>NW_006798732.1:954066-972370 GCF_000442215.2 Lipotes vexillifer | reverse complement strand
GGGGGGGGGGGGGCGATGATGCAGGCCGAAAAGACCACAAGTAGACAGAGGACAGGAGACAAGAGGAGAACCGAGAGAGGGGGGAGAAGGGGGCAGGAAAATGGAAGATGGGGCGCAGACTGGGAGGAGGAACCGCCCCTACGTAGCAGGACCAGGAGAGAGAAAAGGCGGGCAGAGAAAACGGGGTCGTTCTCTGGCACCAGAGTGAAATCCCGCAGAGCTGGCGCCGCCCCGTCTGCGCGGCCACGCCACCCCGGTGTGCAGGGCGAGGGGCTCCCGAGCGCCCCCTGCAGGATGCAGTCCCACACTACACCCGGGAAGCCGGCGGTTTGCACGGTTCTGGGGCCCCGGGCCCTTAGATCTGCCCCCCAGGCCAGGGGAGGCCCAAGATGAGTTCAGTGCGGGGATCGAAGAGCAAGGCCGCTAAGAGCTGACTTGACGTTGAGCCTCACATGCTTACCCCGCTGACAGTCCGGGGGAGTCTGAAGCAAGCCTGTCTCTGCTTCGTCCCACGTTCCCCTCCGGCCCTCCACCCCGAGTTGCATAGAAGCTCTGAGAATAGAGTGCCCTGGCAGGCCTGCTTGAAGACAGAGAAAGGTCCAGAAGTGCAGCCCTGAAATCAGCTTCCCAGCAGTTTTCTCAACGTTAAAAAAAAAGATATTTACTGATTGATTTACGTGGCTGCATCGGGTCTTAGTTGCAGCTCGTGGGATCCAGAGCACGCGGGCTCAGCAGTTGCGTCGCGGGTTTAGGTGCCCCGCAGCATGTGGGATCTTCGTTCCCCCGCCTGGAATCGAACTAGTGTCGCCTGCATTGCAAGGTGGATACTGGACCACCTGGGGAGTCCCTTCCCAGCTTCTTTAGTGTCTTCTCATCAGGTGAGGAGGGGCGGCTTCTTAACGCCGTTCAAATTGAAACCTTTTCCCGGTAGTTTTCAAAAGTATTATATCCCTGAAAGGACAAAGAAGGGGATGGGACCCCCTCCCCAGAGAGACCCCAGGTGAGATCTCCCCACCCCTGCTGTCTCGCTTCAGCTCCAACGCTCAGTGTTACATTCAGTGATATCAGTATCAGTAATTGTTGGCATTCGCAATTCAGTATTAACCTACTCACCGCGGCCACTGTCAAGGCGGGGGTCGTTTGGGTGGGGAGGGGGGACGGAAAGAGAGGGTGATGGATGGAGAGGGTGATAGTACAAGTAGCAGGAACAGATGCTGGACCGGGTGCTCCAAAGCCACCCCCGCGCCCACCGAGAGCTTTCTGGGTGCGGCTTCTCCTTGGATTTGGGACCCCAGCGGCGCTGAGATCACGAGTCAGCACACCCCGAATGTGCTTATCTCAAAGCCACCTCAGACTTGTTTCTGTGCCCTCAGGAGACAGACTGGCACGATAGGCAGAAAATGATATCGACAGGCTGGTCATTCGGGGAGGCTCTCTCTGCCAGCTTCCTGTCTGTTTAAAATACCGGGGCTTTGCCTGAACACGGGATTTTGCAAAGCCCACCTGGACAAACTCTCGGAGCACGCCCAGCAGCCTCTTCCATGTGTCAGCCATGGGTTTTATTTCCCCACATTTCTCCTGGGAACACCAGGACGCCGGGTGCCTTTGAATCAGATGTGAAATCCTGGTTAGGTGACCCTTGAAACGAAGTGGACAGAAACCCTAACCTTGTATGGTCTCAAGCGAGGGAAATGACCTGCAGAACACTGAGCAGTGACGGCCCATATAAAACTTATTTTGATGGCAGGGACTCAAGCAAGCTGTGCAGGAAGCCACACGGTTTACAAAGGAGAGGTCTGCTAATTGCACAACAGGGCTCAGCAGATGGCGTGCGGCCCAGAGCGTAAATTTAGCTAGATTCCCCATGCCTGGTCTCCACGAGTTCCAGACACACAGTGGAAGATTCTTTCTGTCCCGAGCCAAAGTCGAGGAGAAGAGATCAACATTGCATTTCTCTGAAAGATAACACGCTATTCCAAGGGAGGGCCCGGTGGTTAAATCAGATCTTTGTCTCAGCTCGCACCTAGAGAATCCATGTCACGTCTCTGAAGGGCTCTCCTCTGGATTCCAAGTTGCCAGTGATTCAAGAACTCAACTGGCAGTTCGTTTACTGATGGTTATAATTTGTACAAAGTTTCCCTACTCAAGTTCAAGGGAACTTGGCATGGACATTGCCTTGTTCATTCATTGGATCTGCTCATTTGTCTTTGCAAAGGGCAGCGTCCTCCCCCTCCTGTGTCACTGGTTCCTGGTGGGTGTGGACGCGACAGGATCTGTCTCTGGCGCCTGTTCCCCCTACCCACCACTGATGGTTTGGTGTATTCAGCTGATCTCAGTCAGAGGTCCTCTTCCTCTGCTCCCTGGGAATCCTTCTGGAAGCTGTGTTCCCTCTTTCCAAGACGGTGATGTTCCCAGGGAAAGGAGGCCAGTCCCTCAGGGCTGGCACATGTGTTCAGGGCAAGACCCGGTGCCACCTCATGTCTTGGCCCCTCCCCACTCATCTCACTGCCCCCTGGACCTCAGGGTCCCCTTTGCTTATAACTCCACATTGCTCTCTGACTAGCCTGTGCCTTGGTTTACATCTCACTGTGTCTGTCACTTCTCAGACTCACAGCTGCTTCGGGAAAATACTAAGAATGCAATTATTTACGCATTTGGAATGCAGTGAAGCTTTATGAGGGGACCACAGAATGTCATCTATTCCAGACCTTTGGGAGAAAGCCGACCTGCTGAGTGGGCGGCTCTGGGGGAGGTGGGGGAGGAAGAAATGTTAGCTCTCATGCCCAGGCTGATGAGCGCAGAGAGACATGTATTTTGTGTTCTGGAATGCAATCAGTAGGCCCACTAGGAGGATGCAGGGCTCTTTGGAGGTACAGCTACTGCCAAGTCTAGGCAGGAAACAGGCAAGAGGAGCTGAGATATGTTGTGATGAAAGAAAGGGGAGACGGATGGGTCACGTGAAAAGGATGTAGGAGCCAAAGTGGAAGGCCTCCCAGTGGCTAAAGAGGGCGAAATAGAAGAACAAAAAGGATTGGTAAATGCAATTGATTGAAATACACGAAATAGGTAAAAACCCGTGAGTCCATCACCGTAACCATCCTCAAGATTTGAGAGAGAGACTCTCATCCCCCACCAAAAAAAGAAAAAACAAGCAAACCAACCAAACCAACCAACCAAGAAACGCAACTTTTGGACACCACGGGAATTAACTAGGGCACCAAATCCTTACTCTGAAAATGAGCCTTAAAAGGAAAGAATCAAGCTCCTCTCCAGCCCTTCCTTATGAACTGTATTCGAGGGTAATGAAATAGACCCCGTTTCTAAGTGGATGGGGGAAAACCACTTTATTGAAGGAATCTCACTGAGGAATGGGAAAAGGTAATGAATTTGTAAAAACAGCCTTTTGCAACCTCTAATGAAATGATTGATCAAACCACCCTCGCCAGTGAATGATCTGCATGTGAAGGGACGAGGGCATGTCTGTGTGACAATGGGCGACTCGCTAGGTGGTCAACGGGACCCCGCGCACCTGCGGACGGGAAGCGCTGTGGGCCGCCCGGCACCTCCTGTGAAAGCTCCTTACCAGAACAGTTGAGTCAAAACCAAATCAGGCCTCCAGAGCTAACTTCTGGAGACAGGACCCAAAAGAAGAAAGTGAATGAACCTCAAGGAAGGAAGCAGACAAATCCAGAAAGCGGGACATTCCACAGGACAGTGACCCTGTATCTGCCATCAGCCCATGGCATGCAGGGGGGCGGGAACAGAAAAAGGCGCTCCTCTAGTTTAGAAGACACAACAACCTATTTTGTAATAACTTTTAATGGAGTACAACTTGTAAGAACATGGAATCACCATGCTGTGCATCTGAAGCTAATATAACATTGTAAATCAACTATACTTGAATTAAAAAAACATATAATACCGTTCCACAAACAAAATGAAAATAACCCACAAATAATAGAATTGCAGCTGACCAGGCAATTTACAGAGAAGTCACTTCAGGTGGTAGTGTGTTACGGCATGATCAGTAATCCAAGAAATGCAAATAAATCAACAAAAGCCTTCTTTAAAAAAAAAGAGAGACATACCATCCAACAGCTATTTGTAGACCTAATTTGGATCCCACTTAGAACAAATCAGCTTCAAATAAAAATTTTAGACAGTTGAGAGAATTTAATCACAGGCTGAAAATAAGAGGGCCCCAGGACCTACTTGGTGTAATGATGGGCTGTGGTCATGTAAAAGAAAAAGTCTGTATTTTTTAGAGATACACCCAGAAGCAGCAGTGGGGAAATGATACCAAGTCTTCGTATAAGGATTTCATTCCACTATCATCTCTGCTTTTGAGTATGTTTGACATTTTCATAATGTAAAAACTTTAAACGTTGAGAGGATTTCAGGTGAATCTAAACCTTATCGTGAGAGCGAATGATCAGAGTACCTCGCTTTACATTCTGCTTTCAATATTAAATGAGAGGTGGTTGGTGTCTAGTTCTCAGCCTTTCTTCTATGAATTCTAATGGCGACGACCACCTAGTCATCAAAATTACAGTGAAAACCCGGAATTCTAGGATATCACTACACATAGTGCTTATTGGACAGGCTTCCAGAGCCTTTTTTATGAGTTTGCAGGACTCAGTGCTGTTAAAAATATTCTTAGGGGGTCACACTGATGCTGGGAGGGCAGGAAACTGGGGGGGTCTGAGAGGATGCCTTGTAGGGATGGAGTCCCCTGTCTCAGGGAGACACGCACGCTTCCTTCTCCTGCTGAGCTCGGACATTGCCTGGCGGGGCCCCGGGGGGCTGGGTGAGACCTACTTACTGTCCAGCCTCTACTTGCGGCCACGGGGGTACCTCACTTCCCTACCTCCCTGGAGCCCCCCCGAGGCCAGGACTTGTTCTGGCTGGTGAACGCAAGCAGAGATGTCGCGTGTTACTTCCAGGAGGAAACATTTAAGAGGCGGTGCCTGGCTCTCCAGCTCCCCTTCCCTCTGGTGCAGACGCAGCCACTAGAGATGACACCACCCACCCAATGACATCACAGACCAGGGAGAAACCCTGCCCCACCCCCACCTCTGTCCGTCTCCCAAGCCACTGAAGTTCGGAGTGTTTCGTTACTGCAGCGTAAACTGTCTGATACTTTCTAATAGGGAGTGAGAAAATGGGGTGGGCATTGTGGGGTTTTTAAAATGTCTTATGTTTGTTTACTTTGTATGTCATGTGTTACTACTATAATATTCCTAACTACTGCAGGTTTACTATGGTGAGCTTTTCTTTGTACACATTACCCTATTCCAGTCTCACCACAAGCTATGTGTAAGTTTTCATTATCATCTCCATTTAGTATCTGAGACAAGCAGAAGCTCAGAGAGGTTAGGTAGCTCGCTCAAGGTCACACAGTGGGTCTAAGGCAGAGCCAGGACCAAACCCAGGCAGCTCAATTCTAGAGAACAGCTCTTAACTATAACACTATCTTTTTACTGTATGAGGGTCCCATCTCTTACGTTTGCAGGGGCTCTGTTCCTGTTCAAATTGGTTTATTAAATACTGCTTTAAAAAAAAAAAGACAAAAAAGAACTATTTCGGAGAGCGGTTCAATAAAACAATAACTTTGAGGCCAAGGCTTTGAGGCTTACAAATTGTTCTCTTCACTGTAGCCTATATAACAACAATACTCTTCCAAGAACAAAACCCAAAAACTCCTCACAAATTGCTGTGTTTATTGGAGAACAGCTTGCCTCACAGATCACTTCTGGCTGGATAAACAAGTCACGTTGAAGCCTCTGAAAGTTTCCCAGAAGTTTCTGTTAGAGGCTGGTTCTGTGGGCAGCTCTACCCCAGTGAAGACCGCACCACGTGGGAGAAACTGGCCTCGGCTTGACCCCCAAACCTGCAAGGTCCCTCCTGCTTTCCATCTTCTTGGGGCTACGTCTCCTGAGCATACTGTGTGTTTGGTACTTTTCTAAGTGATTCATGTGTGGTGATCCTGACAGGAACCCTCCTTCCTTCCCAGATGGGGAGATTGAGGCACAGAGAAGTTAAGTACATTTCCAAGGCCTCACAGCGAGTGCCCAGCAGGACGAGGGGGTGACCAGGTGGCCTGGCCCTGGATCCAGGGCTCCTTATCACAATAGCACCTGCCTCACCCCTGGCCCCTGTTTCCAGGGACCCCCCCCCGCCCGCCCCCTCCAGAGGCCGCCTGGAATAAAGCAGGAGGCCACACGCCACCCTTCAGAGCCCACACCTGCTTCCCTCCCGAGTCATCCTGGATTCCCGTACGCTTCACTCTCCCACGTCAGCATATTTTACGGCTCTACCTCCAAAGCAGACCCCAGGCCCAGCACTCCTCACCACCTCCCAGCTCTCACCATTGTGGTCGCCATTGTCTTTCACCTGGAATCTCACCACAGCATCCCACCTGCTCTGATTCCACTCTTCCTTCGATAGTGTTCCCTCCACAGCAGCCAAAAACATACACCAGATCACGTCTCTCATCCTATAGTTTATTTATTTATTTATTTATTTTATTGTATTTATTTTTGGCTGTGTTGGGTCTTTGTTGCTGTTCTTTCTCTAGTTGCGGCGAGCAGGGGCTACTCTTTGTTGTGGTGCGCGGGCTTCTCATTGCGGTGGCTTCTCTTGCTGCAGAGCACGGGCTCTAGGCGCACGGGCTTCAGTAGTTGTGGCTCACGGGCTCTAGAGCACAGGCTCAGTAGTTGTGGCACACAGGCTCAGTAGTTGTGGCGCCCGGGCTCTAGAGCGCAGGCTCAGTAGTCGTGGCGCACGGGCTTAGTTCCTCCGCGACATGTGGGATCTTCCCAGACCAGGGCTCGAACCCGTGTCCCCTGCATTGGCAGGCGGATTCTTGACCACTGTGCCACCAGGAAAGCCCCCATTCTATGGTTTAAAAAGCATCCTAAGGTTTCCACCGCACTCGTCCTGAGCTAGACTCTGACCTCCCTGCCTTTCCCGCCCTAGCATCCTTAACCCACCAATTAGCAGGCTGGGAACATTTCTCAGTAATCTTCCCAGGCTACCCCTGCCTGGAAGTCAGTGAATTTATCACCTCTAATGCTCGGGGAAGGGGGAGGCATACACAGAATTCATAGTACACACGTAAGGTTTCTTGTATTTTATTGTAAAATTTCAAAAGGATTTTACATTCAGCGCTGTAATACATTGAACCACTGGGAAAAACGGGTGGCCGGGAAGAAGCCATGCTCCCTGCCTGGCTCGGTGAATCTGGAACCTGGGAGCATGTGAGGTCACATCACACATTACCTGGGGCCCCTCTCCTGCTTTTCTTCTGACCTCAGGCTGGTTTATCAAGTTCCTACTCTCCGTCAACCTGAAGTGTACAGAGATCACTATGGGAGTCAACTCCCTCAGAACTGCTGCTTGCCGTGGGAAAGTCAGATGCTCCCACAGCTCTGCAGGAAAATAAAAATTGGTTATGACTCTTAAAAACATGACGGATGGTGAAAAGTCAATGACAGTTGCTGGTAAGGCCAAGTTTTGCATGTTCTGCAGCAGGATGAAAACAGCAAATCTTTAATCGAGATAGAGAGTTGTGATCAAAGAAAGGAAGTGCAGCCCATGGACAAGTGATCGCTTCTCACCCCCCACATACGTGTTCCCCAAGCCACCCCAGTGCGCCCCCGGCAGACACCTCAGTCCCCTGGACTCTTCCTGGATCTGGACCCACTTCCAGCACTGTATCCTCCCTCTTATGGGTCTTTCACCCAAAGACCGGTCTGGGGCTCTAATGAGAAGAAGGGAAGGGGCCAACGAGTCTCTTTAAAAATTTTTTTTTCACTGAAAACATATATGAATAAATACGGTAACGGAAAAATTCAAATAATTAAACAGGATATATAATGAAAAGTAAATTTCACAGTGTCATGGTTCAGAGCATAGATTTCAGGCAGACTGCCAGTGTTCAAACCCAGCTCCTCTACTGCCAGCCTGGGTGACCTTAGGCAAGTTATGGAAACTCCCTGATCCTCAGTTTCCCTGTCTGTAAAATGGAGATTAAGTTTGTTAATTCATGTAAAGTTCACAAATGGGTGCCAACACATGTAAGCTCTGTCTAGAGAGAGATGATGTTATTATTGTCATTGTTGAGATTTCCTTAGACTTTGAGGGAACCAGAGATAACAGATTCTCATGTATCCTTCTGGACATTGTTTATGCATTCATAAGTACATCCCCTGCTTTTTACATGAAAGGTAACATGCCAGCACACTTTTCTGCAGAAAAGCTCGTATGTATCTCTACCTCATTCCTTTCATACGAATGTTCCTTGTGTGACCCGTTCCTGTTGATGGACAATTAGGTCATTCCCCTATTATGTAGTCACAAACACTACTGTAATACAGCCTTTTACATGACTTGGTGTGTATTTGTGAGTATATCTGTAGAATAAACCCCTTGCAGTTGAATTGCAGGACCCAGGCTATATGCATGTCACACTTTGATAGGTATGGCTGAATTGTCCTCTAGCCCATTTTCCACAGGGTCACCCCTAGGGCAGCTGAGTTGAATCCCCCCGGGTGACACCAGGAAGCTCTTTGTGTGCAGGAAGCTGTTCCCCTCCCAACGGGCTGGTGCCCTCCAGAGGATTCCTGATGCCACGCTTCCCACATCTGGTGGGCGTGGCTTCTCATCTCTGCCTGGTGTTACCTGGAGCAGGTATCTTATTTTTTCTGCCCATTTGTACGTTATCTGTTTCTAACCCTTTCAACCCTTCCATGGTAATGTAAGCTTTAAACTTCCACTATTCAGGTCAAATATGAAAATCCCTTATCTCCCATGCATCATTTCCTTCTGACTTAATGATGTATTTATTTAGTCCGTTTTCTATGCTTTCTAAAACTCAGGGAGTACATCATCTTTTTTAATGGGTGGGCCACTTGTCCTTTTGGGGGAGGGAGGAGCGTCATTAGAGTCAGGGCTGCGAATTAACTATAAAAGTCATTTCTTTGAAAGTCAGGTGCTCTCCCACTACGGGCCTCACTTCCATGCCCCTTATTCTTTGTTTCCTCCAACTGAACAGCTCACACGCTTGTAAAGTAGGTTCGTTATCTGGCATCTTCTGTAACAGAGAATGCTCCCCAGTGTTGGAATTTTCCTAGCCAACAGTTCCCTTCAGAGTCGTGGTCACCAGGAGGACTTTTTGCAGTTAGTGGGTTTGTGATTGGCTCTTTTGGGCTGGGCATCGGGAAGCCTGGAATGAGGGCCCCGCTCAGCCAGCATCTGAGACCTCCTCCAGGCCCTTAAGAAGCCTCAGTTTCCCCAACTGAAAAAGTAGGGCCAGACCGTCAGCCCCAGCCAGAACAAAAACTCTGTGATTTTTCTGAACTCTTCCAGATGGCCTCTATCTGCCAGTCATGTTCGTGACTGTTCTTCCTCCAAAAATGTCCTTCTTTCCAGAAATACGTACAGAAACAATTAAGAGAATATTTTAAACACACATTAGATTTGCTCATTTATTCCCCTCAAAGACCGTATCTTTTGAAGTAAGTGCGACGTAAATCAAAGGGCCAGAGAGGTAGTTACTACCTAAAAACAACAGCGACAACAAACTCCGACCTAAATTATAAGGCCACCTTTGAGGGTGGAGTGTTTGCAGGGAGTGATGAGATTAAGTTGGGGTCTACAGTAAAATTTTACTCTGGGGCCTCCTTTTAAATGACCTGTGGTGGGAAATTAGAATTACTGGAAAGAAATTGAAATCCTTAAAAAAAAAAAAAGGAAGAAAGGAATCTGTCATTGTTTAAATATTTCTTCTGTGGTTTAGCATAAGTTTCCAAGATTTATATCTGTAGGTTGTGAAAACTCCTTTCTCATGGTCAGAAATCTCATCACCTCATACCCTGTAGAATCATAAAGCTTATTTTCAAGTAATTGGACAAAGAGAAAACAAAGACTTAATAAAGAAAATGAGTTTCTGTTTATGGACTGGTGGAAGCGAATTTTTTCTTGGTATTTAGTGGAAAGAATAGTCAGTGGTACTAATATATCAGAGTAATTTTGGTTTAATGTAAACAGCACAAGCCAAGAGGAAAATAAAATTTGGAGACAGATTTCCCATGGAACAAAACAGCAATTACTGTTATATTAACAAGGCTCTTTTCCTAATCTAAAAAGCTATGTTCCCTGCTTGACCTTTTACTTGCTCTATGTTCCTGAAATAATTTCTTTATTTCCCACTGTCCACCATTTTTAGCCCCATTGGTTACTCCTGCGGATAAGATCCAGAAAACTGGGTGTTCCTTCTCATAACTGGATCTAGATCTCCCTTTTACTCATTTCATGTTAAAGCTTTTCCTCAAGGTAGTTGTTCATTTATTCATTTACCTAACAAATACTTGCTTAGCACCAACAATGCCCCCAGCACCGAGAAATGTGTGCGGGGGAAGGAACCATCCTTGCCTTCCAAGGATTTACGATCTAAATTTTGCCTGGGGAAGACATATGAATTCAAAGTTACCAAGTCATGTAATTGAATCCCGCAAATATTTATTGCAAGTCTGCTGTGTGCTAGACACTGGGAATACAAAACTAAATGAGATGCAGTGGAAGTCCCAGTTCAGTGGGGAAACAGACCAGGGCAAGCAGGCAGCTCTGCTCCGATGAGCTCAGGTCTGTAACACAGAGATGTGCACACTGTGGACACAGTGTGGAGAAACACAGAAGGGAAATGTGCTTCATTCCACCAGGAGGAGCCAGAAAAGTCTCCTTAGAAGGGGCCACCCTGTTCATGACGTGATGTCTGACCAGGAATTTGCCAGCTGGACATGGTGGTGGGCTGGTTACCAAGCAAAATAAGTAGGGCAGGGAGGGAGCATGGTCCACTTGGAGAAGGCAAATGACCCTCACATCTGGAGCCTTGGGTGCAGGTGAACAGCGCAGCAAGGTGAGGCCAGGCAGGGAGGCCAGGGCAGTCATGCAGGGCTGGGCGCTTCTTGCCAAGGGGGTTGACTTTAGCTTATAGTCTAGGTGATTGGAGCCACTGAAGAGTTTAAGCAAAGGTGTTATATGATAAGATCATTAAAAGAGATGCCCCAAAGTGGACAGTATGGACGACCACTGCCTGTCGGAGTTCAAATCGCAGCCCCACAGCCTACTGGCTGTGTGTCCTAACTCAAGCGACCCAGCCTTCTTGTGCCTTGGTTTCCCCATCTGTAAACAAGGTAGAGAGAGGGTACAGGAGTAAAGACAGAAAGGGCTTGGGAAGGGGCCTGGCACGTAGTGAGTGTTCATTAGGTGTCACCTGCTATCATTAGTAGGATTATCATCATGGTTTTGGTCGTTATGTCACTAGCCTTTGTCACAAGGCACGTGCGATTTGAGCTAGAGTTCCCACCAGGGAAGGAGAGCCCATCTTTTCTCTCCGGCCTTTTGGTGAAGGCGTCACAGCCAGGGCAGGGGTTGAGTCTTGCCCTCCTACAGCATCGATTGGGTTCCATGGATCCGCTCTCTCCATGGTACAGCAGGGAGATGTGGTTCTCAAGCAGGGTTCCGGAAGGAATAGCACCTCCTGTTTGCCGTGCTGGGTCTTCACCAAGACCAGAGGCACGAAGGGTGGAACCAGGAAGGACCCTGCACAACTCTCTCATTACACAGGTGGTGAAACTGCATCACCGCATCCTCAAAGGCTCCTTCTGTGGTCCCACCAGCGCTTAATCTCAAAACTGCAGCTGGAACTCAGGGGTCCTGCTGCCCAGGTCAGCTTTCTCTGTCACTCCATGCCAGTGGGATCACAGAGGGGTCCTAGCCTTGTTAGTGGTTTATTGTCTCCTGGGAGATCGCCCACCTGGCCCAGAGGATGCATGCTTTTCATATGACTCAGAATGAGAAAAAACCTCTTTTTCCCAGGCCATAGACCTCCTAAGACACCTGTCTCTTTTAAAGAAAGGAAAAACAAGCATCCTTCGCCCAGAAACTCTGGATCCAGAGAGTCTCTCTCAAATCCCTCCAGTAACCCACGTGGAGACTTTCCCTACTGCTTCCTGCAACACTGATCTCGGTGACATTTCTCTCTTTTTTTGTTCCCAACCGCTGCTTACCTCCATTGCTCCTGGAGCAGTTTATCCCTGGAGAGTTCCTCCAAGCCCATCACAAAAACCCCACCTTCCACCAGGAGATGCAGCTTCAGGCATCTCCACTCACGTTAGCTGTGTGAAAGAGGAGGGGAAAGGGTGATTTGTGGCCCGGAACAACCCCCGGTTTTCACACATCTCAGCGATGACACTGGCTTTTTCCTTTTCCTCCAGAAAGACTTTTGAAAATAACACTCCCATAGGTTAGCAGCAGGCCTGGCCCTGGTTTTATTGGCGAGCTGGTTCTGTTTGAACCGCGGCGCATTCCATTCTCCATTTAGTTTGGGACAAACCAGAGAGGGAATGTACCGTGAACATAACAGAACGCCGCTCTCAGGAGGAAAGAGACTGAGTTGCAGACCTCTGGCCAAATTAAATTCATCTTTCCTACTTCCACCTCCAGATTATGCCTCACTCATTAACTAGTTGTTCTATTCAGCTTAAAAAGAGCAAAAAGGCAAAGTTGGAAGCCAGGCCGTAACTTGAGGCAACTTTGTGGTGATGGTCAAGTCCCCCATGTTTG
Organism: Lipotes vexillifer; assembly: GCF_000442215.2. Classification (NCBI taxonomy): domain Eukaryota; kingdom Metazoa; phylum Chordata; class Mammalia; order Artiodactyla; family Lipotidae; genus Lipotes; species Lipotes vexillifer. The sequence continues at coordinate 959,743 of NW_006798732.1, read as the reverse complement.
GCCAGGAGTGATGCAGCCAGGGCTGTGCCCAAGAACACTGTTTTTTCTGTAAGATGTAGAGAAATGACTGAACAATAGATATACATCATTATCACGAAACATATAAATAGATGTTTTGCTTGCTGTCTGACATTGCGTGCACAGAGAACTTGAACTATATTGCGTGGCTGATTCTGTCTGAGAGTGTGGATGGCCTTATTAGGAAAAGGTGGTGCTTTGTTGTGAAGGGCAGTTTCAAAGGAGCACAGGCATCTCTCTCTCTCTCTCTCTCTCTCTCTCTCTCTCTCTCTCTCTCTCTCTCCTGGGACAACTGTGATGAGTGAAAAGGACTTTCTTTAGTGAGTAGATTCTAACAATTCAGTGTGAGAGTAGGGACACCACATATTTTGTGGTTCCAGAACCAGGCCCTGGTTTGAAATAACTCATACAATCTATATGAAGCTTTTTTTTTTTATCAGCCCAGGCTGATAATTCCAGCAGTCCTAGATGTTTTCACATTTGTCTGTTCAATTTCAAAGTTGAACTCATCCTCTGAAGATGGTGCATCAAGCTTAGAGCAGTATTACCAGCCACCTCTGAGAAAGATGCATTAATAAAGAAGACTTTTTCCCAGCCTGCTTGGACCCAGAAAAAACAAAAACACACAAAAACTTCTTTTCTAGCTCTCTAATATGTAAGGCATACTTTTAAAAACATACATGTGTATGTATTTTAGATTTCAAAACAATCACTAACTTAAAGGAAGTAACAAGTACAGTACAAATAATTCTTCCCCTTAGACTATTTACGAGTAAATTTCTAATCCGATGCCCTATCGGAGTAGATAGGACATTAACAAGGACATTCTCCTCTATAACCGTTACACAACCTCGCAAAGCAGGAAATTAACAGTGATGCATTACTACCACCTAATCCTCAGCCCGATTAAAATTTCACCACTTATCCTAATGTTTCCTTGGTAGTGAAAGGAGACAGTTTGGAATCACACATTTCTTTCTGTTGTCATGTCTCTTCAGTTTCCTTCCACCTGGAACATCCCTCAGGCTTTCCTTGACTCTCATGACTTGACAGCTTTGAAGATGACAGTCCGTGTCGTTTATAGAATGGCTCTGAGGCTGGGTTTGCCTGATGTTCTCTCATGATGAAATTCACGTTCTGTGTATTTGGCAAGAGTATCACAGAAGTGATGCTGTGTTTTTCTCACTGCGTCTTATCAGTTCATGATTTCAGTTTGTCTTGTTACTGGGGATGTTCACTTTGAACCCTTGATGAGGTGGTGTCTGTCAGACCCTTTTTTCCCCTTTGTAATCAGTAAGTATTTTAAGGGAAGTGACTTGAAACTAAAGATATTACTTTTGTATTTAACAAAGAGTCAGTATTTTAACTCAGCTAAGACTTTGGAGACGTAAGTTCCAGATCTGGTAGAAAAGAGGCAAAACAACTCTCCCAAAGCAGAGACCCATTGCAAAGGACACTGGGAGAGGGACATGAGTGGTGTTTCCCAAGAAACTCCTAGAAGTGGTGAATTGTCTGAATCCCTGGAGGTAAATAATGCAGAGGTTTTTGTAGGGGGATAGCATCATTGGAAAACCTCTGTCACTTATAGTTTCCACCTGGACTCGTGGTACAAGATGAGGCACTTCACTTTGATAGTGTTGTGTGACTTTTTGCTTAGATTTGTCCTGTTCTTAACTCACAACAGCCTTCCAGGAGTCAGGAATTGGACTTGAAGAACTTTCAGAGGATGTCTGAAACCACAGGGCCAAGAAATTGATGAGTTTTCTGGCCAAGAATGACAGTATTGAGTCCTTTGTGGGACATATTTTTACTAGGAAGCCACTAGACATTGGGTAAAGTGGCATGACCTAGACATGGTAGCTAATAAGTTTTTAATGCCCTGTCCTATAGAATATCCTAGATAAAGGTAACGTTAATATCATTGTCAATTCAAAACGTGAGGTCAATGGATGTTGAACGACGAGCCCTTCAGCCTTACAGCCAGTGCCTGAAGCCATGTTTCCTGACTCCCAGCTCTTGGGGAAGACCCTGTCAGTGGAAGTCAGGGACTGGAGACCCTTCCTCACAACACGGCCACCACCCCTTGAGGGAGGGCTCTCTTGGCTCCCATGGTCACTCTCTGAAATTGCTCCCATGCCCATACTTGCTATAATTCCCTGGGAGCATCATTTCCCACCTTGTTATTCATGTGTCATACACAACGGAACCAAGACCAGAACTTACTCATCATTCAAGACTGACCCTTATAGAAATATATTGACTCTGACTGATACAATTTATTATGACAATAAATATTATCATAAGCCATCTTACTTAATTAACCACCTTTAGAACCCAGAACCTTATTTGCCAGAATTTATTTTGATTATTTGGTTGGATATTTTTTCCATATGAAGACATTTGGATTGGCCTAAAATTTCTAAAATTTTCAGAGACTTCTTTACTTGCTGTCTTATAATAAAAGGTACCAGCTTGAAACTTTCCTTTTTTTACCAACCTTGTTAGTCTTAGGAATACTCAATATCTACCTTTAGCGGTTCTGACTTGGTTTTGATTATTTCCTAAAGATCTTGAATAAATTAGAATTCTTCTGCACATTTTTCAACTTGTATTTCTCCAATCTTCAAAAAACTTTCAGGATTCTACTCCATAATATATCTAAATATATGTAATATATATAAATATATTGATACATTGATGTGGATATAGGTATATGTATAAAATATTCCAGGGGACCTAGAGGGGTACCAAATGTTTTCTATAAGGCATAATGGCCATACAACCAAAATTTTGAGAGGCAACCACAATTTCAGACATCATGCTTTCCTGTTGACTCAGGTTCAAAATTTCTCCCCAGAAAAATTTAAACATAACATAAGAAGGTTGAAGGACATATGAGATTCCCCTGCGGTAGGAAGAAAACAGGGATGAGTAAGGACCAATGGAGGGGGGATGAGCATTCATGAGAAAAGGGAAGACGTACAGGCTGGTAAGTCAAGACAGATCAGACTAGGGATGCAAGGAGGAGCGGGTGGGAAGGAAGGAGCCCCCAGAAACAGAGGCCACTCCAGAAATAGACACAAAAATACCGTAGCTGGGAAGGCTGAAGCTGCGAGAAGAATGAGCATGTGGGCATCCTCTGTGTCCAGCTGGAATAAAGCCCTTGGGGTCAGTGGTTTCCACCCGTTCCCTACCCTCCCCCACCCCAGGTGATTCTAATGTTGCTGCCATGATTGAGAACCACTGGCTTATTAGGCAACACCTTTAATTCTACCGGAATGGTTAATCCCTGATGGCTGATGATGTTGAACATCTTTTCATGTGTTTATTTTCCATCTGTATATACTCTTTGGTAAAATGGCTCTTCGTATCCTTTGCTTATTTTCTAATTGGATGTTTTGTTTTATACTGTTAAATTTTGAGAATTCTCTCTCTATATTCTAGGTACTAGACTTTTGCTGGATATGTGGTCTACAAATATTTTCTCCATGTATCTTGTTTTTTCATCCTCTTAACAGGGTGTCTCTAAAAGCCAAAGATTCTCATTTTGATGAAGCCCGATTCATCCATTTCTCTCTTTTATGGATCGAGCTTTGGCTGTTAAGTCTGAGGACTCTTTGCCCAGCCCTAAATCCCAAAGATTCTTCCCATGTTTTTAAAGAGGTTTAAAAAAAAAAATCACAGTTTTATGTTTTACATTTAAGTCCATTATCTTCCTGGAGTTGATTTTCGTATAAAGCTAAACACTTAGGGTGAGGTTCATCTCTTTGCTTCTGGATACCCAGTGGCTCTAGCACCATTTGTCAAAAAGTCTATCCTTCCCCCGTTGACCAGTTTTTGCATCTTTGTAAAAAATTAGTCGGGCACATCTGTATGAGCCTACATCTGGGCTCTCTATTCTATCCCACTGGTCAGTGTGTTTATCTCTGTGCCAATACCGCTGCCTTGATTACTGTCCCTATACAGTGAATCTTGAAACCACGTATACTGATTCCTCTTGCTTTATTCTTCTTTTTCAAAATTATTTTCTTTGCCTTTCCATATAAATTTTAGAATAATCTTGTCTATATCTACAAAAAAATCTTGCTGGGATTCTGACAGGAAAAAAAGTAAGGCTGTTTTTTGTGTTCTGAAATGTCCTTTGGTTCCAGGACCTGCTGAGGATGGAATCTTGGCCCCATGACCTCGTTCCCATCTCGCTGTTGGTTGCTGTTGCTGTTTTTTAAAAACCTCCTTTCCTCTGTTCTCAAGTTTCCTGCCTCCCAAACACATGTCAACATCAGGAGTGACACAGCCGTGCAGCTGGGAAGCCCGTGAAGCTGATGACTTGGGATGTCGGAAATAAACACACTTTGTAGCACCGGCGCCCGCAGTCACAGGCTGCTGTCACCCTCTCCACCCTGTCCTGGACCTTCTTGCTTTTTTCATTCTCCAGGATCCTTCCCCATTGTCTTGTGCAGCCTGATGTATCCCTCACTCCGTTTTCTGCCTGTATTATTGAACATCCCCTGTCTGGGAGAAACTTTCCAACAGTTGTCTTGTTCAAAAAGAACCAGAGCAGGTGTACAAGGAACGGAATATACAGACAGGTCTGGGGACCCTGACCTGGAAACAGGATCTGGTCACCGAAGCATTACCTGGGAAGAGTCTCCAGCTTGGCTGCCTTCCTCTCCAGTGGGAGGTTGGTAATACGTGGATGTCCTGTCGCTCTTCTAGACTCTTCTGAGATCCAGAGAGCACATGGAGCCCCTCCCGCTCCAACAAGCAGCTTGAGCCCCCTAAGCCCCCGCATGCGGGTGGCTGCAGAGAGGCCGGGCCTCGGGGGTTGTGTGTTCTGTCTACAACACACCATTTGGGTTGATTCTGGGAAAAGATGTAAACAAATCTCCCAAAGAAAAAAGAGTTGCAGCTGCAATATCTTACCCACCGAGAAACACACCAGGTGGATCTTGCCTCTGAGCCTGTGTGACTGTTCCCCACTTCCATTTCTCTGGCTTGGGAGCTCCAGTGGGGAGTGCGTTGGGCGATAAGGTCAGAGGAGCCCAGGTCTGGTGCGGTGCCCTTCCTGACAGCCACATGACCTTGGGCTAATCACTTTTGTCTTTGTGGATTAAAATTAATGGGGTAGGGATACCTGTTCTGCAATCAATTATTCCCTAAATGATATCAAAGAATTATTTATAATTTTGTTGGGTGTGATCATGACATCGTGAAAATAATAATGTTATCCGGGAATTGCTTCAGAATACTCTAATACAAAAGAAAAAGAGGGGAGGTAGAGACAAATGAAACAGGATTGGCAAAGTGTTGATAAGCGTTGAGGGAGCTTTCTGGGGAGGCATTATCATCTACTCTCTACTTTTGTGTTTGAAGTTTTCCATAATCAAAACTTAAAAGAGTCATACCATTCCACATTCTAGTAGCACTGGTTCTGAGCTCTGGGACAGGACCATTCTGGGTGTTGTTTCTACAAAACATGCCAAAGACAGATCCCTTGTCCCAAGGAACGCATGTCTGGTGGTGGAGAAAGGCAGATAAACAGATGGTTGTGGAATCACATTCCAGGGATGGACATATGTAGAGAGGATGACTAGGGTCTTAGACAAGATGCTCTAATGTAGCCTCTGGGTGTTTAGATGGTGGGTGAGGTGAGAAGCCG
>NW_006798732.1:917402-954037 GCF_000442215.2 Lipotes vexillifer | reverse complement strand
GTGTAGGGATCGGGGCAGCCTCCCAGAAATGCTGACACCTGAACTCAGTGTTGAAAGAGAAGCAGCTGGTGGGTAGAAGGAATTCCACAGCAGATGTGAGGGGCGCCTCAACAGACAGACACACGTTTTCTTCCTACCTTTCTGTGGCCCTCCTCTTGGAAGAATTCTGCAACCAAACCCCAAATCCCCGCATCAGACAGCAAGAGCCCTAACTCACGTGCCTCATCTGCATGAAACTTTGAACAAGGAGGTTGTTAACAAGTGATCGGTGATGGTAGAACCACAAAAGGGTCTGGGTAGGTTTACAGAACGAAGAACGAATGAAGTGTTTCCATGCCGGTCAGGAGAGTAGACGGCCCTTGGTGCGTACCATCCATCCAGGATGAAGAATATTTTCAAACATTGTAGGCTCTGTGTTACCCTCTTCCACTAACAGGAAACCCTGTTTGTGTTCTGGGTCTAATTTAATGCCCATCACTCCCATTTCCTGTGTTTATCTTGGGTGATTGAGACTTGTCATAATTATCTTTCTTTTAGTGTAGAGTCTATTATCTTATCCACATTAGTATTGTTGGTTCATTATTGATAAGCTTGATAAAAGACAAATAGAACAGAATCATTAAAAAATTTTAACTTAGTACCAAAGGACGGCCCTTCTCTAAAGAGCTGTAAGCATTTTGAGTTTGCTTTTGATCAGGCTCTGGGACACAGTGTGCTTGCACGTAGATATCTTTACTTCCTGTTCCCGAGAGGTCTGTCCTTGAATTTCCTTTCTTTCTGTCTACGCCCAACTAGGTGGTCTCATCTACTCTCCCGCCTGCATCTCTGTCAGTGTCTCCCAGTGATAGGTCCTTAGCTTTTCCCCTCTTTCCTGAGTTCCAGACCTATCTGTCCAACCTGTACTGGACATCTCCGCTCGAATGTTCCATGGGCGCCCCAGACTTGTATGTGCCACCTCGAACTTGCTCCATCTCTTATGCTGTCCAGTACCAGGCACTCAGCCCCCCGTGGGAGACACCTGGGAGCCATGCTGGGCCGCCCCCTGTAAGTTGATCCCCTCTCCACCCCCTTCCAATCCCTCTCCAGGGCTGTCCTCACACTTCAGATGGGGCGACTTCCCGTCGGGCCATTGGCATCTCTTAGTTCACTTCCTGCCACTCTTCTCTTGCCTCCTGAATTCATCACTGCCACTGCTTCCAAGCAATTCCTTAAAAACCTCTGTCACTCCTCTGCTTTAAATAAACCCATTGGCTTTCCACTGCTTCAGGGTAAGTCCAAATTCTTTACCCAGATGCAAGGCCTTTCACACTCAGGCCCCAGTCCATCCTTCCGTCCTCACCCTGAACTCTCCGTCATCAGACCAGCAGCTCTGATCTTCCTGACCCTCCGCCATTCACTCCCTTATTGATTCCTCTCCCCGAATCCTCTTAGTCTTCTTATTTTTGTGTGTTATGAGAAGAAAAAAAAATTACACCAGGCAATTCCCAAGACTCCTGCCTGTTTCATTCTTTCATTTATTCCTAAGTTCAACAAACGTTTACTGAGCATCTGCTGTACGGCAGGCATAGTTCTAGGCTGCAGGGATTCAGCAGTTACCAGGATAGAAAACCCCTGCCCCATGGTGCTTACATCCTAGTGCGGGGGGGAGACAAAAACAAGCAAAAAGAAAAACAAGTAATGTGTTGCATTGTGATGAGCACCCTGTAGACAGATAAAGCAGAGGAGACAGAGGTGGAGTGAAGGAGGTAAGGAGTTTTGATTATTTCTCCCCTTTCCACAGTGTGGGCACAGGTGGGATTTTCCTGTCTGTGTTAGTTTCCTAGGGCTGTCGTAACAAAGTGCCCCAAACTTGGTGGCTGAAAACAACAAAAATTTATTCTCGCCCAGTTCTGGAGGCTAGAAGTCCAAAATTAAGATGTCAGCAGAACTACATTCCCATCGAAGTCTCTAGAGGAGGATCCTTCCCCACTACTTCCAGCTTCTGGTGGCCCTGGCATCCCTTGGCTTGTGGCAGCATCCCTCCAATCCCTGCTTTCCATCTTCACACCACCTTATTCTTATAAGGATACCAGTCGTTAGATTTAGAGGCCACCCTGAAGCCAAGATTGTTGCCCCTGGGAATTCTTAACTAATTACATCTGCAAAGACCCTGTTCTAACTTAGGTCCCATTCTGAGGTTCCAGATGGACATGCTTTTAGGGGGACACAGTTCAAACCACTGTACTGTCTAAGTAGTGAGTGGAGATGGGCTTGCTCTTACCTCCACAAAGGAAATGTTGAATTTAAAATGAAATAAAGCAGGGGCTTCCCTGGTGGCACAGTGGTTAAGACTCTGTGCTCCCAATGCAGGGGGCCCAGGTTCGATCCCTGGTCCGGGAACTAGATCTCACATGTATGCCACAACTAAGAGTTCGCATGCCACAACTAAGGAGCCGGCAAAATGCAACTATGGAGCCCACGTGCTGCAACTAAGAAGCCAGCGAGCCACAACTAAGGAGCCCATGAACCATAACTAAGGAGACTGCCTGCTGCAACTAAGACCCAACACAACCAAAATAAAATAAATAAATAAATATTTTTTAAAAAAAAGAATGGAGGAGAGACATTAAAATATTAAAAAATAAATAGGGGATTCCCTGGTGGCGCCGTGGTTAAGACTCCATGCTCCCAATGCAGGGGACATGGGTTCAAGCCCTGGTCTGGGAAGATCCCACGTGCCGCGGAGCAACTAAGCCCATGCGCCACAACTACTGAGCCTGCGCTTTAGAGCCTCAAGCCACAACTACTGAGCCCATGTGCCACAACTGCTGAAGCCCGCGCGCCTAGAGCCTGTGCTCCACAGCAAGAGAAACCACCACAATGAGAAGCCTGCACACCACAACAAAGAGTAGTCCCCGCTCAACACAACTAGAGAAAGCCTACATGCAGCAACAAAGACCCAACATGGCAAAAAAAAAAAAAAATGAAATAAAGCATAAATATGATTTTGAAGTAAAATTCTTCTCTGCCTGTTTAATTGTTTTCTTTTGGGTTCTGGAGTAACTCAACTGGCCTTCACTACAGAGGCTGGGGACTGTCCAAGATGCTCGAGGTGACCGCCATCCACCCAAAATCCCTTCATCATGCCGGGATGTTTACATATTGTGTCAGCTACGCTTTTGACCACGGAGGTGAAAGGAAGAAGAAAAACAAGAACAAGAAACAGCAAAAGAACAGCTAGTGGGGCCTCAGCACAGGACGCTGGAGAGGCCCTGCATTCTGCTTCCTTCAGCATCACCTGGGCGTCTGTCACATCATCAGCCCTTTGGGGAGGCAGTTAGAGGAGAGGGTTGTGGTGGTCAGAAGCTGAATTTTTAATCACCTCAATTTTTACTACAAATGGGTAAAAATGTCTCGCATAACCATAGCTAATTGAGCACAATAAATTATCGAGCACAGTGCTGTGTTGTATATGCATGGTCTTCTTTAATCCTCGCAACAAACTTACAGGGTAGGTATTGTTATTCCCATTTAATAGATAGAAAAAAACCACTGAGGCTCAGATAAGAGTTCGTGTGATCCACTCTCAGCAACGAATGCACAAACATCAAAGAATCACTGTGGCTGTCCATTTACAGACTGGTGACACGTGGGTAGTGATTCTTTGGAGGAAGTACTTATATTTCTAAGCATTTGTTGACTTCACGGTCTTAAAATTACATCGAGATGTTTCTACAACACCTATTTCCAACTTAATACAGTTCATAGAAGTGTTTATAAGGATCGTGCTTGTTTCTGAGTTTGTTTATAAGAATCGTGCTTGTTTACTTAATTGGTGACTTTTCCACTTTTTTGGAGTATTCTTTTGCTTAAAGGTTTAAAAGTTATTATTATTTTTAATGTAAACATGGTTAAACAAAGCATAAGACTCTGAAGAACTGTAGAGGAAATGCTTATGAAATAGGAAAGGAGCCTTAAGACAAAGCCCCAAACCAGCAGAGGAGAATGAGAAGAGTGCTCAGAAATAGGCAAGAAGGATGATACGGGGTGGGATTCAACACAGGCAAGTTCCAGGTGAGGACATCCTGTGAAATGTATCTAAATTGAATTATGGTACTAGATAAAGTTATAGATGGGGATGAACCTTGGGTATCATCCATTATCCTGTGGAATTGATAAACGATCTAATACCCTCTAAAAATATCATCAACCAGGAAAATCCCTGGCATGCGGAATGTGGGTTCTAAATGTGAGACCACAGCTTGAAACCTTAAGAACGGAGATGAATGCGTTGCAGACACTCACTTGAGGTCGTCGTGATGGGAAGGTTTTAACCAAGCCTGGTTTGGGAACACTCACAAGAGGGCTTTACGTACCAAGCAACAAAAACTACAGCAATCATCATATAGTCAATATTTTATAATTACTATGAATGGAGTCTAAACTTTAAAAAGTGTGAATCACTATATTGTACACCTGTAACTTATATAATATTGTATATCAACAATTAAGGGAAAAAAAAACTACAGCAGTTATGCTCGAGTCCTCCTAGAGCTGGTCTTCACATCAAGGACATCATTTTGGTGCTTGGATTCTTTCTATGTTTCATCTGAGAAAAAGTGGCTGTTTATCATGCTAGCAGTAAAATAAATGAACAAAAGTTAGGTGCATTAATACTTCATCAATACCTGCTTGACCATCCTCTGCTCATGTAGAGTGGCCAAGAATTTTCCATCTGCCTTTGACCAGGATGCCTTGAACGTTGGGGTGGCATCTGCTGGACTGAAGTTGGGAGTCCTCTGCTAGTGCACCTATTTTCAACGTGTCTGCTGAGCCTGCTTCCCTTCTTAGTTAAATTTAGTCATCCTGGGGCTTCCCTGGTGGCGCAGTGGTTGAGAATCTGCCTGCTAATGCCGGGGACACGGGTTCGAGCCCTGGCCTAGGAAGATCCCACATGCCACGGAGCAACTAGGCCCGTGAGCCACAGCTGCTGAGCCTGCGCGTCTGGAGCCTGTGCCCCGCAACAAGAGAGGCTGCGATAGTGAGAGGTCCACGCACCGCGATGAAGACACCGCTTGCCACAACTAGAGAAAGCCCTTGCACAGAAATGAAGACCCAGCCAAAAATATAAATAAATAATTAATTTTTTTAAAAAAAGAAAAAAAAATTTAGTCATCCTGGGGACTTCTCTGGTGGCGCTGTGGTTAAGAACCCACCTGCCAATGCAGGGGACATGGGTTCGAGCCCTGGTCTGGGAAGATCCCACATGCCATGGAGCAGCTAAGCCCCTGCACCACAACTACTGAGCCTGCGCTCTAGAGCCCGCGAGCCACGACTACTGAGCCCATGAGCGACAACTACTGAAGCCTGCATGCCACAACTACTGAAGACCGTGCACCGCAACAAAGAGAAGCCACCACAATGAGAACACCACGCACCACAAGGAAGAGTAGCCCCCGCTTGCTGCAACTAGAGAAAGCCCACGCGCAGCAACGAAGACCCAGCGCAGCCAAAAACAAACAAACAAATAAATAAATTTATTTAAAAAAAATTTTAGTCATCCTGATTGAACAGTCTCTCACCTCCACAATTCAGACAACTGGCAAGATTAGTTAGCTTCTAAAAGTATTTAAGTTTTTTGTAGGAATATGCCTCTTCGAGGAAAAAGAAAAACACAGATTTTCCAACCTCAAAGTTTTCTGATTTTAGCTACCTACACAGTAATTTTTTTAAGTTTAATTTTGCAAAGAAGAAAGCATTCTACATGAATGCATTCAAAGTGACTTAAAGCATCTGCTTCACAAAGAAAGGGATCTACTGTTAGCAATATTAAACACTTTTAAAACTTAGAAAGCACCATAATATCTGGAGGTGTCTGCAGAGTCACCTCACCCTGAGAGGTGACAAAGTCACCCACAGCCTGTTGTCTGGGTGCCCTGCTCCCAGTGCAAAGGCCTGGCCTCCAGTTGTTAGCATCTGCATCTCTGCCTGAGAGCGTATCTGGCAGCTGGAGACCATTTTGTCCTCCCACAAAGCAGACTGGAAGTTCTGGAGACCTAAGAACCCTTGGGAGAAGCTCTCAACAGGACACTGCCAGAAGCCAGTGTGTAAATACCCCAGCTCCCTTGCCCCTTGGATGCAATTACTCTGGAGAGTGTCTCACTCTGGGCTCCCAGAGTCCCCAGCAGTGTAATATGCGGTTACCCAGGGTGATGATCTGCCTGAAACCACACGTCTTCCCTCCATCCCTCACTTCTCCCTAGTCCACTGTCTCTCCTTCACCTTGTAAATCAGCTGCCTGTATTCACATTCTCATATTTCAGGGCAGTTTCTGGAGGAACCCAATCTAAGACAATTCAAATGCCTCTGATAATTAATATTTAAGCTGGAATCAAACAACTTCTAGTTCTTATAGACCTGAGACCTAAGTAATTTTCAGTATGCTCAATCCTTGGCAAAATGTTTGACTTTAAATGGTCACTCATGGCTCCTACTAAAAGCTAACGGTGTCTGTTTAGAAGCGTCCATGTCTTCTTGCTGACTGGCTCCTTCATAAGGTATTTCTGGGCACTGAAAACCATCCACACGCTACCTCATGTCTCAACTGGCACAGAGAATTCTGACTATCACTGAGTGGCTTCATAGTTAGCCAGGAGGTGATATTGATTGTACGGGACACAAAAGCCTCTAGAGATTTGCTCCCTCATCTTCTCTCTCTCCTGCTTCCCTCTCCCTCCGTCCTTTCTCTCTGTCGGAACCCCAAGTCCCTTTTCTTTCAGACTTGTACCAAATACCAAGTCCCAGGGCCTGGAATCTGGCTTTCGGGTAGCCATTGGCACACAGGAAAGTGTAAGGTGTAACGTCCTGATGGATGGATAAGATAGTGCTGCTGGGAGAGGGGGTGGGAGGGAGCCGGGCAGACACCACCACCCCTGCGTCTCTTCCGGGGATCATTCTGAGATGTGGCTCCCCTGCAGACCCTTCCAGAGAAGCCCCGAGTGCCCCATGAACAAGCTCCCATGCGGCCTGCTGCGTCTAAGGCTTGTGGTACAAGGGACCACATCGCTGCCCTGCATCCCTCCTACCTCACAGCCCGCTGCCCTGCCGCCCAGTGCTTTGCACTTGCTCTTCACAGACAAGTGTCCACACCTAGATCCCGCCTCAGCCTCTGCTTTCTAGAGGATCCCAAGGCTGTGATGGTGACCTAATCCTCTCACATGGGTTCTTTTTCCACATCTGTTTCAGGCATGTTTTGTCTCCAGAATTAACTTGTATCATGGCCACTGTTAACTTCTGGACTGTTTCATTTGGATTCTATGTTTATTTGGGTTCAAGTATAGTTGGAAGGTACTTGAGGCACATTAAAGAAGATTCATAGCGATTCTGATTTTTAAAACTCTGGATTCCTTTAGGCAAGCATCACCCCGAAGGTTCAGATCCAGACCAAGTTGCCAGTTGACTTGACAAATCTTAGGACGTTTGCTGATTCATCAGGGATTCATTTGGGAGCTTTGGTTTCCCATGTAAAGTGAGACATAGGATGACCAAGTTTATGGTGAGAATCTCATATTCCTGTTGTGAGGTTTGAATGAATTAAATAGCATCTTTTAAATATAAAATGACTTACATACACACACATCATCACATATATGCAGCATAATTGTTTTCTGATGCAGGATAAACCTTTAACATTTTATTATAAAGTGTCAGCAACATAAGAAGATGTCAGAAATGTAGGGCAAGAAACGTTTTTGACCATAATCATCCCTCCTTTGATCCTTTAGATGCTTTTCTGCTCTGTTCTTTTGGACAGCATTCTAATCGAGGGTGCTAACACCTTAACGGCCTTCACCCATCTGGTTATTCTTCTCATCTAGGCCCCCCCACCCAGGCATCTTCATTCTCCAATCATGTCCTTACTTCTTGTTTGAAATTAAAGTGCACCTCATTTTATGAAATTATGGTAAAGCAGATGATAGATTTTATTTGTTCCCTTAATAAAAATTAAAAGTTCCATTCTTTTGCATGTAACTGTCCAGTTTTTCCCAGCACCACTTATTGAAGAGACTGTCTGTCTTTTCTCCATTGTATATTCTTGCCTCCTTTGTCATAGATTAATTGACCATAGGTGCGTGGGTTTACCTCTGGGCTTTCTAGCCTATTCCATTGATCTACATTTCTGTTTTTGTGCCAGTACCATACTGTTTTGATTACTGTAGCTTTGTGGTATAGCCTGAAGTCAGGGCGACTGATTCCTCCAGCTCCACTTTTCTTTCTCAAGATTGCTTTGGCCAATCCTCCAATGTCTTTGGGATTTTTTTTTTTTTTAACAAATATTTTACTGGATGTTAACATCTGGGCATCAGAGTTCTGGCTTTGTTCTCCAAACAGTGTCTTGGGTATTGGTTTCCACTGCTGTCAACATGTTTGGCTGTCCATACCCAGTTAAGGTTCATTAGTTTTGTGATAAGCAAGCTTCCTACAGCTGGATAAGATTTATCTTCTGGTGAGAGACACAGTGTGAATTCCAGTCACTCAGAATGGTCTGTTGCCTCTCATCAAGGAGGGGTCTGCCTTCAAGGTTCAATGATTTGAACCATTCTTCTAAAAGGCCTTCTTACCACAAAGCTCCTCTACTCCCTGTGCCCCAAAGGCCGGCTATTAGAGAATTCTTTCCTTGGGTTAAATTATGGAGTCCAAGCATAAGGTACAAGAGCAACACAATGTTCAATTATTTCTTAAAATTTTGATATTACCTTGTACTCTGAGCAATGGTGCCAAGTTTCCACTCTGTAAGTACATAACATCTGACATCTAACTCTCACACAATCCTGTTTTCTACATGGTGATATAGAAAGGAGGTGCTGTAGAAACCTAGCCTTGTCTTCTGCACCAAATGAGGGCAGATGGAGGGTGTGTTCTATAAGGGGAAATAGGCCTGATGCACCCTCCCCCTGTAGGATGGTGGCCTTCAGAGCCCTGGGGCCTGGAGATGCTGCTGACTCTGCAGAGGTGTCCTCCTGGTCCGGCATCAGGGGATGAGGCACCCACAGCAAGACAGTTCTCAACTTAAGAACGGACATGGTATCAAAGGCCTCCCCGCTTCCCAAGGGAAGATGCTTGCCAGGCTTAAGCTGAGTTGTCCCTTTCTAGATCCATAAACTCTCCTTTCCCTCTCTACTTCTCATTTTGTACGTTTTCAAACTTAGAGAAAAGTTGAAAAAAAAAATAGGACAACAAACACCTAGATTCAGCCTAGAACAACCCTCCCAGGACCAACCTCCATCTAGATTCAACAATTCTCCTATTTGCAGTGTTTACTCCCTCTCACTCTTGAGTTACTGGAAGGTTATCCACATGCATCGTAATGCTTCACTCCTAATTACTGTGGCAGACATCTCCCGAGAATAAGAACACTCTCCTGGTAACCACAGGGCCATTTTCATGCCCAGAAAAATTAGCACTAATTCTGTCGTGCCACCTAAGAATCAGCCTATCCTTCAGATCTCCAATTGTCCCTAAATGTCTTTTATGGTTGTTCTCTACTTTTTGGAACAAGGATTTAATTAAGGTTTGCACCTTGCTTTTGGGAACTGTGTCTCTTTTCACCTAGGCCACTCTCCCATTTTTTCCTATAGTGATGACTTTGAAGATTCCAGACCAGTTTTCCTGCAGTGTTTCACCTTCAGGAAAGATGCAGCAGGTGCACCTTGGGGCAATTTAACCTCACTGTCCTCTATGTTTCCTGGAAGCTGTAAATTAGGTCTGAGGCCTCAGCACTCCTCACCCTTCAATGGTATTGAACCCGTTCTCTCTGCAAAACAGCCAGTCACGTTCCCAGTTTGCATAACTCTTTTGAATTTATGATTTGTTATTTAACCAGCACACGTCTGGTAGTTATCTCTTTGTCACACACTGCCTCTGGGAGCGGGTTAACTCTGCACGAGGTGGAAGGTATCCCATCAGAAATGAACTGTCTCGTGGCTGAGGGGCGTACAAATCGCTGTAAAGCATTCTTGATTTCTACCTCCTCTTCCTCGTGGCGTGAATGCCACAAGCAAGAGCGTGGAAGCAAAGGGGCGTGAGATTAGATCTTGGAGAAAGTTCTCTCTGACTCTTAATCTCTTTCAGTCTGATCCTGACCAGTGAGCAGGGTGTTTCCATGCAGCTGTGTTCCCACATCTGGACACTGTCTATGCCAAGCCCCTTCATGAGTATAGCTGCCCTGAGTCCACAACCACATTTGGTGGGAGGTGTAGGAGAAAACGCAGCTGTGTACAGAATGCAGAACTCCGCGACGCAGCTAAGCTGAGGCCGAAAGCCCTCTCTCATGACTCCTGCTGCTGAAAGTCTGTGTCTTTGCATGAAAATTAGGTGTAGAGATAAACCAGATACTAGGTCAAGACAGGCGAAAGAAGAGAAGTGATTTCTGGTGAATCCTGGACTTACTAGTTCACTGCCACTCCAATCTGAAAATGGAATATAGGTTTTTCATATCAGGAGCGTTGGAGTCTCACAGGCTGGTTGTAATAACAACAGGCAACGTTTTTGGAACTTTAGGCCGAGTACCGGTCTTGTTTGTGATCATATCCCACGTGAAGCCCATGAGTTAGGTATGATCTTCTGTGAATCTGAGGCACAGAGAGGTTAAGTAGCTTCCTCTAGGCAACGCAGTAGTTAATGAGAGGAGACGAGATTCAAACCGCAGCACATGGGATTCAAGACCTGAGTGTTAACCACTGTGCCATATGGTGACTTCTCCATGTGGCCCAAGAAAAAGCATCTGGGAAGGAAGAGGCAGCCACTTGGCTGCTCTGGGGCCAGGATCCGTGCAGCACCTAGAACGTGCCTGTTCCCTGCTGCCCGACCTGATGGGCCACGTTTAAACCATCCAGATACAGCTGGAGTCATGTGGGTGAACAAGTCGGTTGTGTGGCAATCCGTGTCACAAAGGAAGCAAGCGTGGCCTCCAAAGATGACCAAGGGAGGTGGTGAGCAGCTGGAAATCTGTGCGCAGATGGACAGATCCCCTGCCCTGGATCTGCTCATTCTGTACCTGCTGTGACACCCAATAGGGTCACTACAGGGGCAGGGGCAGTGAGATAAAGAAAACCAGCGGAGTTAATCCATGCCTTATTTATGAAATTCTAAACAGCTCCCTGCCAGCTCCCCAGAAGTGAAAACAAAGGTCTGCTTTAGGAGTGCATGCCTCCAGCAAGCCTGGCTCTGCTCAGGTGCCGAGGCCAGGTCAGTGCTGGACCGCGGAGCGTTCCAGCTGTCGACGACATCCCTGCGATCTGCAGCCCTGCAGGCGGCTGCAGAGCTGCAGAGTCGGAACTGTGCCTTGGACATTGGCATCAGTGTTTCCTCACCAACAAACTCGTTTGTAAATAAACCATCTCCGACTCTACCTTTTTTGGATTTTCTCAAAAGCTACCTGCTTCGTGAAAATATCTGGAGAGCGTACATAATTAGGTCAAGGGACACAAAATATTGCTGGTCACAAATCTCTCTTTCTGCAATTGCAAACCACTCAGCACAGCATGTTTTGCCTTCTTTTCGCTAAAAATTGAAATGGAGACACTTATGGGAGAAATGCAAATTGAAACAAAGGAGACATCTTTTTTTTTTCCGTGTCAGTTGGCAAAGACTTAAAAGTTTTATAAAACCTAGGATAGGTGAGGATTTAGGGAAACTCCCTTCATTGATTGATGGTCAGATATAAAGGCCTCTATGGAGACCATGGTAGTATCTGTAAAAAAATTTTATGTACAAACCCTTTGACTTGGCTTTTATGAATTTAGCCTATGGATATATTTGTGCATGTACAAAAATATATGAATAAAGAATATTCACTGCAATATTGTAATATTTTTAAAAATCTGAAGATAACTTAAATGTCCATGAATAGGGGACTGGTATATAAAGCACATTTATAGAAAGAATACTATGTAGCTATTAAAAATAATAAAGTAAATCTGTATTTGTTGAAATAAGGCATGCCAATATAATATTAAATATATAATAAATAATTATTCAAAAAGTGTGTCATAATATTGTATACAAATTTTTAAGTATGTTTTTTTCAATGTTGTATATGCATGGAAAACTGGAAGGATATATAAGAAATTGTTAATAATGTCTATATTTAGGTAGAGGAGGCATAAAAGAAAAATTTGTTTTCGTCTTTTATATCCTTCTCAACTATTTGAAATTTTTTAATGCATGTACTGCATTTATCTTTTCTTTTTAATTCGTCTGTATTTGTTACAAACTTTTAAAGCAGAATGTGACTTGAGCACCATTTATCATTTTTAAAAACTGGCTTCCGTTTTTCAGAAATAGTAACACTGATAATTTCTGGATCATATTTAGAATTTCCATGCTCCTCTTTTCTACAGAACATACAAATCACAAATGCCTCCTAAGGAAGATAAAAGAAAATTGCAAAAAAAAAAAAAAAAGGGAAAGGAACATAAACCACGTTATCCAAGAGCTTGTTTTCCTACCATCCTCAAAAGTCCGGCTAGATTTTCTATTTCTTATAAAAGGTTCTATCACCCATTTATTATCTCCACTAGATTTTCACGTGTTGAGTGAATGTGAGTCGGTGGTGGTGGACGTCACGCTGCAGGGTGTCCCTGTGCCCTTCCTCTGACTGACACGCAGAGAAGCCTCACTAGCTGCCTGAGCCTCCGGGGGCCTGGGTGGGTGGGACTGAGGAAAAGCACGTTCACAGCTGACTTGATCTGATACAGCAAGGCTGGCAGTTCTCTTGGTTTCCCTTTGTGAGTCAGCATTCGCCCTCTGGCGTGGCCTGGATCCACAGTACACAGTGTGACGATGGGGTTCGACACACTGCAGGAGTTTGCGCCAAGACCTCTTCAGAAACAACTCTAGCATGAGAAAACACCTTTACCTTAATTCTACATTTCAACAGTGTTCTCTACAAACTACTATACATAAAAGAGATAAACAACAAGGTCCTACGGTATAGCCCAGGGAACTGGATTCAATATCCTGTAATAAACCACAATGGAAAAGAAGATGAAAAAGAATATATACATATATATGTATGTATGACTGAATCGCACATGAAAAAAAGTTCTCTGCTTAACTAGAGTCTGCTTCGCTAGACTTAGTGTGGTAATCATTTTGCGAGATATCCAAATATTGAACCATTATGTCATATACCTGAAACTAATATCAAGTTGTAAAAAAGATAAAATGAAACAAATGAAAATGTCCTCTGTTTACCGTTGAAATCATTACATTTCTGAGATGGTGGTTAATGTTTGCCTTTTCAGAGGATTCAAAATAATAATAAGGGCTTCCCTGGTGGCACAGTGGTTAAGAATCCGCCTGCCAATGCAGGGGACACGGGTTCGAGCCCTGGTCCGGGAAGATTCCACATGCCGCCAAGCAACTAAGCCCGTGCACCACAAGTACTGAGCCTGCGCTCTAGAGCCCGCGAGCTGCAGCTACTGAGCCCGCAAGCCACAACTACTGAAGCCCACGTGCCACAACTACTGAAGCCCGCGTGCCTAGAGCCTGTCCGTGCTCTGCAACAAGAGAAGCCACCGCAGTGAGAAGCCCGCGCACCACAATGAAGAGTAGCCCCCGCTCGCCCGCAACTAGAGAAAGCCCACGCGCAGCAATGAAGACCCAACGCAGCCAAAAATAAATAAATAAATAAATGATGATAATAATAATAATAATAATAATGCTTTAAGTGATAAGTATTCTACAGTACTTACATAAGTAATATGTTACCTAGGTGATTTTTCCAGTTCAAGAGAAGGGCCAGTTGATAAAGCGAGACGGTGATGCTCGTGCTTCCCAGCCAGGAAAGGGGCATCCGTGCCTTTGGCAAAGCTCCTCTTCTAGTTCCAACAGCCTTCCTGCCTACTTTCCCTGCTGTCCATCTCCATCCCAGCCGCCGACAGTGGAGTGAATGGGGGGGGAGGGATCAGAGTTGACTTGGGGCTGCGGGAGGTGAGTCCCCCATCCTGGAATTCCTTCCCCTCCACGAGCCCCCAGCCTCAGGTGAAAACCACTGACCGAATAGCCCACTGTGGGCTTGGTGTCCTACCTGCTTCTTCCCCCCAGGATTCAGTATCTCAAAGAAGATTTCTTTCCCCAGACACAGAGAGACCAGACTACGTTTGTAAATTCACAGAGCTCTTCATGACTCACCAGCCAACAGGGATGGAATCTTTATCGTCCCCAGCTGGTGGGATGTTGATCTCCAAAATCCCACCTGAAAGTGTGCTTTCTTAGACCATTGCTGGTGCCAGCCCTCAGAGGCGGGGTCCCCGGGGAGCTGACTCAGAGATGGGCGTCAGCAGGTCAGCATGCAGAATGTTTATTAGGGGGTGATCTCAGATCCACACTGTGGGTGGAGGGGATAAAACAGGATTGTGCTTCTAAGGCCCCAGTAGTGTCCTACTTTGTAAGCTGAGTGATGGGTACGTGGGTATTTATTTTATTAATATTTGCTAATCTGTACATTCATTTTACATACACTATTTTAAATGAATGATATATTTTACAATTTTAAAACTTCGTTAAGTCTTGAGAGTGGAGGATCACAGTGTGATAAAATGCTCTGATACCAGAATTCCTAGCGTTTCTGGAATGTTCGCTTGGGCCACCACTTAAGCTCTGGACACCTCCATGTCTTCATGTATCAAAGGGGGGTTGTAATAACGTTTACCTCACATGTTCATGGTCACAGTTAAAGGAGATTAGGCATGTAAAGTGGGTTAAATAGCGTCCCCTCGATTCACATCCACCTGGAACCTCAGAATGTTAACTTCTTTGGAAAGTCAGCCTTGGCAGACGTGATCAGTTAAGATGAGGTCCTACTAGGTTAGGGTGGGGGCCCTAAAGCCGCCTTCTCCTTATAAGAAAAGGAGAGAACACACAGAAATATGCACACACGGCGAACAAGTATGGAGCCAGATATTGGAGCAAAGTAGCCACAAGCCAAGGAAGGTCAAGGACTGCCAGCAACCGCCAGAAGCTAGAAGAGGCAAGGCAGCATTCTCCCCTAGAGCTTTCAGAGGGAGCACGGCCCTGCTGACCCCTGGATTTTGGACTTCCAGACTCGAGAACTGGAAGAGAATAAATTTCTGTGGTTTCCAGCCAGCCCGTTTCTGGTGCTTGGTTTGGGCAGCCACAGGAAACTGATATATCATGTAAATGCATAGCTGGTCCGTGGCGCAGGGAAACCACTCGCTGCAAATTAGCCCTTATAATTAAGTAAATTCAAACATCTGTGCCAACAGCTTGACTTGAAGCCCTCTTCCTTGCTGCTTTGTCCTGCCCGGCATTTAACGAAGCACCTACCCGGCAGTTTCCCTTGGATTGAAGCTGCCTGCATGTTCAGTTGCCGTCTGGCCTGAGAGCTCCGGGAGATGCAAACTAAGCCTTAGGCGGTTGTCGTGTCTCTTACAGCACTGAGCACCGCGATATAAAGATTCGAGCACTTACTAGGGGTTAGAAGCAGTGCTAGGCTTGGGGGTCACAAAGGCTTACCTGCGCTGTTGGATGTTTCTGTGGTGAGAGGCCCAGGGAGCTGAGTCCCCACGGGACTCTGTGATGGATGCCATAACAGAGACAGGTAGAGAGGGGGGCAAGGAGGGACTCACGCTCACTTTTCAGCTGAGGCTTGAAGTGTTACCAAGTGGGATGGGGTGGCGGGTGAAGACAAGCTAGGGCTGGGTTTCCAGGAATCTGCCAAGACCGCGTTGTGATGGCCTGGCGGGCAAAGCCAAGGAGTTTGTACTCTACTCTTAGAAATAAAGAACAATCAAAACTGTATTCATTTTCAAGTTGTTTTCCATCTAAGTTATTACAATATTGAGCAGAGTCCTCTGCGCTACACAGTAGGTCCTTGTTGGTTCTCTATTTTATATGTAGCAGTGTGTACACCTGCAACAGACACAACATTGTTAATCAACTATACTCCGATATAAAATAAAAACATAAATAAGTAAGAGAAAAGAGTGTATTCATCTTTCAACAGGCTATTTTTGGACAAATGGCCAACTGCCATTCCTTGGAGGAAGCTTTCACTCAAGTCTCCGTATGACAGGCATCGTGTTGGTGGCCGCTGGCTCCCCTGGGGCCATCCATCCTTTCCTGAGTCCTTAGGTCCCTCTGAAATCAGAGGGCAACTCCTGAATCTTCTCACAGGCTGTGTCACCATGATACTGAGACACGAAATCAGGGTGTGGGAACTAAGAATTGAGGAGGGAGAGAGATGCTAGGAGAGTCCAACAGAAATAGGATGTGATTTGGGAGCTGAGAAAGAAAAAGCAGTGAGAAGAGCAAAAAAGGGCAAAGGAAGGCAGAAGGCTTGTGTCGTGTGTCTCTGTGAACTTTGAGAAGACTTGGGCCTCAGGTGGAAAGCTGGGTAGAGGCAGGCGCGAGCTTCTGCACATCCTGGGAGTCCTGGGAAAGGTGGCTGCAGGTGGAAGCAGGAAGCAGAGCTGACAAGAGCAGGCAAGGTCCTCCGGCAAGGGCTGAAACAGAGCTCCCAGCTCCTCCCATGACCCAGCACGTGCAAGGGTCTCAAGGTGGCCATGAACGTCAGCCGGCGCCCACGCCAAGCCCATGGGGCAGCTCTGAGAAGGACCGACGTCTCCCAGAAAGTGAATGCGTTTTGCAGACTGGGGTTTCCCAGGAATTCTGACTCTCTGTCTATACGTAGCCTCCTCTCAACTTGATATTTGTGTAGCATAGTATTTTCTAGTCACTAAATGCTTTTTCTTTCAAATCAACTTGATTGAGGTATGATTTTAATTCAATAAAATGCACCGACTTCAAAGTGTACATTGTGATGAGTTCTGACAAGTTTGTACACTCAGGTATAACCACCAGAACAGTCAAGATAGAGATCACGGGCTGCACCCCAGAAAATTCCCTTGTAGAGCTTCTCACTCAATCCTTCCACCCCAGCTCCAGGCAACCACTGATCTGCTTTCTGTCACTATAGATTAGATCTGTCTTTTCTGGAATTTCATATAAATGAAATCATACAGGGCACACTCTTTGCTGTGTCAGGCTATTTTTTCGCAGCATAACATTTCTGAGAACAATCCGTGCCACTGTGTACAGTGTGTTCTTGTTTTTATGGCTGACTAGCATTTTGTTGTGTCACTAGACCTCCATCTGTTGACCTATTCACCTGTGGTTGAAATTAGGGTTGTTTCCACTTTGGGGCTGTTATGAATTAAGCTTCTCTGAACATTTGTCTACACATCTTTCTGTGGACATATGTTTTCATTTCTCTTGGATAAATATTAGGAATAGGATTTCTGGGTGGATCCTTTAAAGCGTATCTCTAGAAGAAACTGCCAAAGTGCTTTCCACAGTGGTGGCAGAGTTTTGCTTTCCCACCAGCAATGTATGAGTTCCATTGCTTTACATCCTTGCCAACGCTGGCTGTGGACTTGGTGTGTCTCTTTAATTTTGGACGTTCTAATGGGTGTGCGGTGGTTTCTTTTGTGCTTTTCACTTGCATTTCTCTATAACTAATGACATTAAGCGTCTTCTCATGTGCCAACTGGCCATTCTTGTATTAAGTGTCTCTTCAAATTTTTTGATCATTTTTTATTGAGTTGTTTCTTATTATTAAGTTCTAAAAGTTCTTAAGTATTCTGAAACAAGGACTTTGTCGTTTGTATTGCCAATACATATATATGACTATATGACCAGTGCCCTGAAAAGACTATAATTTCCCCATTAAACTGCCTTGCGGCATCTTTGTCAAAAATCAATTGTCTGTGTATGTGTGGGTCTATTTCTGAATTCTATTCTGTTTCTTCTATCTGTATATCTGTTCACACACCAATACCACATATTTTGATTTCTATAGCTTTATGTTAAGTCTTGAAATTAAGTAGTACCATCAGCCCTCTGTATCTATGGGTTCCGCATCCTCTGATTCAACAAACCACAGACTGAAAATATTCTTCAAAAAAACCCCAAACTCCACAATGTCCCCAAAAGCAAAACTTGAGTTTGCTATGCACAGGCAACTATTTACATAGCATTTACATTGTGTTATAGGTATTATAAGTATTATAGAGAAGAGTTAAAGTGTATGGGAGGATGTGCATGGATTATAGGCAAATATTATACCATTTTATAAAAGGGACTTGAGCATCCATGGGTTTTGGTATCCATGGGGTGTCCTGGAACCAATCCCCCAAGGATACCAAGGGACAACTGTGTAAGTCCTCCAACTTTGCTCTTTTATTTCAAAACTGTTTTAGCTATTACAGATCTTTTGTGCGTCTATATAAATTTTAGAATCAGCTTGTCAATTCATATATTTTTAAAACCTGCTGGAATTTTTATTGAGAGTGCCTTTATTCTATAGATCAATTTGGAAAGAACTGATATGAAAACAATATCTTCCAATGCAGGAACATAATATTTCACTCCATTTCTTCAGGTCTCCTTCATTTCTCTCTGAAACACTGTATAGTTTTCACTGTTCAGGTGTTGTGTCTATTTTGCTAAATCTGTCCCTAAGCGTTTTGAGGTTTTTATGCTCCTGTAAATGGTACTGTTTATTGTCATTTCGATTGCTAACTTCTTTCTCCTTGCTAGTTTAATAAATTGTTTTAACATGACTTTCTGCTAAAATTAGTCCTTGTTTTTTGTTGTTTTTTTGTAGTCATCAGCGAAAGCACTGGGCAAAGGGTATGTGCTCTCCGACAGCACTCGGGAGACTACCAGAAGAAATTCATGAAAAGCGTGTCTGGTTGGAAATGCTACGGAAGAAACGGCTTCCCTTAAGAACAAGGGCTCAGACAGAAGCTAGCCAAGATCACAGGTGACCCTGCAGGGTAATTTAACCAACCTAGAGGTTCAGTTAGTCTGACCCTGGGAAGAGGAATTAAGGGTTTTTGAAAGTGGTTCACAAGCTTGGGGGAAGGGGGAAGAAAGAAGTCCTTCCTCTGAGCAGCTCAGAATCCCCCGGGGCAGTTTCTCAGAATCACCGGAGATTCTGATATGCGATCCTCAGACAGGTATATCCTCCCTCCAATCCCTCTGATAACCACTGTGACCTCAGGCCAAGTCATTGATGGGAGGACAGTGTATGTCTCTGTGTGGGGAGGTGGAAAATAGTCCCGAGTGACACGGGGTCATTTGGAATATGGGTACTTCTTGTGAGGCCCTGAAGAAAAGCCCTTTGGAACCTGCAATTCCTGCTACAATGCTGTTGTTCCGCAGTTTAAGACTGGTTCCGATGGGAATGCTTCAATCCTCATTAAAATGGAAATGCCCCTAAGTCAGTCATTACCCAACAGTTAACACGTGAACCAACAAGTAATTTTTGAAAGAACCGTTACCTTGGAAATGGTCTGTAGTGCCCTGTAGGGTAGGGTTTGGGGACTTTTGACAGGAGGGGCATTGCAGAAGAGGGGAAGGAGGAAAACTCTGGAGCGTGCATGCACTATGGATGGAGTTCAAAATATGCCCAGTTAGGGAAAAGAGCAAAGAAAGGCCAGTTGGGCAACTGCAGACGCACTGCCTTCTTTCCACTTGTAGAGCCCAGGTAGCTGACAGCCACTTCCTGTTAGCTGGACCTATGGGGCTGGACCCCTACTAGTTAAAGAAACAGGAATATTCATGCAGATTGTCCAAGGATTCCTCTATATCCGTGTAACAAACTCCCGTCCATCCTTCTAAGCTCGTCTCTGTAGCACCTCCTCTGAGAAAGCCGTACTCACTCACCGACGTTACCAGCTGCTTCTCTTTTGCTCACACAGATCTTTATTTATAACCCAATTGTTTTACACTCTAGAATAAATCATAACTACTCTGTTTAAAAGTCCCTCCCCCACTAGTCTGGGACAAGTTGCTTCAACGACCAATTTTTATCTCCACCTCAGAGTTTACCCCTGAGTTTCGTTCCCCTAACCTCCAAATGCCTTTTCTGGCATCACCATCCGGGTCCATCAGAGGGACCTCAAACTCAGAGTATCCAAGGCTCAACTCACACATCGCTTCTTTTTGCAGTGCGTGCTCTCTCCTGGTGAATAGCTTCTCTGCTTCTCTTCGGGCAAAGCCGGACATGGCTACTCATCCTGGACTCCCACCACCTGGTTTTTCTCCACGCCCACGTCACTCTATGTTTTTACTTCCTCAATATCTCGAGAGTCTCCTCATGTTCATCCATTCCCGCTGTCATCACCCTAGACCAAGCCTGCAGCATCCTCTCCCCTGCTCTGTTGCAAGGACCTGTTTCTGATCTCCCCACATGTATTCCAGCCTGCCTTGAACTGAACCCATTTTCCTCACCGCAGCCAGTGTGATCGCTGGAAAACGCAAATCTGATCCCCCTCTACACCGCTTACAATCCCGCAATGTCTTCCTTTCCTCCTGGGGTGAAGACTCAAATCTCTGACATTGCCTGCAAAGTCCTGTGCCTGCTCAAGCTGCCACCTCACCAGGCTCCTGTCACTTTCTGTGTTTCAGCTGACTCATTTTTTTCCTTTAACTCACTATTTCTTTAACTTTTCATTTTTAAATAATTTCAGACGTACAAAACGTTGCAAAAAATAGTACAAAGATTTTTCATATGCCCTTCACTCAGCTTCTCTAAATGTGAACATCTTACATAACCAGAGTATAATTATCAAAATCAAGAAATTAACATTAATATTATTGACTGAAAACACGCACAACCTATTTAGAATTAGGTTTTATTCGACGGACTTACTGAGGAGTTAAGTCTGAGACAGATCCTCTCAGAAAGCTCTGAGGGACTGTTCCAAAGAGGCAAGGGAGAAGCCAGGATATAGAGGAGGTTTTGCTGCAAAAACCTGGTATCAAACATCAAAACATTACTGCTGGGGCTTCCCTGGGGGCTCAGTGGTTGAGAGTCCGCCTGCCGATGCAGGGGACACGGGTTCATGCCCCGGTCCGGGAAGATCCCACAGGCCGCGGAGCGGCTGGGCCCGTGAGCCATGGCCGCTGAGCCTGCGCGTCCGGAGCCTGTGCTCCGCAACGGGAGAGGCCACAGCAGTGAGACGCCCACGTACCGCCAAAGAAAAAAAGAAATTACTGCTAATTAAAGAAAAACCAGATATCTTAAATTAACTAATTTAGCGCTTTTCTAGGTATGGGAAAATGCAAGTCTGAGCTTATTGAAATCATCCCTTTGATGTGCACCTTAACCATCTAGGGCCACTGTTCTCTTTTTCTCCATCCTGAGTTCCCCTCAGGGTGCACCGTCGCGGCTGGCTACAGTGGCTGCTGGCTTGATGGCGGCAGCATCTTTTGTTTACTGAAATGGCAGGCAACACTCGTTGTCCAAAACATGCAGTACTATTAATTAACCTACACACCTTACCTGAATCTCAACAGTTGGTTCAGGATCCAGTGATCACTCAGTGCATGTGCGTGCCATGTCTTCTTGGTCTCCAGTCTGGAGCTGTTTCCCATTCTTCCTTTGTGGTTTATGACCTTGACAATGTTAAAGAACCCAGCCCAGTTATCTAGTAGCATGATTCTCAGTTTGGGTTTGTCTGATTTTCTCTCATGTTTAAATTCAAGTTACAAATAGTTTGGCAAGAATATCACAGAAGTGATGTTGTGTCCTTCTCAGTGTATCGTATTAGGAGGTACATGATATTCACATCTCATTACTGGTGTTATTAACTTTGAGACCTTGGTCGAGATGGTGTCTCCATCGTAAAGTTACCCTTTACTGGAGGGATGGGAGAAGAGAGATTTTGAATCTGTGTAAGTATAATGTTTCTCATCATAGTTTTACCTGCCAATTTTATCACCAATTGATGATTCTTGCATGCAGTAATTATTACTGTGGAGTTTTTCAAATGGTGGTTTTCTATGTCCATTATCCTTTTTACATTTATTAATTGGAATTCTACTGTAAGAATAACTTATCTTCTTGTTCATTTATTTATTTGATTGTTGATTATCACTGTGGCCTGGTGGATATTTATTTTATTCTATGATATAATCTATTGCTATCATTATATATTTTGTTGCTCAAATGGTCCCAGATTTTGGACTGGACCCTTTTCATTGCCCTAAGAGTAAAAAGGATGCATCTGCCACTAGGCCTTTGGACATGCTGTTGTCTCAGCCTGGAATAATCTTCTAACCTCCCCCTGTCACCCCTGTTCCATCCCCAACTTCTTTCTTCTACTGTCCCTTCTAAAGGGACAGTAAGTCCCTTTTAAAGCCTTGAGATTTCAGCTCCAATGTCCCATCTTCAGGGAAGCCTTTCTTGAGCCTCCCAGAAGTGGGTAGGGCTCCTATTATAAGCTTTCACAACACTATTTACTTTTTCTTCATGGCACTTAACATATTTCAAAGTCAAACCTTCTTGAGTGAACATTTCTAAGGGCAGGGACTATATCTGTTTTAGCCTAACACATTAATAAGCATTCGGGAAATTATTCAGATTGAATTAATAAGTGAACGAACTTAATACTGGAAAATAAATGAGTTGAGGTCTTGCTGAAATGCCATACTGATGATTCATTTTTATTCTATGAGGTTTTCCCCAACACATCTCATAGACTCAGATAATCTATGATTGAGTGGCAGCTTGACACAATAGAGATTCATTTATAAAAATTAATCATTGAAGTCTGACTCAGTGACTCGGATAGGTCTAAAGATTATCATTTGGATGGTCTCAATTCCATGCAGGTTGTCTTATTTTGTCCTTTGTTTTTTGCAAAGGTAAAAATATACTTGCATCCCTATCTCCTGTATGACCTGTCATAACTCTGTGGTGTCTTATGAGGAATTACTTAAACTTTTTTTTTTTCTTTCGGTACGCGGGCCTCTCACTGTTGTGGCCTCTCCCGTTGCGGAGCACAGGCTCCGGACGCGCAGGCTCAGCGGCCATGGCTCACGGGCCCAGCCGCTCCGCGGCACGTGGGATCTTCCCGGACCGGGGAACGAACCCAGGTCCCCCGCATCGGCAGGCGGACTCTCAACCACTGCGCCACCAGGGAAGCCCTACTTAAACTTTTGACACTGAATACTGCGGGGAGAAGTGTGTAGTTGCGCGCAGAGAACTCTGCAAAATCCATTGTTCTCTGAGCCCTGGTTGTCTGTAGTAAGTTTTCTTCCTTCAGCACATAGCAGGTGACATATTTATAAGTCAGATGTTAACGCTTATACCAAACCCTTAGAATCAATTCCACACTCTGTTCAAATCAGATCCTCACTGAGCAGATTTCACTTCCAATTTGGAAACTTGGAGTGCCAAGGTTTTCTGCTATTTGAAGACAGAACGCAGGGGCTGCAAGTGCAGGCCTTCAATCAGGCAGTTTGAGAATGATATCGCTGGGTAGCATTCTGGTTTATTTTCACAAGCTGGTTGCTTAGATTCTCAGGTGGATGAGAAGATTCTAGAGAAAATTCTCTTTTTAATCATCTACCAGTTTTAAGAAAGGAGAATAATGGATGTTAGTTGGAAGATCAATTTCTCTGGGCAAATTCCTGAGATAGAAAAGGTTTCTCTCTAACTTCTCTCTATGTGCTTAATTTGGAATGTCACCTGTCCATAAACAACCACATGTGTCCGGAATTATGAAGGGTCTGAGATTCACCCTACTGGCAGGCTAAAAAAAGTCAGGCTGCCACGGTTCCATAAGTGCGGCCAGGAGACGTGAGATTCCTGGGTCAGAGACAAAGGACAGTCTATTACCCACAGCAGTAGCAGTAACTAGTGTATCAGAATGTTTGCACCAAAGTATCAATTCCCACACAATGATGACAGCTACGCACCCAGTGGGTTGCATTACAGGAGAGGAGCCTTGTGCTTAAGGAGCCTGACTCATATTATAATGGGCATCAAGCATGCCTGCTTTGCTGGGAAGCAAGACATTGTCTTCATCATACTGGAAAGTAAGTATACCTGCCTCTGCTTCAGAGAAAGATACTGTCTCTACCTTCCAAGGGGGTAGGCAAACCCGATCTTTGCTCTGGGGGAAGCATTATCTCTAGCCTCCAAACTATTTGCTATACAAACGTCCTTGACAAGGTAGGTGGAACAAAAGGCAGATCAGTGCATTGATCACAAGGTGTGCAGAAACACAAGAGAACCATGGAGAATTGTATTCCAGTGGCATATTTCCCCCTTCTCCTCTTATTGAGGTCCCAGCGTTCGTGTATACCTGAATGTTCCTATCTTTTTCTGATGACTCCTATTCACATGCACCCATACTCACTTGTCCTCTGCTCCAAAATCCTTAGGACATTTATCTGTTGTGTGGTGGAGCAACCCGAACTTAGATACATCCTTAGGCAAGTGCCAGTTGGTATAAACGCCTAGGAGCGAAGTCGTCTTGGGGGTGTGGGTAGGAGCCTCCACCACTCCTGACTTCTCCTGTCCGTTGAAACTAGTGATAACGTGTTATCACATGCCTGGAACACGGGAAACACTCCATAGGTGTAAACTACTGTATCAGCTGAAATACACTAGGCTTTTGCTGCAGTAACAAATCATCTCAAAACATCAAAGTGTGTGTTTTTTTTTTTTCTTTATCATGCCACTTGTTCATTGCATGTGGCCTGGAGGCCCTGGTCTGCACTGTGCTCACTCCAGGACAAGGCTGATGGGACAGCCGTTATCTGGACCATTGCTGGTCCCTGTGGCAGAAGAAAAGAACTGCCTGGAGAAACTAGGGCAGGCAATTAAATGTTCTGGCCCAGAAGACACGTGCATCACTTCAGTTCACAGCTCACTGGCCAGATCTGGTGACATAGCCTCACAGGGGGGGTCAAGAAGTTCAATGCTACCCTGTTCCCAGAAGGAGGAGGGACAGCATATTGGGGGAAAGCATAATCATTACCATAGCTTTTATTTATGATGATTAAAAAAGGTAATAAATACATACCCTGTGGCAGAGCACACCATAACCACCTAGTCAGCATCCTTTCCATCCCTTATTTTTTGGTAACAGAACCCTGGTTTTGTTCAGGCCTCTCCCCTTCCCCCCATAGTCACAGGGCCTCAAGGGGAACGAACAGGATCGATACCCTCAACTCCAGGGGTGGCCCGATTGCTCAAGGGGGGGCTCCGCCTCTCTTACTGGTGACTGATTTAGGAACGAGCACATGTAACTTGGAGCCAACGGCCTGCAAACAGAGACTAAGTTTCTGGAGGCTTGGGGGAAATTCATTTCTCAGTCTTCTTAAAGAGCTTCCAGGAGTGACTTTTTCCTTTCTTTTTGTGAACATTGCCAAGCATAGACATGAGGTCTGCAAACAGCTGCAGCATCTTCTTGCCCCCAGCCTGAGGATGAAGCTCGCAAAAAGAGCCTGCAGGGAAACAGACTTTAAAGTCACCAGACCGAGCAAATCCCAAAACCCTCTGCGTGGCTCCTAATGGAGCCTCGCTCTTTAAGCTAACAGGAAGAGGATTGTCTATTACTCTTAGCTGACAGCAGCCTGACCAATACT
Source organism: Lipotes vexillifer (assembly GCF_000442215.2). Classification (NCBI taxonomy): domain Eukaryota; kingdom Metazoa; phylum Chordata; class Mammalia; order Artiodactyla; family Lipotidae; genus Lipotes; species Lipotes vexillifer. Next base: position 928,585 of record NW_006798732.1, on the reverse strand, counting down.
ACCCACCTGTTGACCGAGGGAAGTGTGGGTAGGAGCCTCCACCACTCCTGACTTCTCCTGTCCGTTGAAACTAGTGATAACGTGTTATCACATGCCTGGAACACGGGAAACACTCCATAGGTGTAAACTACTGTATCAGCTGAAATACACTAGGCTTTTGCTGCAGTAACAAATCATCTCAAAACATCAAAGTGTGTGTTTTTTTTTTTTCTTTATCATGCCACTTGTTCATTGCATGTGGCCTGGAGGCCCTGGTCTGCACTGTGCTCACTCCAGGACAAGGCTGATGGGACAGCCGTTATCTGGACCATTGCTGGTCCCTGTGGCAGAAGAAAAGAACTGCCTGGAGAAACTAGGGCAGGCAATTAAATGTTCTGGCCCAGAAGACACGTGCATCACTTCAGTTCACAGCTCACTGGCCAGATCTGGTGACATAGCCTCACAGGGGGGGTCAAGAAGTTCAATGCTACCCTGTTCCCAGAAGGAGGAGGGACAGCATATTGGGGGAAAGCATAATCATTACCATAGCTTTTATTTATGATGATTAAAAAAGGTAATAAATACATACCCTGTGGCAGAGCACACCATAACCACCTAGTCAGCATCCTTTCCATCCCTTATTTTTTGGTAACAGAACCCTGGTTTTGTTCAGGCCTCTCCCCTTCCCCCCATAGTCACAGGGCCTCAAGGGGAACGAACAGGATCGATACCCTCAACTCCAGGGGTGGCCCGATTGCTCAAGGGGGGGCTCCGCCTCTCTTACTGGTGACTGATTTAGGAACGAGCACATGTAACTTGGAGCCAACGGCCTGCAAACAGAGACTAAGTTTCTGGAGGCTTGGGGGAAATTCATTTCTCAGTCTTCTTAAAGAGCTTCCAGGAGTGACTTTTTCCTTTCTTTTTGTGAACATTGCCAAGCATAGACATGAGGTCTGCAAACAGCTGCAGCATCTTCTTGCCCCCAGCCTGAGGATGAAGCTCGCAAAAAGAGCCTGCAGGGAAACAGACTTTAAAGTCACCAGACCGAGCAAATCCCAAAACCCTCTGCGTGGCTCCTAATGGAGCCTCGCTCTTTAAGCTAACAGGAAGAGGATTGTCTATTACTCTTAGCTGACAGCAGCCTGACCAATACTACCCACCTGTTGACCGATGGAAAGAGGGGCATTGAGGAGTGGGAGAGGGGCACAGCCAGAACTAGCATCACGGCGGGGGGGATGGGGTAAGAACCCAGCAGCGGCAGCAACAAGAAGGTGGGCACGATGCCTAAGGTCCACCACCCAGCCTGGCCACCACGCCCCAGACACCCAGCCGCGGGCCCTGGCAACATGGGCAGGTTCCTGGCTGGCTCTGTAGCTGCTGTCTTAATCTCTTCGGAAAGATCTATTACACTGTCTGGAAGAAAGCACTATTCTTAAGGCCGGTGATTAACCCCAGATTTTGATCTTCGGTACAGATTTCCTGCTGGTTCTCTTTGAGCCCTCTTGAGGGATGTGCCTCTGGGGTTTAGCTGCAATTTCCAGGGCCGGGTCCTGGAAATAAGACAGTCCTGTAACTTGACTGCAAGCCTTCTGGGTGTGCCAGCCCAGCTCTTGTACACAGACCGTGTCCGAGCATGGTAGGCGAGACCCTGTGATTTCTATCAGGTCGGGTGATACCTCTGAATGGTTCCAATGCCCTTTCTGTCCTGGCTGAGCAAGCCTATTGGCTTTAGTTTTCTGGAGTTGGGTTTCTTGAAGCCTCTTCTTACATCATCTTCTCCAAGGCAGATCAGGTTAGAGTCAGAGGCACATCTTAGATTCACACCCATACCAGGAAAAGGCTCTGTAGGCCTCTTGACTGTGTGGCTAGTCTTTTATTTCCTGTGCTGTTCCAGTTCAAGGCGAAGGGGAGAATTACTTATTTTTTATCCTGTCACATGAAATAGAGCCCTGGTTTAGAGTTCGGCAAGATTTGATAAGGAGGATAAAAGGACTGTTTTTAATAAACAGGGGTGGAATGAGAAAAAAAAAAAAAATCTCTCTGCAGTGGCTACGTGATAGGACGAAAGCACGAAGATTCCAGCTCCCTCAAAAGGAATATCATCTCTGCGACGATCGATATGAGGCTGTTTGCTGTCTCGCCAGGCATAGAACTGGAGGCAAAGGGCTTAAATTAAGGCGTAGGGCTCTGGGTGAGAGTGAGATTGTAAGGGGTTCAAGAAACTTTCCAAAAAGCACAGATGGTGCTGCGTGCTAGTAGGTCCACCGCCATTGGAGCGTGGGGAGTGGCCCAGCCCGGCTCACTGCGAAGGGGCCAGACTAGCTCTCCTCTGGCTGGTGGAGGTGGGACCTAGCGCTAGACCCATGAGGCAGAAGGTAGGGATGGTACTTTCACGGTCACTTAGGTGGTTTCGTGCTGGCAGAAAAATGAAACTAATAATTCGTGTGTAATACCCTTGAAATGCGAATGTCTCCCTGGGGTTTTCTTTCTTTCTTTCTTCACTGGCTAATTTCTATGCCTCTGTCGTGAGTTTAGCCCCTGCGGGTCCCCCCTGGCAGCTCTGTTCTGGTGTCTCTGCTTGGGTCCTAGCACAAAGGCACCATTCCTGAGCCCAGCCCCTGGTATGTCTAGAAGTGGGAGGTTGTGGAGATCAGCTTTGAGGGGCTCCCTGAGGGGCTCAGCTGATGACAGGGGGCAGAGTATTATCTAAACAACTCTGGGGATCCTGGCGTTACTGAGAAAGGAAACCCAGGGCAAAGCGAATTTACTCCCAGTCAGGACAGTGGGGCTCAGCCCTCAAGGGCTTTACAGTCTATTGGGAAAGGCACCATATGAATATAACTTGGGACATCTTCAGACCTCACCTGTCAGTGACTACAAATAATAACTGTTTCCTTTGTTATCTCAAATACAAAGATGCCGGCCTATCGCTTTCTACCGAGGGTCCAGCACAGGGCCCGAGGAGCTGAAAAATTTGTTGCAACAAACAAGTGAAATGCTTGTGATGATGCGTGGAGGGGCCATCCTAGTATCCAGACTGCTGACAACACTGACAACGTCCAAAGTGGTTCTTGTGCAAATAAGCGATTAACTGAGAGAATGACGGCTGAAGTTTTCACGTACAGTAACCAAGAACAACAGTCACTGTTCACTAACCACTTGCCATGTTCGAGGGATTATCCTAAATTTTATTTTTCTCACTGGAATTTCCGGGTCACATAGTATGTGCATTTTTTTAAGTTGAGATATAGTTGATTTACAGTATTGTATTAGTTTCGGGTGTACAGCAAAGTGATTCAGTTATATATATATTTTTTCAGATTATTTTCCATTATAGGTTGTTCAAAGCTATTGAATATAGTTCCCTATTCTATATAGTGAATCCTTGTTGCTTATCTACTTTATGTACAGTAGTTCATAATCCCATACTCCTAATTTATCCCCCCTCCTTTCCCTTTGGTAACCGTAAGTTTGCTTTCTATGTTTGTGGGTCTGTTTATGTTTTGTATATAGACTCATTTGTATTATTTTTTAGATTCTACATATAAGTGATTTCATATAATATTTGTCTTTGTCTGACTTACTTTACTTAGTATGATAATCTCTAGGTCCATCCATGTTGCTGCCAATGGCATTATTTCATTCCTTTTTATGGCTGAGTAGTATTCCATTGTGTGTGTGTATACATATATATACACATCTTCTTTATCCATTCATCTGTTACTGGACACTTATGTTGCTTCCATGTCTTGGCTACTGTAAATAGTGCAGCTACGAACATTGGGTGCATGTATCTTTTCAAATTACAGTTTTTGTCTTTTCTGGATATATACGCAGGAATGGGATTGCAGGATCGTATGGTGGCTCTATGTTTAGTTTTTTAAGGAACCTCCATACTGTTCTACAAGTGGCTGCATCAATTTACATTCCCACCAATAGTGTAGGAGAATTCTCTTTTTCTCCACACCCTCTCCAGCATTTGTTATTTGTAGACATATTGATGATAACTATTCTGACCAGTGTGATGTGATAACTTGTGGGGTTTTTTTAAAGCTTTTTAAAAAATTACTTTATTTTATTTTATTTATTTTGGCTGTCTTGGGTCTTCATTGCTGTGCACGGGCTTTCTCTAGTTGCAGAGAGTGGGGGCTGCTCTTCGTTGTGGTGCACGGGCTTCTCATTGCAGTGGCGTCTCTTGTTGTGAAGCACGGGCTCTAGGCGGGCAGGCTTCAGTAGTTGTGTCTCATGGGCTCAGTAGTTGTGGCTCACGGGCTGTGGTACACAGGCTTAGGTGCTCCACGGCACGTGGGATCTTCCCGGACCAGGGCTCAAACCTGTGTCGCCTGCATTGGCAGGCAGATTCTTAAGCACTGCACCACCAGGGAAGCCCTAACTTGTGGTTTTGACTTGCATTTTTCTAATAATTAGCAATGCTGAGCATCTTTGAGTGTGCCTGTTGGCCATCTGTATGTTTTCTTTGTGGAGATGTCTATTTAGGTCTTCTGCCCATTGTTTGATTGGGTTATTTGTTTTTTTGATATTGGCTTGTATGAGCTGTTTATATATTTTGCATATTAACTTGTCAGTCGCATGGTCTAAATTCTTTATAAAAGTCCTCAGGACAGGAGGACTATTACCCCCAGTTTATCGATAAGGAAACTGAGGAACAGAGAGGTTAAATAACTGGCCCGAAGTAACACAGCTTTGAACCCAAGCAGGCTAGCTCTGCAACCCTCAGAGGATGGAGAAGCAGGTAGATAAACTAGAAAATGGACCACAGCCAACAGGAGGCCGAAAGGAGGAAGTGACAGGTGGAGTAGTGAGTGGGCAGAAATCAGCTACACAAAGAATGAAGGTTCACTACCAATCTGAATAGCCAAAAAAAGTTGGCAGCTCCAAAAGAGACAGCAGCATCAAGGAAGTAACTACATAGCCTCTTTCAGCAGGTCCTTTGAAGGAGATGAGAAACTTCTGCTAAGTTAGTTCTGTCCCAGCTATATTTTCCATTTTTATCAGTACCTTCATTTATATACTCCTGTTGGTACCCAAACTACTGCTAATTTTCAAGATACTAAAGAAGGGTTTATTACTTGTAAAATTACACAAAATTGGGAGTGGTGGGGGGTGAAATATGGTCAAAGAATCTTCTCTGTGTTTAGGGGGGAAAATTCAACTAACACCCATCTAGGTAGTTTAGATGGTTGAGACATGGCTAGTGTTATAAATAATATCAAAGAATATTTCAGTCCCCAGGAATTTTTTGAAACCACATTTTTTTGGCCAATCCATCCTGTTGTGTGTGTGTGTTTTCAAAAGCTGAAAGAAGAATCTGGAACGCATTTTAAAGTTTTATTAAAACTCATGCTTGTGACAGTCTGATTTCTTTCAGATTTTGTCCATCTTTCAAATTTAGAATATAATTCTATAATATTTGTGGCCAAGCATATTTCTACTTAGAAGCAAGAGAACAGAGAAATTGTCTTCTAGAATTTCTTTTTCATTATAATTTTGGCTATCTCTGGTCCACCCTATTTGTTTCTCTTTTTAAAAATCTTGTCTAAATACTGTATGATTTCACTCATGTGTGGAATATAAAAAACAAACAAACAAAACAAAATAAGTGGACAAACCAAACAAAAACAAACATGTAGATACAGAGAACAGAGGGGAAGAGGTAGGAGGAAAAGTAAAATAGGTGAAGGAGATCAGCTGTACGGTGATGGATGGAAACTAAAGTTTTGGTGGTGAGGATGCTCTAAGGTATATTGAAATTGAAATAGAATATTGGGTTCATGAACCTTATATAATGTTATAAACCAGTGTTACCGCAATAAAAAGAAAAAAGTCTAACATTTTTTTTTAAAGTTAACAACCTTCCCAAAATCTTATCTCTATCCCCCTGGTCCAAGTTTTTATTCTTCTCATCTGCCCAAATCAGAACGACTTAAGCAATGAAAAAACATAGTAGCAATAATATGTGTTCTTTATTTACATGGCAACCTCCTTTTGCAGATTCTAAACTTTAGGGAGTGAGGACCTTGCCTTCTGAATAGCTGTGGGCTGGGTCTCGGTTTCTCAGTTAAAGGCGTCTAATATGGATGGAAGTACTTGGCAGATCTCTCAAGGTTATAGTTTTATAAGGGCCACCTGTTACTTCTCCTCATTTCATAATCCTGTCTCATTTAGGCCCTTCTCTCCACAGGCTTTCCAGACGAGTCAACGATCAGAGATGAGAAAATACAGCTTCTCATCTGAATTCATTGCCTTGAGCACTTACATCTCGCACTCTAACCCAGGGAAAGTGGTATTTTCATTTCAGCAAAGGTTTGCTTCATAACATTTGATCTTGGAACATTTGTGATGGAAGCCGGGTTAGGAAATCCCATGTCACTTCACCTCCTGTTCATGAAACCTCAGGGCAAGGTCTGGCCACAACCCAGGCCTCCTTCCTCTGCTCCGTGTCACTGATCTCATTTCTTATTACTCCTTGACAGATTCCAGCCAAGAGAACTTCCCGCACACATCTCCATGAATAGACCAGGCAATCAAAGCACTTATGGGGCACCTACTGTGTGCCAGAAGGAGCCCTGTGTTTTACTCTCCACTTGGCCAATTCCTTGATTAAAAGTCTGGCTCAGAATTTCTTTCCAGAAAATGTTCTCTGCTTAATGACCCCCCTTTCCAGAGTCTCTAAAACTATGTCATCTGGTGAGAGCACAACTCCAGCCCTCTGTAAGATAGCGTTGCCCCAGCTTTTAACCATGACCCACAGGAAGGGATAAATTGGACGACACAGCAACCTTGTAAACACACACACACACACACACACACACACACACACACACACACACACACACACACACACACACACCATTCAGAATTATAGTTAACAAAGGTTTTATGAAAACAATACTAACTCTTACTAGGCAGGATGCCTGTGTTTAATTCTAATTCTGTTTCATTAAAAAAAAATGCTCATCTCTACCCATAAAACTGATTTCGTGACCAGCAGCTTGAAAACCCCCGAGGCACCCTGGGTATTTAGGAAGCATAGAAGTTAATTAGAGATTCTAAAGGATGAACCTATAACTCAAACAGGAAGTGACTTAAGGGAGAGTGTTCACAAGTATTGTCAGAAAAAGTGAAGCTTGCTCCAAATAAGGGACTTGCTAACAGATGCCACATTTGACTAAATCCTCTGAATTTCTAAGAATTAATTCATTCCTTAAAGCAAACTTTTTTTTTTTTTTTTTTTTTTGAGCATTCAGTGCAGCCTAGACTTCGGCTTACAAAAATGGATAAGGATCCTGTTGTCCAGGACCTCTTGGTTTAACAGAGGACGCAGAAGGGTGATCCAGGAATCATGGCCAATGTTCTAACTGCTACAACCAAGATGCACCTGGGGTGCTGTGGGGACCCCCCCCCCAATTCAGGAAGGAGTGGGTGGGCTTCCTAGACCTGGTGGCTCTCTGGAGGACACTGAAAGAGGAGTGACACCATCTCCTTGGACCAAGAGAGTCCTGGGGGTTTGTGCTCTGAGGGCAGGAGCCCTCTCAAGTCTGCAGGCATTGTGAGTGGTCTATATCGCGCCAGCGAAGGACACAGGTGGTCAGAGATAAGGCTCCAGAGGAGGGGAGTAAAGGCGCTTGAATTTTCTCCCGAAACGTAAAGGAAATCCACTGAGAGGTTTTAAGAAGGGCACAGGATAACGAGGTTTCTGGCTTTGAAAGATCCCTAAAGGAGCAGTGTGGATGATGCTGCTCCAAGAGGCAGGCTGGGGCAGCGGGTCTATTTAGGGGGCCGGTGTCGAAAACCAGAGGAGAAACTGTACAAAGGGCCTTGGCTGGGGCAACGGTGGTGGGAATGGGTAAAGAGGGGAGGCCTTTGTGAGGCATCAAGGACACGGTAGCGGGTGGCTTGAAGCAGGTCCCGTCTGGGATGTGCGTCTGTGCCATCCACTCAGATCGAGGGTGCAGGCGGGGAGACAAAGTTTGGGGAAAGAGGTCAATGATGGACACACCGATTTGGAGTGCCCAAGCCGATCCAATAGCCACTTGGATTTGGAGATTGGGGAGCGGTCTAGCCTGGTGTTAGACAAAGCCACAAAGCAAAGCTGGGACCAGCAGAGGATTGGGAATGAGGCTCTGGGGAGGCCCCAAATTCAGGGTTATTACTGATTTGCTGAAGATCAGCTGGGTCTGGTGAGCCTGGGATCCGTGCAACTCGCCCTTATCTTTGCTTCCTGCTGCCTTTCCTAGCTTCGATGCCGCCAGAGTTCTCCCAGGGAGCTAGGAGGAGGGAAGCGTCTTTACTGCGTTTATTCAACACAGTCCCTCGTTCAGGAGGCTTCTGGAGATGGCATAGCTCCAACAAAGGCGGGACGAAGGTAAGGGTGACTCTGTACTTAGGCATTAACAAACTGTAATGGGCTGGTTCTGAAATATCTGCTGGGTCAGGGTTCCAAATTGCTGATACATTCTCCAATATCCATTTCACACACTGCAGTGTTGTCCTGATCGTATTTCCGAGGACCCTGAGCTAAGAGGGCCGTTTCGTTACTGAATTTTAAGTCCTTCCAGCTTTGAATCTCAGCCTTTCAGTGTGCGTCACTCCACACAGGCCAGCCTACGGGGAGGGTACAGGGATGAGTAAGGAGGAGGGAAGGCTGATGCTCAAATTCTGTTCCAGGACCTTCGGGGCAATGGCACTCCCTGTTTGTTATGGGTTGAGCTGCGTCCCCAGGCCCTGCCCCGCCCCCGACCCCCCAAATTCATCTGTTGAAGTACTCATTCCTAGTACCTCAGAATGTGCCTGTATTTGGAGAGAGGGTCTGTTAAGAGGTAACTGAGTTAAAATGAGGGCTTATGGGTGGGCTGTCATCCAGTATGACTGGTGTCTTTAAATGAGAACATTAGACACAGACAGACACATAGAGCCCAGGCCAAGACAGAGAAGGCAGCCAGCCACCCGCGAGGCAAGGAGACAGAGGCCTTGGAAGAAACCAACCCTCCTTGGGATGTGCGTCTGTGCCATCCACTCAGATCGAGGGTGCAGGCGGGGAGACAAAGGTTGGGGAAAGAGTTCAATGATGGACACACCGATTTGGAGTGCCCAAGCCGATCCAATAGCCACTTGGATTTGGAGATTGGGGAGCGGTCTAGCCTGGTGTTAGACAAAGCCACAAAGCAAAGCTGGGACCAGCAGAGGATTGGGAATGAGGCTCTGGGGAGGCCCCAAATTCAGGGTTATTACTGATTTGCTGAAGATCAGCTGGGTCTGGTGAGCCTGGGATCCGTGCAACTCGCCCTTATCTTTGCTTCCTGCTGCCTTTCCTAGCTTCGATGCCGCCAGAGTTCTCCCAGGGAGCTAGGAGGAGGGAAGCGTCTTTACTGCGTTTATTCAACACAGTCCCTCGTTCAGGAGGCTTCTGGAGATGGCATAGCTCCAACAAAGGCGGGACGAAGGTAAGGGTGACTCTGTACTTAGGCATTAACAAACTGTAATGGGCTGGTTCTGAAATATCTGCTGGGTCAGGGTTCCAAATTGCTGATACATTCTCCAATATCCATTTCACACACTGCAGTGTTGTCCTGATCGTATTTCCGAGGACCCTGAGCTAAGAGGGCCGTTTCGTTACTGAATTTTAAGTCCTTCCAGCTTTGAATCTCAGCCTTTCAGTGTGCGTCACTCCACACAGGCCAGCCTACGGGGAGGGTACAGGGATGAGTAAGGAGGAGGGAAGGCTGATGCTCAAATTCTGTTCCAGGACCTTCGGGGCAATGGCACTCCCTGTTTGTTATGGGTTGAGCTGCGTCCCCAGGCCCTGCCCCGCCCCCGACCCCCCAAATTCATCTGTTGAAGTACTCATTCCTAGTACCTCAGAATGTGCCTGTATTTGGAGAGAGGGTCTGTTAAGAGGTAACTGAGTTAAAATGAGGGCTTATGGGTGGGCTGTCATCCAGTATGACTGGTGTCTTTAAATGAGAACATTAGACACAGACAGACACATAGAGCCCAGGCCAAGACAGAGAAGGCAGCCAGCCACCCGCGAGGCAAGGAGACAGAGGCCTTGGAAGAAACCAACCCTCCTGACAGACACCTCCATCTTGGACTTCCAGCCTCCAGATCCGTGAGAAAAGAAGCTTCTGTGGTCTAGGCCGCAGCGTCTGGTAGTTTGTGATGGCGGCCCTCGGAAGCTGACACGCTCACCTTTCTCTCCTCGCATGGGGGCTGCCATGCCTAAGCTTGCTGCCTCCTAGCAGGAAAGTAAGTCTTAACACTCAGAGGAAGAGAAGCGGGGATTGGAGGGAGATTAAATGGGAACACCTGCTAGTCAGACAGACAAGTAGCACGGGTGGATTTCGCCAGTTTAGATTTAGCTGCCGCTTTGCAGATTACCAAGCACTTCAGGCACCTCAGCTGTTCAGTCTGCACAGCTGCCTGGGCCTCACCTGGCAGATGTAAAGAATGAGAAAGTGGGGGAGGATCTAGCACTCTGTGTCGTGACTAATCTCAGGTGGGCGGGCGATTCTGATTCGCGAAAGTGTGAAGTGTGAGAACCACGGAGAGAGGGGTTGGTCCCCGGTCAAGACGGCCAGGTCGGAGGGTGACGTGACTTTTTCACAGTTGTGAGCCGCGGGGCCAGGACGGTCTCCTTGACAACTGGCCCGGAGCGCCTGTGGCTACAACCTTCGCACACGTCGGAGGGTTTTATCCCTGCCTCTGCTGGGCACTCAGGGCGCCCGCTCGGGGTCTCTAAGGTCAGCGGCGCCCCTCGGGAAACTCGCGGGACTTGAGCGCGGGCAGCGCGGGCGGCGCGGCGAGCCCGGGGCCCCGGAGCCGCCGGGCGCGCGCGCGTGCGCGTCCCCGGGCCGGCGCGTGCGCGTGCCGAGGGGGTGGGTCGCGCCGGCCCCTCCAGCCTGGCTCGCGGTCCGAGCCACTCAGAACGCCCGGCGGCCGACACCCGGGGGCCCTACAACTACTACCCGGCGCCCGCCCGCTGCGCCGGGACTCGCGCGCCCGCACTGGGGGACGGAGGCGCCCGCTCGGCCCTGAGCCGCCTCGCAACTTGTCTGCTCGGGCAGCTGCTGTGCCGGGGCGCCGGACAGACTCTGCCGGGTCCCTCGCCGACAGCCAGCTCGCGCGGGGACCAGCGTGCGCCCCCCGCCACCGTCGTCGCCGCGGGGAGCTGTGCGCCGGCTGCC
>NW_006798732.1:916126-917387 GCF_000442215.2 Lipotes vexillifer | reverse complement strand
TGGGCGAGCCCGCGGGCTAGGTGAGTGCGGGGAGGCGGGGCGCGCGCGTGGACGCGCTCGGCGGGGGACGCGGCCCATCGCGCCTGGGTGTCCTCTCGGCTCCCCCTGGTCCCCCTCCAACACTTGCACCCAGGACCTGGCGCAGGGCAGAGGCGGGGGCGGGTAGGCTCACCTGCTGGAAGTGTGTTTACCCGGGCGAAAGAGCGAGTCATGGGCCAGCCACACCTCCCGGCTGGGGGGCAACGCGCCGGCCGACCTTGGGCTCCACCCGGGCTGCGACTGTCCCTGAAGCTCGCCCCAAGCGTCTTCCAAGTTCTAGGACCCGGGGGGTGTGACAGGCCTCTGCCCTCCCCTCCGTCCCTTTAATTCGGGCGAAAGAGGGCTACTGGGAACGAGGACCCAAACTTTGTTTTCACACAGTGAAACTGACTTTCCGGGGCTTTTAAACTGACTTTCCGTGCGCACGCGATTGATGGCGGGTTCCTGGGGACGCCTCCCGGGGGCAGGGCTGGACCGGCCGGCCCGCGAGTGGGGTGGTGACTCCGGGCGCGCAGTGGCCCCGGGGTTCAGGGACAGCTCTGGTCCTCTTGGCCCGAGGTCGGGCCCAGCCCGGGCTTGGCGGCCCGGGACGGTCCCGGCGCAATGGCCCCTGCTCCCGAGGGGTGGCCGCGGGGGTCCCCGCGCTCGGCCGGGCTCCATGTTCCCGACCCACTCCGGCCCGGGGAGCTCCGGCCGGGAGGCCCGGCAGAGGGCGCCCGCTCCCGGTCGTCGCGCGGACCGGCGGAGGGGAGGGGACTCGAGCGAGGCTCCAGGTGAGGAGCGGTGAATCCTCCCGGGAGGGGGACCCGGTCCTCACTCTGTGCAAGGAGTCAGGGAGTGGCCGTGGCGCTGTCGAGAGTCGGGGCTGCCCAGCTGCTGTGGGGCGGGGAGCGGCGATCGTGCCCCCGGAGGCCTGGGGAAAGCTCGGAAAGAAGGTGAGGAGCGTCCCTTCGCGCGGTGGCCGAGGGCGGGCATCGGCCGCGCCTGGCTCCGGCCGGCAGACACTAGGACGCGCCGCGGCGCGCCCTCCTCCGGGGGCCGGAGGAGGGGTCAGTTAGGCTCGGGCTCCGGGCGGTCCTGCCGGGGGCGGCGAGCGGGGAGGGGCGACCGATCCCCGGGCCGCCGCGATGGGGCGCTCCCGTGGGCCCGCGGGGTCCCGGCGCAGCAACAAAGGCGCGGCGCGGCCGCCGCTCCCACCCACTTCCGTCCCCGGCGCGCGCCG
>NW_006798732.1:862577-915950 GCF_000442215.2 Lipotes vexillifer | reverse complement strand
AGCCTGCCCGCCGGGCCACGCCCCTCCCCGTGGGCTCCCGGAAGGGAGGGGCTTAGTCCCGGGGTGACAGCGGCGGCCCCGGGCTCCCAGAGGGGAGCTCCAGAAGGCGGTGGTTGCATTCCTGTGGGTTAGCGGCCCGGCGACTCCAGTCCAGGCCGCAGCCTGGGTGAGGTGCGGGGTTAAGTGCTTCTGGCCTCGGCAGTACAGCTCTGGTGCAGCCTTGACAGTTTGTTGCCATTGGAATTTCCGCAGAAGGGGAGAGGACCGCGGCGAGAAAGGAGAGAGCTCCTGTCCTCCCCCCGCCCCCTCCCTCGAGGTTATGCAAACCCCAGACTTAGGCACGAGTCTGTCATTGGAATGGCAGGGGCACCATCTCCCCTGCGCGACAGACATTTCCCGGGAGCCGGACCCAGAGGAGGTGCTGCCCAAGAGAAACCTGGGGCGCTCTGGTCTGGTGTGAAACCTGATCCCGCGGTAATCCGTGGATAGAATTCACGTTTTCTTATCTTATCTGCCGCCACTCCCTTCTGAAGTAGGGAAAGGCCTTCTGTATGAGAGAATCTTGTATCCACTTGGGAAAGCTCTTCACCATTCGCTTTGAAACCTCCCAGCCTCTTCCAGAGCGGTGATTTCTATTTCACGGATGGGGAAACAGGCTTAAAGAGGTTTCTGGGCCCAAGAGTCTGTCCTGCCCCAAAGGGTAATGTTTGCTCATCCCAGTTTTATGCCAAAGGACGTTCCTGAAAAGTTGTTATGGGTTTTGCTGATTGAAGAGTCAGGGTGCAGGCTGTAAGCCCAGGTTCGGTTTGATCATGTTCGTTATTAGGGTTAGATTGACCTTCCACCTGTGGCTGACTTTTCTGTGGCTCAAGGCCTCAACTAAACCAACTCTTAGTTTATTTCTTTTTAGTTATTTATTTGTTTTGGCCGTGCTGCACAGCTTGTGGCATTTCAGTTCCCCATTTCAGGGATTGAACCTGGGCCACGGCAGTGAAAGCCCAGAATCCTAGCCACTAGGCCACCAGGGAAGTCCCCCAACTCTTAGTTTAAAGCTTAAGGTATAATGAAGACAAGTAAACCACTTAGAATTACCTGGCAGCTCCAAAGAGAGTCAGAAACAGCTGTCCTTTGCTTTGTGTGGTGTCTCATTAGGCAGGTGGGCCTGGGGTCAGGAGCTCTGTGTAGCTAGGAGCTCTGTGGGCCTTCCCTGCAGGAAGAAGCCGCAGTGCCTACCCTGTCTAAGCTCTGTGACTTTGCCACCACGCTGAATGTGTATTTAAAATGCCTTGGAAATGCAGCCAGCCTTGGTTAACTGTCTGATGGGTTATGACTCTAAAATTCCTTTTAGACATCTGAGATCATCTCCACATCTTTAGACATTATTGAGTTCAAGTTTATAATATGGGGCGGTGGTGTTGTCTTGAATGTACTGAAAGTGTATTGCCTTAAAGAAAGATGTTGTTGGAAACCCTGGAATGACAGTCCTGACTCAGAATGTCCTAGTGCAGGGCCAGTTGTGGAGACAGTGAGGCATGATGATTAAGGGCAGGCTTCGAATGCTGCCTCCACCGTTCATAGGTCTGTAGCGTTGGGCAAGTTGCTCAGCTTCTCTGAGCTTCACTTTCCTCTTTTAGGGCAGGAATGGTCACAGCACCACCTGGTTTCAAGCTGCAAGGCTTAAATTTGGTCATTCATATAAGGTACTTAGCAGCGCAGAGCCTAGGAGGTAGCAGCCGCCCAACGAGTGTTAACTAATAATGATGATGGTTAAGAACAGACTCTTTCTTTCTTCCCTTCCCTCGTCTAGAGAGGCAAAATAGTTGATAGTTGAACCTCATCTTCTTGGTTCATACAGCAAAGGTGCGATGCACTTAGCCATTCTTCCTTCTTGTCAGCAAGTGCTGTGTGTCCGTGTGTGTCGGGAGGCGGGGTGGTAGTGATGGAAGACTTTGTCTCTTTGCCCAAGGAATTTACAAGGGGCTCCGGAACCATCGGGCTTTCCTCCTAGGGCTACCACTGTGTAATTTTGCGGCCAGCCCTCCAGCCATTTCTCTTTCCTTTAAATTTGAAGCCAGTGTCCTAATAGCCATGATGACAGGGCTTTAAAAAGCAAAAGCTCAAAACCAAACAAGCTGGAGAAAAGGAAGCAGGTCTTCTCTTGGTTCGCTCACTAGCCATTGACAACACTACAGAGAATATGTGCGTCTGTGAAAATTGTGCTGGCCCGACCTTGGCACGTGGGACCATTACTTGGAAAACGGAAGGTTGCCTGGAGTCTGTTTAAAGATGAGCCACGAAATGGACAGAGGAGGGATAACATTTCAGAGCTGTTTGCTCAGATGTGGTGACCTATGTATGATCTGAAAATTGCCAAACTAACATTTGGAAGGTGACATAGAGAGGTCTGGTTATGTCCAGTTAAGCTGCACAACCAGCGAACGACCAGGATAGCTATTTCATATGTTAAAAGATCTTGGAAGCTTTTCAGTTTAGCAACAAGTGGAGAAATAGTTGTTTTTAAATATACTATGTCAAGTTGTTGATGAAAGACCCCTGAACGTTGCTATTTCCTAGTTCTCGATTTTGCATTTATCTTTTAAATAATCACCCAGGGCAAAAGCACTGGAGACCTTATACTGTTATTAAACGCCACCTGATCGTGAAAGTTGTCGCCAAGATGGGCATGGCATGGAGTCCAGGGAGGGATTGCCCTTGAGAGCTAAACATAGATTTTCCATTTGGGTTCGAAATGCAGCTTTCTCCCACATGGCAAAACGATCTGCGGGTGTAAGAAGGGGACGGCACATAAAGGGTTAGCAGCAGGGTTTCTCCCCTTTTGTGCATCTCGCTTCATTTGTAGCTACTTGTTGAGTTTCCAGGGCGGAAGAAAGAAGCAGCTGCAGGGCATGCGCCAGACCTGCGCTGGGCTGTCGCTACCATTGTAGGGAAGATGAACAGACAGCGTTATTTTGGATCACATAGCAGCGTGTTCAAAAGCATCTTGCATTCCCCAGCTGTTCCACAACTTCTCCGCATATGGGAGAGAACTTGCCAGCTGCTGGGGCAACTGTGCTTACGCTTTCTGCTTTTGAGCTGTCCCCAAGGAAGGTAAAAATCCACAGATGCCTTTGTTAAACTATAGCCATGTAGAGAGTCTTGTTTGTTTCTGTTATGTCAGTGTTACTGCAGATAGAGCCTCTCAGGGTAGAAGGTTGAAAAGGAAAAGTCAGAATTAACATTTTGTTCCGAATACAGTGTTTTTCAGGATGACCAATGTGTATGTAGTTTTTCCCCTCTTAAAACCTAGGTCGCTTTTCTATTTCATTGACTAACAAAGGAACGGGTCTCATATGAAAACTAAATGTGTTTTTTTTAATTGCCATATCTATCGAGGTTAATCATACATTTTGCTGTTGCCTGAAATGTATAAAAGTTACAATGTGTCCAGACAGTGCTCTCTTGTTTTCAGAAGATTAGGGTATTTTGCATTCGTTGGAGCCGGGAGGTGCTTTGCCCACACCCCTTACCTTATCGGTGAGAAAACTGGAGTTTCCAAGAAGTTGTTACTATTTGCCTTGGTGGTTTACTTCAGCAAATCTTAGGTTGAGTGTTCACATGGCAGCAGGCCTGAAGGTGAACAAGGGCTTGGGCCCAGCCCTGGATGGACTCACAGCTCAGAAACAGCAGACATAAACAAGTACAATATGAGGGCTGTAACAGCGGCAGCGGCCTTTTTGTGTGAAAGTGCCTCTTCAGGCAGCTCTTCGTGTAATCCCATTGGTGTTGTCACCACGTCTGCTCAAATAAAGCCGAGGAGGAGGGTCTGGGTGCAGGAAGACAGAAGAAGCATTATAAGGTTGATCAAATGTTGAGTACGTGTACTAACAAGAGGAGGCCTTGCCTGTGCGTGTAGACACACCTGTCTGTACCTGCGCCCCCCTGGCCCCTGACTCCTGCCCAGCACTCAAAAGCATCTTGCCTCCTAATTCCCATGAATGGAGGTGAATGAATGGCCTCTAGCAGCTACAAGCGTAAATCCAGTCCCTTACAGGGACTGAGTCAGCTTCAATTCCTTTGTTCTAGAAGAGGTTATAAAGTAAACCGCGATCACTTGGACACGAGCAAAAACCTCAGACACCGATGCTCATCTCACTCTTAGGGGCTCTTGTGCTGGAAATGGCTGTGGCTTCAGCTCACCCAGCGACCCAGAGATGCTGAGTTAGACCCACAATTCTAAGCCCTTTAATCCCCTTCTGGGCGCCATGGACACATTCGCATATCGTTTACTTCATCCCTCTTGCTTAGGAATCTAAGGTTTTGACAAGGTTTCGACCTTCGCTGGGTTAGCTGCCGTTTTCTTTTGAGACTCTCAGGAACTCTGGTTCTCAGGGCTGATGACCCGGGGGTGGGAGTGGGTGGGGTGTATTGTACAGAAGGGGAAACAGGCTCTGCCTGCCCTTGAGAGCCCTGCCTGGGCTATAGGACTGGAATCACAAGGTCCTGCCTCAGAACTCAGCGCCCTCACTGGCCAAGTCTTGGAAGGGTCAGCCTGCTCAAAACTAGAGGATGAGTCCTCTCCTTCTGGAGACTTCGTCGTACTTGCGCAGACTGCACCGGTCCTCGCTGGGTTCTTTCCCTGGGATGACTCTCTTCCTTATTACACTTCTCTGCACGTTATAATTGTTTATTCATCATGTTCTGTTTTCGAGTCTTGGCTCTGGAGCACAGCTGCCAGCTTTCTTTTTTTTTTTTCCCCTTTATTTTTTAATTGAACTGTAGTTGATTTACAGTGTTGTGTTAGTTTCAGGAGTACAGCAGAGTGATTTAGTTTTATATATATCTCTATATAGATTCAGATATAGATAGATATAAATCTATTGTTTTTCAGCTTATTTTCCATTATAGGTTATTACAAAATGTTGAGCAGAGTTCCCTGTGCTCTATAGTAGGACCTTGCTGTTTATCTGTTTTATCTATAGCAGTGTGTATCTGTTCACCCCAAATTCCTAATTTATCCCTCCTCCCCTTCCCCTTTGGGAAATTTGTTTTCTATATCTGTGAGTCTGTTCCTGTTTTGTAAATAAGTACATTGATACCATGTTTTTCGATTCCACACTTAAGTGATATCATATGATATTTGTCTGTGTCTGACTTACGTCACTCAGTCTGATGGATGATCTCTAGGTCCATCCAGCTTTCTGACACGTTCATCCCTCCTTCCCATCGCACACGTGCACACCTGTGCACACACACCTGCAGGCACGCAGAGGCCCAGCGTGGTAACTGGACCTGTTATCCATCTCCAGCCGGCTCAGCTCCTTTCAGAAGGACACTTGACGTTAACTGCATCGAAGTATTTCTCCCCGTTTGATGCTCTGGACGCTACACAATTCTTGCTGGATGTCAGATGTTCACGGATGGTCAGAGTTATCGCGCCCTCCTTTTCACAGGGGTGCCGGCTCCCTTGGTCGTGGGGCCCAGGTAATGCCTTCAGTATCGTGCGGCTTAGAGGCTGGAGGCAGCAGCCACTTCCCTGCAGGAGGAAGAAGCCGACGCGCTTTGGCGGTGCAGCTGTGAGGCCCCTCCCGGGCCCAGGACTCCCCCGGATGCCCCGTGCAGCCACGGTTTTGCTCCCCGTATGCCTCCAACAGCACCCCCCAAACTTAGGCAGCATTCCGCTCCTCCTGGGACCCTGTGTTTCCTTTTTGACGCCTGCCCCTCCTCTGCTGCTGGTCTGTTGCCGCGCAGTCTCGGTGTCAGGTGTCTTAGGGACGCCTTGCCTCGTATGCCCTTATCTCCATCTGTCACTGGTGTTTAATTGCTTTCCCCCACTAGCCAGCCTGCCCTTTGACACGGGGTGACTTTCCCCCTTGCTGTCCTTGCTGCTGACTCCTGTCGGCTTTTCCTCCCGCTGATTCTGCTGCCCTGTTGCAGCCCCTCCTCTGGGCTCCCTGCTGCCCCTTTGTGTGTGCGCTTCCCCAGGCCTCCCCTGTGTACGTGGCTTTGTTCCTGTCCTGCCTCCCCTCCCCGACCCCACCCCTTTTTAACCCTTTTAATTCTTTTTACTGAGATGTAATTGACATTACTAGCTTCAGTCCTATGACCTAATGATTCAGTACTTGTATGTATCATGAAATGATCACAATAAGTCTAGGTAACATCTGTCACCACACGTAGTGACACATTTCTTTTCTTGTGCTGAGCACTGTTAAGATTTGCTTTCTTAGTCCCTTTCAAATAGACAGTCTTTCCTCCCCTTCTTTGACGGTGCTTCCTGAGAAGTAGATTCTTTCTCCTTTATTTTTTCAAACCCACATTTTGCAGGCCCTTCCGTCTTTGTCCCAAGCCAATCCTGTTTGGCTGTCACCTGCATCGGGTATAATTGTGACATACATTATATACGCTATCACAGTTTTTATTTAGATGTTTGTAAAAACAAACAAACAAACAAAAAGTGGTTCTTGGAATTGAAACTTGGAAACACCAGTCTTGAAACTGGTCAAGTCAGGGCATTTCAAAGGGTTGAACTTTGGGGGTAATGGTTTTGAGATTTATTTTGGCTCTCCTTTCACATAGCAGTGCCGTGAAGGTCACTGAAACATGAGCTTGTTTTTGGATAAACTCTTCCTTGCAAATGGAAATTGTACATACACAGAGCAGAATTAACACTTGCTTTCCCCGCCTCCCCCCCCACTTCAAATTTTATATATATATATATATTTTTTTTTGTTGTTGTTGTTGTTGTTGTTGTTGTTTTTGTTTTGTTTTGCTGTACGCAGGCCTCTCACTGTTGTGGCCTCTCCCGTTGCGGAGCACAGGCTCCGGACACACAGGCTCTGCGGCCATGGCTCACAGGCCTAGCTGCTCCGCGGCATGTGGGATCTTCCCGGACCGGGGCACGAACCCGCGTCCCCTGCATCGGCAGGCGGACTCTCAACCACTGCGCCACCAGGGAAGCCCCTTCAAATTATATTTCTGAAAGATCTTGAAAGGAAGTTGAGTTTGTACTGTGTGGCCAGTCTGGCTTGTGTGTAAGTTCTGAATGATTGGTCATCTCGAGTCTGTGCTGTTCCAGAGGCTCATGGGGGGTATTTCCTAGCGGTGATCCCTCGTCCATGAAAATATGCTGGAGAGGAGGTCTGGGGAGATCCTTCACGGATTCACCCTGATTTGGGACTCTTTATTTTTCTCTCCAAAGCTACGAACACAGAGGAGTATCCTCAGGGTCAGGATGGAACAGGTTGGCTGTTGGGAAGCAGTGGGGAAGGATGCCTTGAGCCAGGGCTGCAGGGAGAGCGTCTGGGGTGCAGCCCCTGCTAGGTGATGTTCCCCATGAGCCCTGGAGCCCTTGCACCTTGCTCTCCTTTTTTTTTTTTTTTAATTCTGAAAAACAAAGGGAAAGGATGCTTACCTGTGCCAAAATGGAGTTTGCTTCTAGACCTTACCAATTAAAAGGGAGCCCATTTTTCTGGGGAGTCTGCTTAGAGCATCAGAATAGGAGCTTGTGTTCCTAGAGACTCACCCAGACCAAGGGATCTTTGTTTCAGCAAATGTTCTGTAATCGGCGTCCAGCAGAATCTTGATGTGGGCATCAGATTCAGTTCATGTAATCTAGTAATCTGTCTATAACAACACCTGGGGAAAGGTTTTTTAAATTGGGATTATATAGAAAACAAGACATGAAAGTGATCAATCAGACTGTTGATTCATTCATTGGTTTGGTCAGCAAACGTCTGTTAACCACGTGTGTGTGCACGTGTGTGCGGGCTTGGCATTGAGAATACAGAGCGAATCCTGCCCTCATGGGGCTTACAGTTGGAGATGGCTTTGCCGCCATGGGAACGTGTTGTGGGTGAGATGGAAGTACATTCCAGGTGTAACGGGGCACACAGGATGCAGTGGTGGGCGTGGTGATGCAGCTGATTATGGCAGCATCGAGGAGGAGGATCGGCTGGGACTGTGCGTCGGGCTCTGTGCATCGGGCTTGACGTGCAGGGCGTCTTTTAATCAGCACCATCTCTGAGCTGAAGCCTTGATAGGTTAAGTACCTCAAATGAGAGAAGACAGTAAGTAGTCAGGTCTGGGTTTGAATTCAGATCCCAAGTCATAAACTTTATGCAGTCAAGGAGACACCAGGTCAGTGTCTTGTAGGTTTACTTTTCCTTCTGTGTCCATCTGCACCGCTGCATGTAAGGAAGGAATAAGAAAGCCTGGAGAGCCATGCGGTTACAGGATGTCCAGTGGGGGTCTAGACTTCCTCCACTGTCCCGTAAGGGATGTACTGGTCGAGACAGTGACTCTGAGTCTGCAATTACGCATTTTCTCAGAGTGTCCTTTATACTCAGTGTTTTGCCAACTGTATTTCTAAAGAGGCTTCCTTTTCCCTCTGCCAAGCTTTGCAGAAACTGGCTGCCCGGCTTATTGTCACCCGGGAGGGACTGTGCTCCACAGCACTCTGCCTCTTTTTGTGGTGCTGTGTGTCGCAGCCAGCAGCCTCTGGTGTCCGCCTTGCTGTTCTCGACCGTGTCTGGGGGCGGAAAGTGCTTCTGTTTCGGGCCTGTTGAAGGGAAGAGGGACTTCCCACCATCAGAAGCGTATCTGCGTGAGGAGCCCTCACGTCTCATCCTCACACAGAGCGTGGTGTAGACGACGCTGCTCTTATCTTCAGTGCCACACAGAGCGTGGTGTAGACGACGCTGCTCTTATCTTCAGTGCCACACAGAGCGTGGTGTAGACAACACTGCTCTTATCTTCAGTGCCACACAGAGCGTGGTGTAGACGACGCTGCTCTTATCTTCAGTGCCACACAGAGCGTGGTGTAGATGACACTGCCCTTATCTTCAGTGCCACACACAGCGTGGTGTAGACGACACTGCCCTTATCTTCAGTGCCACACAGAGCATGGTGTAGACGACACTGCCCTTATCTTCAGTGCCGCACAGAGCGTGGTGTAGACGACACTGCCCTTATCTTCAGTGCCACACAGAGCGTGGTGTAGACGACACTGCCCTTATCTTCAGTGCCACACAGAGCGTGGTGTAGACGACACTGCCCTTATCTTCAGTGCCACACAGAGCGTGGTGTAGACGACACTGCTCTTATCTTCAGTGCCACACAGAGCGTGGTGTAGACGACACTGCCCTTATCTTCAGTGCCACACAGAGCGTGGTGTAGACGACACTGCCCTTATCTTCAGTGCCACACAGAGCGTGGTGTAGACGACACTGCTCTTATCTTCAGTGCCACACAGAGCGTGGTGTAGACGACACTGCCCTTATCTTCAGTGCCACACAGAGCGTGGTGTAGACGACACTGCTCTTATCTTCAGTGCCACACAGAGCGTGGTGTAGACGACACTGCTCTTATCTTCAGTGCCACACAGAGCGTGGTGTAGACGACACTGCTCTTATCTTCAGTGCCACACAGAGCGTGGTGTAGACGACACTGCCCTTATCATCTTCAGTGCCACACAGAGCGTGGTGTAGACGACACTGCTCTTATCTTCAGTGCCACACAGAGCGTGGTGTAGACGACACTGCTCTTATCTTCAGTGCCACACAGAGCGTGGTGTAGACGACACTGCTCTTATCTTCAGTGCCACACAGAGCGTGGTGTAGACGACACTGCCCTTATCATCTTCAGTGCCACACAGAGCGTGGTGTAGACGACACTGCTCTTATCTTCAGTGCCTTTCAAGGATCAAACGTCTGCATTTCTGATAAAACCCAGTTGTGATTTTAAGAATACTGGCCAGGCAGGTTGGTGAAACCTATGATTCTGGGGGAAAAAAGAGAGGCTTGAAAGGGAAGCTGGACCAGCTTTCTCTCAGAGGGAGTTTGTGGGTACCCAGGGTGGCCTTTCAGGTTGGATCACTCTGGGGCTCAAGAAGAAACTTGGACGAGGATGGTCTGCTTCAGGGTTGTGTCTATACGTCCGGTTTCAGATGTGGCTCTTAATACGAGTGTAAGTGGAAAGACAGTCCTCTGTTCCCGAACTCTGTGCCATGAGGGGAAAATTCCATGCTTGAAAAGTAGGAGGTAAACATGCTTTCTTTTTGGAAGAGCTGCGATTTTTAATCTGTTGGATTTTAAGTCCAAAAGCTCTAAGAATAAGGCTAAGAACCTACATTCCTAGAAAAATTGATAGACTGTGACCTCAAGTATAAAGAACTTATTTCAAGCAATGTTAAACTGTTTCCTTCCCATACCTAAAAATGAATCTGACGTAAGACTTTTAAGTAAGATATATGTGATATGTAGATATATGTGTGTGTGTATGTGTGTGTGTGTGTGTGTGTATGTTTATATTCTTATTCTGACCCCAGAATTATCCAGTTATCTGTTGAAAAACAGTCATTGTCATACAGTTCTGACATTGAATTTCCAGGAACAAGAAAAGCATATTATATGCTCGACAAGAAAATTATATAGTAGAAAAATGTTTCTGTTGATTATTTATGTAAACCCAACATCTGTGTGTTTTTTTTTTAAAAAAAAACTTCATCACTTCTTAAGAAAACTAAAAGCTTTCATCATGTGGCATTTTTTTCTATACTTGGTTGTCCCGGTGTTGGAAGGAAACAGCAGGCAGTGAAAGCACTTTATTTTTTTCCATGAACAAGTTAGTTCCAACGCTGGTGTCTAGGCTTCTTGGGAAAAAAAGAAACAAACAAAAAAACCTTAGAGGAAACTACAAATTTATTGTGGAAAACTTCCCACTTTCATTTTGAGCACAGACACTGGTTCTAGGTTCAAGTAGTAGTATCCTTTATCTGATGGTAGAGCCACTAACATTTATAAACCCACTTATATGTTTTTTGCCCCATAAGCATAGTTTGCAACACAGTCTGTCCTTGGTATTCTCGGGATTCCCTCATATGCAGATCCGCGATTGGTTGAATCCGCAGATGCGGAACCCAGATGTAGAGGGCCGACTGTACACATTTTCTACTCCATTACTTCCCATTTCAGCTAAAAGTCTCCTTCGTGAAGATAAGTGCTATGTTTGCAGAATCATCACCCAAACCTTTTTCTCTTGGTTGCCAGATCCACACGCATTGCTAATAGTTACCCGAGAATGGCTTTTCTGTTTCATCTTGGTGTCCCATTTCCCAAATGCTTTCCCCATTGTTTTGGAATCTAGGGAGAGCTGGGGAGAGTTAATGATCTCTGAAGGAGTTGCCCCCATTGTGTTTAGGCTTACCGAATTAGTTATCCTCACTCAGTGTAGGTAAATAATGAGGATGCCGGGCTTCCCTGGTGGCGCAGTGGTTGGGAGTCCGCCTGCCGATGCAGGGGACACGGGTTCGTGCCCCGGTCCGGGAAGATCCCACGTGCCGCGGAGCGGCTGGGCCCGTGAGCCATGGCCGCTGAGCCTGCGCGTCCGGAGCCTGTGCTCCGCAACGGGAGAGGCCACAACAGTGAGAGGCCCGCGTACCGCAAAAAAAAAAAAAAAAAAAAAAATGAGGATGCCTGTGGATTTAATTTTTTTTTTGGTTTCTGTATAGATAGGAGAGTGGAGACAATTTAAAAGATGAAAAGACTCCTCAGATAATTTTTCTCAAGATGGGTTCCTCTTATTATTACTATTATTATTATTCCCTAAAGTATCATTCATAGTCTGGTAGGACAAACAGCCCTTTCTAAGAGTAATGCCTTCTTGTCAGTGAATACTAGAAGTTTCAGTTAAAGTGCTATGAACATGACTCGTCATGAATAATCATCGTTTGAATTTAGGAGATACTTATTTAAGCTTATACGTATAGGAGCACTTTTACCTGTAGGGCACTTTCACGTTGCTAATGTCACTTAATCATAACCACCGCTTGAAATACTGGTCAGAATCATTTATCTAGCGGGTGACAGGATAGAGATTTAGTTTAAACCTGGGTCTTCTGACTCCAAGGTACATCGAGCTTCCAGTGTGCTAAGCCCGTAAATAAATGGCAGTGACACTGTACTGAATGGCACATGAGTAATGGGAGATTCCAGAAAGGCAGCACAATGCTAATGTAAAATTTTAAGAATAAAGCTATCAAAGTAGGATTGGAGTTTTTAGTGCTCTTAAGTCCACATTGGGTTTAGAGAATAGGATTCAAGTATTTGCCTGCTTTTTGCTGAAGATGTTGATTGTCCCAGATCTGTGTCCAACATAGTGAAAGCACTGTTTTTTGTTTTTGTTTTGCTGTTGTTTTAATGTGTGCATTCTCCAACTGCCATTGCCACTGTTTTCTTTCTTTCTTTCTTTTTTCTTTCTCCCTCCCTCCCTCCCCCTCTTCTTTCTTTCCTTTCTTTCTTTCTATAGCTTTATTGAGGTATGATGTTCCCACTGTTTCTTAACTTTCTAACAGGGTTTTGGGTGAAAGTTTGGGCCTGTGTTAAGCCAAAATTTCTTGATTCCTTGGGCTTTATGTAATATAGTCTTAGAAAAATTACTCAAACTGTTTTTCCTGTTACTGCACTTCCTGTTACTTGCAGAGAAATCTCTTCAGTATTAATTTGGGAAAATTTTGAGCTTTATAAAGACGTATCCTTGCTGACACAATATTGAGTGCATAAATCTAAAAAGAATAGTGGCTTGATATTTGACAGTTTTTACCCCCCAGTTACCTCTTGGTTTTCCACATTAATAGGAACAATCAATGACCATGGTCATTGAAAATAATAATACCTTGAACTTAAGTATTTTTTTTAATAGTTTCACATGCATCTCATTTAAATTCCTTTTGCACTCTATATGATGAACTGGGCTTGTCTATCTTTCTTTTCTAGATGAGGAAATTAAGGGTCACAAAGGAAAATGTTCTACTCAGATCATAAAGGGAGCAGGTACTAGGGTCTGGCCTGGATTCCTTGTCGTCTCTTAGCCCTGTTTTTTCACTCTTGATTTGCTTAGGTCAATAACAAGTGATATTTTCCAATGGGATTTTTAAAGATACTTAAAATATCAATATTTTTAATATATTTCCCACAATTTAAAACTTTGTTATAAAGCTGTTCAGTTTCTTCCTTTCATTCTTAATCCATTATGAGTTGGAAGGCAACAGCAGTTAGAAGAATGTCAGTGACCACTATAAATAAAGTAAACCTCTTCATTGAGGGTTAGAAGGAAAAGTATTGGCTGAGTTCAGCGGTGTGTCAGGATATCCAGTGATCAGAATAGAGATACTGGCATGCTTTGCTGTTGAAGATCTTGACCTTCCCCATCCTTACTGAGATTATTCAAGCAGATGAGCTGGAAAGCTAATCTCTGTACCAGGAGTGTTTACTGACTAGTCCACGCTGGTGGGAAAGGAATAAATGTTGACTGGTCATGCATTCTGGGGTAGGCTGTGTGCTAGGCATTGTCTATACATTACTTTATGGTAGCTCTTAACGTAGTCCCACAGATGAGTACCTTAAGTCTCAAGAAATTTAAATCTAAGTGGTGGAGCTGGTGTTATTTCTAGGTCTATAAGGTGAGTAAATCCAGATTCTTTCAACTCTACTGTCTCTAAGTTCTGTGATTTATTTTTTAAGATTAGCTTTCCTAAAGTTACCTTCTCTTCTAACTCTTGGTTAGCCTGGAAGCCAGACAGAAGTATACAGGCATTCCTCGGAGATATTGCAGGTTTGGTTCCAGACCTGTGCCGTAAGGCAAGTACCACAATAAAGCGAGTTACATGAATTTTTTGTTTTCCCAGTGCGTATAAAAGTTTTGTTTACAATATACTGTAGTCTTTTAGGTGTGCAATAGCATTATGTCTAAAAAAACAATGTACACGGTTTAATTAAAAAACACTTTCTTGCTAAAAAATGCTAACCATCATCTGAGCCTTTAGCAAGTTGTAGTAGTAACATCAAAAGATCACTGATCACAGATCACCAAACAAATATAATAATGAAAAAATTTGAAATATTGCAAGAATTACCAAAATGTGACACAGAGACAAGAAGTAAGCAAATGCTGTTGGAAAAATGGCACCAATAGACTTGATTGATGTAAGGTTGCCACTTGCATTGATATCAGTTTGTAAAGAACACAGCATCTATCAAGTGCAATAAAGCACCATGCAATAAAATGAGGTATGCCTGTGCCAGTTATGATGATACCAGTAAGAAGCCAAAAGAAAAATTTGCTAGAAGTTGACTGAATATGGACTGTCTATCCATTATGATTAGGTAGAGCAGTGCCTCTTAGACCTTAATGTGCATACAGATCACCTGGGGATCTTGTTCAAATCTTTTCTACATTTACTGATTTTCTATTTGTCCTATTAAATATTGAGAGAACAGTATTGACATGTGTGACTATTCTTTTGAATTGGCCTTTCTTCTTGAAGTTCTATCAGTTTTTGCTTCATGTGTTTGGAAGCATGCTTGTTAAGTTGAATAGATATTTAGGATTGTTAAGTCCTATTGATGAACTGGACATTTTTCATTATGAAGTGACTTTCTTTATACCAGATGATAACCTTTGCTCTGAAATATCCTTTGTCTGTTAGCATGGTATATCTTTTTCCATCCTTTTACTTTCAACCCATTTGTGTCTTTATATTAAAGTGCATTTCTTATAGGTAGTGTGGGTTTTGGATCTTGCTTTTATTTTTCCAGTTTGACAATATCTGTCTTTTAATTGGTGTTTTAGACCATTTACATTTAATGTAATTACTGATATCATTAGTTTGGAGTCTGTAATCTTGCCTTTTTTTTTTTTAATTTATCCTGTCCTTTATTCTCTTTTCCTGTTTTTCTGCTTTCTTTTGGATTATTTGAGAATTTTTTACGATTCCATTTTCACTCCTTTGATGGATTATTAGCTCTATCTCTTTGCTTAGTTATTTTAGTAGTTGCTTTAGGGTGTACAGTATACATCTTTAATCATCTACCCTTAAGGGATGTTATACTACGTTTCCTATATTATAGGAACCTTTCAATAGTGTACTTCCATCTTGGCCCTTGTATTATTGTTGCCATACACTTTACTTTTATATGTGTAATTAACTCCACATAAATTACTGTTTTTGTTTTAGAAGTCACTTCTCTTTTAAAAAGATTTAAATAATAAGAAAAAGAGTCATATATTTACTTAGGTAATTGCCATTTCTAGTGTTCTTCATTTGTTTGTGTGTATCCATATTTCTACCTGGTATTATTTTCCTTCTGCTTAAAAGGCCTTCCTTTAACATTTTTTGTTATGCAGGACTACTGCTAATGAGTTCTGTCTACTTTTATATATCTGATAATGTCCTTATTTGCCTTCATTTTTGGAATATATTTTTGCAGGGTGTAGAATTCCAGATTGACAGTTTTTTCCTTTCAGTTCTTTAAAGATGTTGCTCCACTGCCTTGTCACTTACATTGTTTTTGACATAAAATCTGCTATCATCGTAATCTTTCTTCCTCTATGATGTGTTCTTTTTCACCTGATTGCTTTTAAGATTTTTTTTTTTATCACTGGTTTTGAGCAATTTATGATGTGCCTTGGTATTTATTTCTTATACTTGGGGTTAGTTGAGCTCCTTGTTTTTTTGGGCTTATATTTTTCTTAGATTTGGAACATTTTCAGTCATTATTTCTTCAAATATTTTTTCTACCCCTCCTCTGCCATGAGGGCTTGAATTTCATGTATATCAGAATGCCTGAGCTATCTCTACAGCTCATTCATGCTCTGTTCATTTTTGTTTTAAACTCTTTTTCTTTTCTCATTTCAGATGTTTCTATTGCTGTCTTCAAGTTCACTAATCTTTTCTTCTGCAATGTCTATTCTACCATTAGTCTTATCCAGTGTATTTTTCATCTCACATGTTATAGATTTCATCTCTATAAATTTCATGTGTTTTAATTGTGTTTTATAAATTCATGTCACTATTTAAAATCTTGAATCTCTGTCCTCACCTGATAATTCTAATAACTGTCTTAATTCTGGGTCAGTTTTAATTGTTTGATATTTCCCCTCATGGGTTGGATTTTCTTGCTGCTTTGCATGCCTAGCATTTTTTTTTTTATTGGATGCCAGACATTGTTACTGTTATTTTTATCTTCTTGGGTTCTGGATATTTTTGTATCACTATAAATATTCTGGAGCTTCTTTTTGGACCATAGCTAAATTAGTTGGGGACAAGCAATTCTTTTGTATCTTGCTTCTGAGGCTTGTTAGGTGGGACTGGAGCAGTGCTCAATCTAGGGCGAATATTTCACACTAAAGAGGCAAGATCTTCCTGAGTACTTAACGCTGCTGATTTATGAGGTTTTCTAATCTGTCTGGTGGAAATAGGTACTATTCTTGGCCCCACGTGAGCACCAGACAGTGATACGTCTAATCCATCCATATTTGTTTCCCAGCCACAGATAGTTTGCCCACAAACATGCAGTGATCAGTGTTCTGCTGAATACTCAAGAGTGACTTTTGCAGATATCTGGAGTTTTCTTTCTGTGCAGCTTTCTGCTCTTTCCTACAGACTCTAGCTGCCTTGGTCTTCCTAGACTCTCAGCTCTGTATCCTCCACTCAGGGAATCTCCTGGGCTCTTCTTGGATTCTCTTTCTCTGTGTCTTGGCCGGGACATCTCTTAAGGCAATAAGCTGGGATACTCATAGGCTCACCTCATTTGCTTCCTGAAGTCTTGTCTCCTGAAAACCATTATTTCATATATTTTGTCTGGTTTCTTTTCCTTTCCCCCCACCCTCTGTCTTTTTGTAGGGGCGGGGATGTGGTTATTTGTTTTTGCTTGTCTCAGGCAAAGGCTTAAATCTGTTTCCTATTATTTCATATTGGCCAAAGCAGGGAATTTCAATAAAATTCAGATCCTGTTCAGTAGGTTTCAGCTGGGACCTAAAAGTCTGCATTTCTAAGAAACTTTCAGATGATATTGATGCTTCTGGGAAAAGACTACTTTGAGTAGCCAGCATCTCCAGCTATTCAATAGAATATAATGTGAGCCACGTATATAATTTAAAATTTTTCTGATAGTCACATTGAAAAAATTAAAAAGAAACAGGTGAAATTAATTTTAATAATATATTTTCTTTAACTCTTTAAATCTTCCCCAAATGTTACCATTGCTACATGTAAACAGTATAAAAATGTTAATGAGACTTCTTTATTTTATTGTACTAAGTCTTGAAATTTGGTGTATATGTTAGGATTATAGCATAGCTAAATTCAGGCACTACATCTGAAATACTTGGGTCTGTTTTTAGATTTCATAAAATTTGTAGTTGAAAAAGTAGATTTGTGTAACCAAGTTTCAAACATACTTAAGTTTTCCAATAACTGAATCAAGTGTCAAAAATACTTTTCCTTTAATGTTTGCCATTCAGTTAACAAAACTGGTTCATCTTTTTAGAAGAATTGATTTGATTTTTTTGAAACTAAAAGCTTGTCAGTTTTAAAGTCTGTTCAAGTTATGTGAATTTGGTAACTCTCATGCCAACTCAGAATCACTAACATCAAATTCAAAGGGATATTATAAAAATTGAAAACCAACTCTAAATTTATCAATCTCAATGAAGTCTTCTTGAAATTTTTCTTGTAGATTGTAGGCGATTCATATAAAGCTTTTTATTTCAGTCAACTCTTCTGCATATTGATCCAAGTTATGAAAATGCATAAAACCATTATTTTTCATTTATGAAAAGTATCAATTTTGATATAAATTCTCACACTTTCTAGCTAGGTCATAAATAAGCTTTTCCTTTCCTTGGAGCTTTAAATTTAGCTGGTTCATATGCAGTGTAATGTCTGTGAGAAAACATAAACCACACGGCAATATTTTAATCTTTATTATTTGTTTACAGAAAATCTTGAATTGCTTAAGTATAGCGTGAATCTTTGTCAAACTGTTTCATGACTCAACCAAAGATCACTGTCAAAGAACACATAATCATTAAATGCATTGTCATGTATTTCTTTTAGCAGTTCTTTAAACTCGTGGTAATTCATAGCATTTATGTGTCTATACCGAACAATTTTAACAACAATATCCATGATGGTTTTCGTAGGCTGTGCTTTAGAAAGCCAACTAAAAATTATTATCATACAGTAGAATGAAGCAGTAGGAGAAATGCCAGTCTCTTGTTAGAAAAGTCTAGTAAGTCTCGATTTTTGACCCAACATAGCAGCAGTACTGTCTGTCATGATAGAAACCTTTTGTTTTCATATCTAGCCGAAATCCTTCTTTGGCAGATGTACAAGGTTCAAAAGTACCTTCACCATGAGTTCAGTTTTCTTAGTCTAGGAATTGACAACATTTCTTCATGAATTTGCAAGTCTTTTGAGACAAAACGTACTCAAAGTACTAATTGGGCAGTGTCTCGGATATTGCGTAATTCATCTAAAGCTAAAGAAAATTCTTGTGATTTTTCAAGTTTTGAATTCATTTATCTTTGGTATTGCTAGAAATGGCGTGTTTTCTATGAGCAGTTGTTTGGTTGCTAATTGAAAGTCCTTCACTCTTTCAACAGTATCTTTTCTATCTTCTCCTCATAATATTCGAACAACATTGCCATAACTAAATAATAATGTATTTTACCATCTGTCCATCTAAAAATGCTCCTTTGTTTTTGTTTTTATTCAAGAATCTAAGATGTTTTATAGCTGGCCGTAGTTACAAGCTCAAGTTTTGCTAAAAATCATATAAAATTTTTTCTTGGTCATTTAATTATGATTTTGGCTGTTTCCTTTGTGACTGTTGGAAGGAGACTGAGCATCAAATGCACTGCCCTTGCTGAAACTGTTTCTTAATATTGTCTGCTTTATTATCTTTGTTTTTCTAAATGTAGCAAACAGCTTTTTCAATTTGCTCTGCCACAGCAAATTGCAATTGTCTTTACTTATTTTTTAATTGAAATATAGTTGATTTACAGTGTTGTGTTAGTTTCTGGTGCACAGCAAAGTGATTCAGCCATATATATATATATACTCTTTTTCAGGTTCTTTTCCATTATAGGTTATTACAAGATACTGAATATAGTTCTCTGTGCTATACAGTAGGACCTTGTTATTTATCTATTTTATATATAGTAGTGTGTATCTGTTAATCCCATACTCCTAACTTATCCCTTCCCCTTTTTCCCCTTAGGTAGCCATAAATTTGTTTTCTATATCTGTGAGCCTGTTCTTTTCATTTGTGGCATATTTGAGACTCCACATATAAGTGATATCATATGGTATTTGTCTTTCTCTTCTGACTTACTTCACTTAGTATGATAATCTCTAGGTCCGTCCATGTTGCTGCAAATAGCATTATTTCATTCTCTTTATGGCTGAGTAGTGTTCCTTGTGTATATATACCACATCTTCTTTATCCATTCATCTGGTGATGGGCACTTAGGGTGCTTCCACGTCTTGGCGAATAGTGCTGCTATGAACATAGAGGTGCATGTATCTTTTTGAATTAGAGTTTCCTCCAGATATATGCCCAGGAGTGGAATTGCAGGATCATTTGGTAACTCTATTTTTAGTCTTTTAAGTAACCTCCATTCCGTTCTCCATAGTGGCCGCACCAGTTTACATTCCCACCAACAGTGCAGGAGGGCTCCCACAATTGTCTTTGATAATCACATTTTTTACTTACTTTCTTTAGTTCCTTTTATCCTTTACTGTGTGATCATAGTACTAGCTTTTATATCTCCACTTGATTTTGTGTCAGTACAAAGACTTTGTTCTAAATTTGAAAGTTTGACCATATTTATTTTATAAATTAGAAGAATAACTAAATTAAATATTTTAATTAAAACAAGTATTTTGATTTAGCTACCAATTAGGATTTACCTAATTATTACTGTCACCTGTGCTATTGGCATAAAATATTCCAGAAAACACATTACAGGGGACAGCAGTGTGTAGAAATGAAATCTTTTAAATGGAATCATCATATTCACACGAAAGTAGATCAGTGATGTATTTATGTGTAGATTCAGGCACTGCAATACATCAACACCATCTTCAGCAATATAGCATTTAAAGAGAAATGGAGTCCTACCAAAGTAATATATTTGTGTTTCATGGAAAAATATTTTACACTGTTTCAGTTTTTAAGAGTAGATAAAACCAATTAAAATTAATTAAAATGTATCATTTGGGGCTTCCCTGGTGGCGCAGTGGTTGAGAGTCCGCCTGCCGGGGACTCAGGGGACACGGGTTCGTGCCCCGGTCCGGGAAGATCCCACATGCCGCGGGGCGGCTGGGCCCGTGAGCCATGGCTGCTGAGCCTGCACTTCCGGAGCCTGTGCTCCGCAACGGGAGAGGCCACAACAGTGAGAGCCCCGCGTACCGCAAAAAAAAAAAAAAAAAAGTATCATTTGGTTCCTCTGTTATACCCACCACATTTCAAGTAGCCTTGTGTGGCCATGGTTCTTGCATTGGGCAGGGCTGGTCAGGGGCTTGTTTGCACTGGAATCTGGGGACCTCATACCAGCACCCCGAAGGGGCCTCAGTTTTCTTGTCCTGCAGCTGCTTCCTCCTTGTCTGGTCCCACCTCACCCAGGGATTTAGGAGTTTAACAGAGGAAGTCTTACAGTATGTGGTCTCTGAAGAATCTGGTGACCATGCCTCAGGGGGATCTAGTGACCATGGCTCAGGGGTTGGCCAGCTTCCAACTGGGAGGCCATTAGGACAAGTCTCGGGGGCGGAAGATCCGACCTCAGGGACAGTTTGTGGGTTGTGACCTTGGGACAAGGTCAAGCAAGGTTTGTAGGTCAACTGCTACCGTTCTTCCTCTCCCCTGGGCTACTGAGCATTGACCTCTGGCCCCATCTCACCCGAACTTGGTTGCATGGACATTCTGTCAGCAGAGGCAGCATTTCCATGGTTCTGGAAGGAGCAGGCTTCATTTCCACACCATTAATGAGGGTGTTAGGCGAGAGCTGCCCCGTAGCTCAGGTGGCTAAGAGTGTTTTCAGAACTCCATCTACATTTACAGTCACAGACAATGAAATGACACCTGAAAGACGTGAATAAGATGGAATGGTTGGGCTTTGAATGAAAAGAAAAGAATGATCTTGAAAAACATTCTAAAATTCAGAAACCATCGTAGGAACCAGGATGATATTTTCACAGTGGGTATACCGAATTCTGTTTAATCCCACCTTGCCTAGACCACCTGTTATTGTTTTTCAGTTTGTATCCTGAACATTTCCATGTTTGGGACTGTGTTGCTTTGTTTCATATTTTAGTACTATCTTCACAAAAAATGAGTGATTATACCTTAGGTTTCCCAAGCCCTTTTCATTTGTCTCTGATCCTCAACTTTCTTTTACCTCCTAAGCAATGTTCTGTGCTTTGGCTGTTGCTGTAGGGTCATATAGAGCTTAATCAACAGCTATTTGTGACTTACATCGTAAGATACGAAGTACGCTTAGTACTGCTGAATAGTATGACCTTGAATCATTAAAAAGTTGAGAAAAAAGATTATTTTATTCTTCTTCCTTGTTTTCTCTTTTTCCTACTTCTCTTCCCACCCCCATATTATAGATGAGGAAACAGGCTCACAGTGGTTGAGCCTGATCACTTCAGCTCACCTCATGATGCTTCTAAAGAAAATAATAAAATCTAAGCCCATAGTTTTCAATTTCTTGAAGTGTAAGTATTACTGTGGCATCAACGTAGTGACACTCTTTTGAAGTGTGTCCCCTAGAGTTGCTCAGGATAGAGATGTCCTTAGCTCTGTGCTGGTTGGTTCCATGGGCGTCTGAGCGGACGCCCTGTGGGGTGGCGGCAGGCGCCCTGTGCTGGCTCCCAGTCCCACTTCTGACACCACCGAGCCAGTAGCCTTGAGCAAGTAACGTGCCACTCTGAGTCTTATTTACTCATCTTTATAGGGTAGGAATTCAGTTATGACACTGTTTCCCAAACCGTTTAACAGAACACTGTGGCTTTTGATGTTTTTCCAGTGTCTTCAGAAAGACTGGAGACGTGGTGTGTACTTCAGACTGTGTGCTTCCGGGTTGGGTATTCAGGCACATAGGCATATTAGAGGCTCAAGTCCTGGGGTAAAGATGACTGCTTAGCATCGTTTAACCCACCATTTTCTAAGCTCTGTGAACATGGAGCCTCTCCCTGCCCGCTCTGTGGAGGAAGATCCTTAAATATATTGGAGCATCCTATAGTACATAGTCTGGGAAACACTGGACTAGATCAGAGGTCTGCAGACTACAGCTGCAGCCCATATCGGTCTTGCCACATGTTTGTATAAATAAAGTTTTATTGGAACACACTCACAGTCACTCATTTACAAATGTCTATTGGCACCACAGTGGCAGAGTTGTGTAGTTTCCGGAGAACTGTACGGCTCACAATGCCTAAAATATTTACCATTTGGTTATTTACAGAAAATGTTTGCCAGCGCTTGCCCTAACCTCAAAGTGATTCATGAACATGATTACAAAAAAGTCAGATGGTTGTGAAGCACTAATAATGAAAAAACAGGAGTCTTATTCTCCAGAGGCAACACATTTTTGATGGCTCCTGTAGTGGTTATTACTTCTATAACGAACAACATATTTACTCAGCTCTCTTTGATGTATCTGCTTTGAGTTTCATCTGTTGACACTGCTGGCTGTGATGGATGGAGCCCACACATGCACACACAGCAGGCACAACTTCTTAGTTTTATCGCTACATGAATTTCTCTGTTGGTTACCTTTGCAATTTAAAATTTAATATTCATAAAGACGCAGACATAGAGAATGGACTTGAGGACACGGGGAGGGGGAAGGGTAAGCTGGGACGAAGTGAGAGAGTGGCATGGACATATGTACACTACCAAACGTAAGGTAGATAGCTAGTGGGAAGCAGCCGCGTAGCACAGGGAGATCAGCTCGGTGCTTTGTGACCCCCTAGCGGGTGGGATAGGGAGTGGGGGAGGGAGACGCAAGAGGGAAGAGATATGGGAACATATGTATATGTATAGCTGATTCACTTTGTTATAAAGCAGAAACTAACACACCCTTGTAAAGCAATTATACTCCAATAAAGATGTTAAAAAAATTTAATATTCATAAATCTATATACTTTGTTCCATCTACTTTCTACCTTTTATTTCAAGTGCCAAGTTTTGTGAGATGAGGATCCTAGGTACCACCACCCTTTCCTCTGCCTCTCTTTTCCCCTTGTTCATCGTTCGACTTTTCTGTGCGTTGTCTTTACTTTTGCATTGTTGAGGTTGGTAATGTTTGCCTTCTCTAATTGGCAGTATTTCCTTTGCTTTGTCCATAGGTTGTTTGAAGGTTACAAGACAGTGAGCGTGTTAATGTAAATACTCCCTGCGGCAGGGCCCAGTAATATGGTATGAGTACACATCCCTCCCTGTAGTTCTTGTATTGCAACTACAGCATTGCTCAAAGGAGAAAATTTCTGGTGTCATTTACAAATGGGTTCATTCTGTTAAATTCCACCAGTCACTCAAAACCATGGCACGTTTGTACTCTGTCTTTCTTGCATTTTGTTTTTGGCATTTATTTTCCCTTGAGTTTTTATTGACCTTTTTATTTATTGAGGGAAGACTCATGTCTCCTTTACCATATCCCTCAGACCCTCTAGCTTCTGCCTCACTTATTTGTTGCGTGGAATAAATGCCTTTCTGCGTCCTCGTGTAGCCCACTCACTGAAGTTCTCGTTGCTTTCTGGGCCTGAGCCTGCTAGTTTTCTCTGAATTCCAGGCTTTGATCTACCATTTTTGTATGCTGCATTTCCCCTTTCTTGTTTTTCACTCTCACTTTGGTGGAATATACTCTCACATGACTTCCTAGGATTGAAGGAAACTTCCTGAATCCTGCACGTTTGAAAATGTTCTTCACGACGATTGGTGTGGATTTATAGATTTAAAATAAATTATTCTCTCAGGGTCAAAATCTTGCCTCATTGCTACTGATTTGAAAAGCCATATGTGGGTCTGATTTTTTTATTTAATCTTTTTAACTGACTCTTTTTTCCTTTTTGGTGGCTCCTAGAGTTTCTCTTTTTCTTTTTATTCCTCAGTATTCTGCAGTTTCACAGTGATTTCACAGTGACATGTCTGGGTGAGAGCCTTTTCTCGTTTATCGTGTTTGGTAGTCAGTGGGTGTATCGGTCAGGTTCTGTTCAGGAGACAAAAATCACACGGAAATTTGGACAGGGAAAGTTTAAAGAATTACTGACTAGTAGCAGGGGATTAACTGCAAAGGGGTTAGCAGGGGATTAGCTACAGAGGGGAAGAGAGAACTGTAAGGGATACAGGGATGGTGGATACAGGGAGCAGCCGCTGCCTCTAGGGTTGAGGCAGGATCCAATGTGGAAGCAGCAGCCCCTCATCCACCTGAGAGCCAAGAGTCGAATCCCCTTGAAGAGGGCGTGGCTCTGTGGCCCACTGTGTCGGAGCAGCAGGGTGAGGCCCTGCATGCAGTTCTGGGTGGGCTACTGCCTCCCAGGGTGGTGCTGAAAGTTTCAGGAAGCCCCCGCTGGTGCCTACAGGACCTGCTGGGTACCTGCAAGTTCTCACTGAGCAACACTCATAGGTTTACTGCTGCTGTACCTCACTGTGTACCCGCTGGAGTGGCTGGGAGCCACCTGCAAGGATGCTGCTAATACCCGCTGAGGGGATGCCCTGGGATCTTCCACCTGCTGCTGGCCTGTGGGCGCTCAGCAGTAAGCAGGTAAGAGCACACCCGGCAGGGAAGCCCTTCCTTGTGTACCACCCCTTGAGCCCCCTCACAAAGCTTGGCCGGATGGCAGCTGGCAAAGGAGAGACATTTCCCACATGCAGCTCCAGGATCAGGAAGGAGGGAATGGAGGGCGGATTGGCAGCTAAGAGGCCGTGCAGTGATCACCAGCACAGTCTTCAAGTCTGAAGATTTCTGTCTGTCTGTAGCTCTGGGAAGTTTTCTTATATTATTTCTTTGATAATTTCTTCTTCCCTTTACCCCCACTCTTCTGTGGTTTTTAGGACTGCTATTAGTCCTACATTAGACTTCCTGGATTTAGTGCTCCGTCTTTTTATCTTTTCCTTAATTTCTCATCTCTTTGCTCCATGTTCTGGGAGATTCCCATAACTTTATCCTCAAACTCATCTGTTGACATTTTTATTTGGTATTCCTTATTTTAAAATTTCATTAGTTCTTTTTATTTTCAGACTATAATTTTTTCTAAGCATTCTGCCTTCTGTTCTTCTTTTATAGTTGCATGTTCTTATGGTTGTGTTCGTTGTCTCAAAACTGTGTCAAAATCTTTCGTTTCCTGATAACTAATTCCTTTTTTCACTAATGTAACTTTACACATTTTGAAAAGAAAGATGTTTTTACCATCATTTAGTGGGTCAGACTACCCGAGTTTAAATCACAGCCTAGCTACGTGTGTATGTATGTATATGTGTATAGACATATTAGCTATACTTTATTACTTTACTAAGTCTTAATTTCCTCATCTGTAAAATGGGGATGATAATAGTACCTATCTTAGATGTTTTAATATGAGAGTAGATGAGATAATACTAATACTAATTGAGATAATAATAATTCATGAGATAATGAGAAGTACTTAGCACAGTGGCTTTGATTATTATTATTTGTAAATATGCCACATTATTTTAAATTGGTTACAATGCATTTAATTATTATGTAAAGAGCACTTCTTATCTGTAAACTACTGTTGCTTTGGTTCTTTACTACAACTGCTATAGCTGACGTTATTAGCGCTTCTTCCCTGAATATCTTCAAACAAGCAAGCATAGTAATTAGTAGAAATTAGTTTAGGGCAAAATTAATGGCATGTGGTTTGAAGACATTTAAAGTTTCCTTTCCTTGGAATTTTTCTCCCAACTTCTTAAATTTTGAAAATGTTTAAGCCTCCAGCAAAGTGTGAAGAGCAGTTTAATGCATCTTGTATACTTTTCACCTGGATTTATCAATGATTTTCCACATACATTTTTTTTCCTTGCTGAATCATTTGAATCTAAATTGCAAGCATCATGAAATTTATCCCTAAATAAATACTTCAGGAATTTACTAAGAATAAGGACAGTCTCCTTATAACCACAATACCATTATCACACTGAAGAAAACTACCATTAACTCAATAATGTTATCTAATGCACTGTTCCTTCAAAATTTTTTTCCAGTTGTCCAAAAAAATTTTTTATGTCCTCTGCACCAGCCCACCCACATCCAATTAATGTGCATGCATTTTGGTGGGGGGGGGGTTTGCTTCCCTAGTCTCTTCTAATCTAGAATAGTGATACTGCCATTCTTTATTTTTCATGAAACTGTCTTTTTTTTTTCAAATTCTGGACTTACAGTCATGACAAATGTCCCACCTTCTGGGTTTGTCTCATTGTTTCCTAATAATGAAATTCAGTTTGGACACTTTTGTCCAAAAGTGATGTTGTGTATTAATTTAATCACAACGGGAGGCAGGTATAATTAGGTTATCCCACTTCAGGTAACCAAAAGCTTGATCACTTACGGGAAAATCATCAAATGGCTCCATTTTGAAAGGGACAATATAAGTTCCGGATTCACTTTGTACTGTCATGCTGCAGATTTGGAATCAGACATTTCTCTATGGAGCCTGGTTCCTTTTGGGGAGTGTACTTAGAAGTCAGGATCTGGGTGCCATGTGTGCTTTTTGCTGGGGTGGTATCCCCGCGTCCAGGCTTCTTCATTGGACAGAGTTAGGAAGTAAATGTAAGAAAAAAGTTAGTTCATACGGATTCGCTCCCATTCAAATCCATCTTCGCACGGTCCTCCCTCACTTTTCTCTAATTCCATATCTGCATCTCCCTTTTCCCACATTGAAAGCCTGGATTTCCAACAGGAAGTGTGTATTTATTCATTTGCTTTATACTACCTGCAGTACACATAGAAGAGTATCTGATCTCCAGTTCCAAGGGCACTGCCAGCAGGAAACTACAAGTAAGGGTCATGACTTCCTGCAGTTCTTTTTCATCGCAAGAAGATGCCTATTCAGAGTATACAATCAAAGCACTGTGGCTCAGTTACTTGAATTTACTTCCTCTGTTCTTTGTTAGAATTTTTAACTGTTACATATTATTCTTCTTAAGCAACTACGGGGCTCTGCTCTTTCATTTCCTTATTATTTTGTTTATAAATGCTTCAGATGTTTCCAGGTTGAGTTATAGTGTAAGGTTTTGGTAAATTATGTCAGCTAACACATCTACCCATTAAGTGAGGCATGCCATGCTCTTTATTGGTCACACATTGGTTAGTTACAATGCAGTAGTCCTTTTACAGGTGTAACGGTTTCCAGAAGTGGAGGGAAAGCAATGGGTATAAAATTACTAAGTTTTGAGTTCTCATTCAGACTTCTGTGTATATTATTTAGCCAACAAATATACAGCCTGAGACACAACCAGAGCAGATTGCAGATAAGCTGTAATCTTTAAAGTTTGGTATGGTGAATTTCTGTAAAATCGTGTCTCCTTTATTCCTATTTTAATCCTAATATGAGATAAGGACTATATCTAAGAACTAAATTAACACTATAAGATTCAAGAAAGCATACCTTTATAATAGAACAAAAAGTAAAATACAGATTTCCCGTTATACCCTGAATTTGAGAGTGCTGGAGGAGTCTTTGTCTGAAACGAAACAGAGCTCTAGCTTTTGCAAAGGAAAAGGCACCCAGAATTTATTAGGTCGAACTTAGAAGTTTACGTGTTTGGGGGTGAGAATTTATAATTCTTTTAAAATTAGATTTGTCATCTAGTAACAAACAATCACACTGTATCTGTTTCCTGTTGCTGCTGTAACAAATTACCACAGGCTTAATGGCTTAAACGATGCAGAGTTATTCTTTTACAGTCCCAGAGGTCAGAAGTCCAGAATGAGTCTTACAGGGATAAAATCAAG
The DNA here is from genome assembly GCF_000442215.2 of Lipotes vexillifer. Lineage (NCBI taxonomy): Eukaryota > Metazoa > Chordata > Mammalia > Artiodactyla > Lipotidae > Lipotes > Lipotes vexillifer. Next base: position 888,131 of record NW_006798732.1, on the reverse strand, counting down.
TGTTAGCAGAGGGCCAGCTCCTTCTGGAGCCTCCCAAGGGGATTCTGTTTCTTTGTCTTTTTCAGCATCTAGCATCTGCCCGCATTCCTTGGTTTTTCCCTGCGTTCCTTCCTCCGTTTTTAAAGCGTATCTCTCCAGTCTGTTCCCATCCTCGCATCCTTTTCTTCTGTAGTTAATATCCCTCTGCCTCTTCCTGTGAGGACATGGGTGATTATGTTGGGCCCACCCAGATGATGCAGGATAATTTCCCCATCTCAAGATCCTTAACTTTATTACATCTGCAGTCTTTGCCGTGTTAGGTAACCTTCACAGCTTCCGGGGATTAGGACATGAATGTCTTTTTTTGCGGGGGGAGGAGCAGTTATTCAGTTTACCATACACACCTTTTTCCTTCTGACCATGAATATTTATGCTGCTTACGTTACCTTTGACTGCACTGCATATCTCTTTGGGAAAGTTGCAAATTAAAGGAAAAATGACCACCACCACCCCCCGCCCGCCATGTTTTCCTTTAATTACCAATATTCAGAGATAAAGAACTTCTAACACTTCATGGTTTCTGTTCCATGCATTCAAATAATAATTGTAAAGCTCTCATTTCTGCTCTGCTGACGTTTCAAAAGGTATTAATGTGTTTAAAATTGGTACCACGTGGACATGGTTTAAACAGATCCACTGCAAGCATCTCAACTTAAATATAACACCAGTGTATAAATGAAGGGTAATTTTTAAAAAATTGCTTCCTTAAATGTATTAAAAGGTAAAGTAGCACCCCCTGAGGACTCCCGAGAGGTATCTGCATGTGTCTTGAGTCACTCTGGGTTATCTTTGCTGATGGAGGAAGCGATGAAATTGAGCAGTTATCCGAACGACCAGGGAGGGGTTCAGTCCTAATTCAGTGTGAGCTCGAGCTTACGTTCTGAGCACATAACCCTCCTCGCTCCTTTCTGCCTACCTCTCCCCCACCCAGCTCCCACCCTCACCAGGGACGTGGGTCCATTAGATTGTGCCAAGGAGGATTTCGTGCTTTGTACGTATGTGTTTTTTTCCAAATCACCTGGCTCCGGAGAAGAGAGAAAGAAGTGGCAGTAATTGCTCGAGTCCTGGGTAGCGGGCACTGTGCCAGGGGAGCTGACACAACCCCATTGGCAGTGGCTGTACCCATTTTATGTGAGTAAAAGGAGGGAGCAGGATTTCCCCCTGAGGCCTGCCCATCTCCTCTGCTCCTGGGGGTGGTGATTTGCTCCCATGAGCTTCCTCTGTGATTTAGGACGGCTTTTCCCAACCTCCTCCACCTTTGACCTTGGCGGTGGGATTGGCCATCCTGGCACATGTATCCTCACAGCGTCCACTGGTCACACACACACCTTCTCTGAGCAGGGATGCAAAGAACAAGGCGTCCCTGCCCTCCTGGAGTTTTCAGACTGGAAGGGGAGACAGACATGAGCAGTGGACCAAGAAATCCAGGCTTACAAATGTGCTAGGTGCTCAGAAGGGTGCTGTGCGGAAAATGGGTTAGGGGGTGGGGGGAGAAACCTACTTTACACTGGTGGTCAGGGAGGGCTTCTTGGAGGAGGTGCCATCTGAACCAAAATCTGAAATCTAAGGAGCAGTCATACCATGAAGAGCATTGCTGGTGGCCCGGCTGTGTGTGCAAGAGCCCTGTGTGTATACATTCACTGCACGTGTGGAACTTCAGTGTACTTTTGTTCATACATCTTCTTCCCTCCCTCCCCTTCCCAAGACAGAGGCAGTGCATTTGTCACTGTCCCTCCAAAGCTGAGTGTTTTGTGGATGAATGATTGAGTCTCCAGGGTAATATTATTCAGTTGTTGTATCTTCTATCCTGGCTTTGTTATTGGAAGAGTTTGTGTCCCAGGATTATTCCCTCAAATAAAAGTGAACAATAGTTCATTTTTCTGTTTCGCCAGTGAATGGTTTTCTTGGTTGTGGGTGAAATGAACAACTGGGGGGAAATGATCAATAACCAAAGAAATTAAATTCTAGATGGAATTTGGGGAACAAACAATTGAGAACCTACTCTACATGAGGGCCTGTGTTAGGTGCTTTGGAGATTAAAAAAAGAGAGAGAAAATAATCCCTGCTAGTGAGGCAGACATGGTGTAAACATTTCCAAAGTATTGTAAAACAACCTATTTTCTGTCACCTATTAGTGCACGCTCAGTTCCTAAGTGAACACACACACACACTTGTGAGACGCTGTGGATTTGCAGAGTGGCGTGAGCTCCATGGACTGGAAAACCTAACAGGAATTCACAGATTTGGTTGAGAGAAGAGTGGTTGCAGTTTAGGGGTAAAATGTGGGCGTGCCCCGCCCACAGAAGTAAGAAATAGCAGTGAACTTCCGTGTTGATAAATATCTTACACTGTTTGGGCTGCTATAACAGAACACCATAGACTGGGTGCCTAAATAACAGATGTGTTTCTTGCAGTCCTGGAGGCTGGAAGCTCAAGGTCAAGGTGCTGGTGTATCCGGTGTCTAGTGAAGACCCACTTCCAGGCTCGTAGATGGCTAGCTGTCTTTTCCGCGTGTTCTCACATGGTGGAAGGTGCCAGAAAGCTCTCTGGTGTCTCTTATCAGGGCACTAATCCCACTCGTGAGGGCTCCACCCTCATGACCTACTCAACTCCCAAACCCCACCTCCTAATACTTTCACATTGGGGGTTAGGTTTCAACATATGAATTTGTGGGGGACAAAACATTCAGTCTAAAGCGATAAACACCCAGGTCAAGGACACATCTGACAGTTACCTCCCCGTAGAGACTTGGCCTTTTGCACTGAATGTTTTTCAGGGCTGCTGAGGCATTCCAGATGGGATGGGCAACATCCCATGTTTTAGGACTCTGTTATTTGCAGGTGGATCCAGTGATTGCCCACTGATGCTTCCCTCTACCCCTTTGAGGCCACCAACGTCTGGACCCTTCCCCTAGCAGAGGTCACCTGCCCAGGGCCACATGTCCGCCCCACTGGCCCCTCGCTGGGCTCTTTGTTCTGAGCCCAGAGCCCTGGTAGGTGCTGGAGCACCCTGAGGACTGGCCAACAGAGGGGCCTTTGTTCTGTCCTCCTGCCCTTTCTCTGCTTCACTTGTCATGAATGGAGGGCACATGAGTGGAGAACAGGAATGCATTTGGGGTGGAAGAAGCAATTTTCAAGAGGGGGGTTTCTGACGATAGGTGGTGTTGAAGGCTGAGGGCTGACAGTTCTCTATCAGCAGAGACAGCCTGTGCAGGGCGTGTGCTCAGTCTCTGGTATTTGACCCTGAATTGACCTGAGTTACTTTCAAATCCAGTGTTAGGACCTTCAATAACTGAACCCAGAGAAATTTTAAAAGACTGATAAAAAAAACATGCAAGCGGGGGAAGAATCCTGGGTGTTTTAAAGTTAGAAATTTTTTCTTTGTTTTTTTATTGTTATTTTTTTTAACAAAAACTATGCTCTTTCCTGTATTAAAAATAAACACCGAGATTATTTCACATTACCCCTCAGTCTATATTGGGCCCCCTCATATTTTGGGAGTATCTTGATTGAGATCCTAAGATCCAAGTTTGTAATTTCTTTTGGTTTTGCTTTTTGTTTTTTTTTCTTTTTAAACAGCAAAGTGAAAGTCAATAAGTTTTATCCATTTAGTGAACATTTGTTTGTTAGGCAGCCTGTCAGATTCCTCAGAATCTGTGCCATGAAGCAAAAGGTCAGGGAGACTCCATCCCTGCTTCTCTAGAGTTTGGGCCCTTCCAGAAGGGCAGACATGCAGAAAACAAGGTGTCAGCGTCGGGCTGCGAGTTGAAGGTTTGCACCAGGGACAGGAGCCACTCAGAGCCAGGGATGGGTCTGGTGGTCAGATTGTCCACAGACAATACATTGGAAAGTCATGAAAGATCAAAGGTCTGTGAGCTTTGTCGGTTTCGGGATTTCTTATCACTGTCACCATAATATATCTTGGACTGATGCCTATTAGGGTGGCCTTATTTATGAAGTGGAGTAACTTCGTTGATTATTCCTACCCCATCTGATAAACCTCATCAACTTGTGATCGGAGCTAACATCCCGATTCTGGCTGCAGCTTCCCTCGGGGTCCAGGGAGTGAGTGATGGGATAAGTGCAGAAGCTTGAGCCTGCAGTGGGCGGCTGCTCTGTGGACCATCCCATCCAGGAGTTCACCTCCTGCAGAATCAAGCAGGGAGGTCACTGTCTCTGCCCCTGGTCTCCAAGGGATGGTTTTAGCTCAGGTTCCTCCGGGATGTCTGAGTGCCACAGGGACACAGAAGACGTCTGCTTGTGCTGTTGGGTGTGCAGTTTTTTTCTTTGAGGACCTTTTCCGATTTTGATGGGACATTTATTCCAAAAGTAGCACTTGCTCTATCCTTTCTTTATGAGGCTTTAGCCTGGGACAGTTCCCTGGGAAACACCATGGCTCATTGTTTTTCAAGATGCCACCACATCCTGTCTGACAGAATTCTTTAAAAACTATTCTATACAATCCTTCAAATTTATTAGAATGTCACAATATATGAAAAGATAACTTGGAGCCTTATAACTGAACCATTTAATTTTAAGGTTTCAAGCATCAAGTTCGAACAATTTTCTGCCTAAAATAAGTGACTGTTTTATGAGTGTATTTGAGAACAATTATTTTCTGTTGAAATGTGGAGAATCTTTCTGGGTGGGAAATGGTAACTGGTTATATTATTAGATATAAGTTTTTTCTCTTTCCTATTAAAAAAAGCAACAGTCTTATGTTTCTTGAGGAACGTTGGGGGTTACACATCTCCCCGCCCCCCCCCCCCCCCCCCCCCCCCCCCCCCCCCCCCCCCCCCCCCCCCCCCCCCCCCCCCCCCCCCCCCCCCCCCCCCCCCCCCCCCCCCCCCCCCCCCCCCCCCCCCCCCCCCCCCCCCCCCCCCCCCCCCCCCCCCCCCCCCCCCCCCCCCCCCCCCCCCCCCCCCCCCCCCCCCCCCCCCCCCCCCCCCCCCCCCCCCCCCCCCCCCCCCCCCCCCCCCCCCCCCCCCCCCCCCCCCCCCCCCCCCCCCCCCCCCCCCCCCCCCCCCAGCTCAAACTAGCTTAAGCAAAACATGGAGTTTGTTGACTTACAAACTAGGGAAATCCAAGGGCTTCAGAGCCCTTGGGGGAAATCCTGGCTTCAGAGGAGGCTCAGGTGCCCTCTGGGGGATGGGCCTGAAAGATGGCTGCTGGCAGTTCTTACAGCTTCGACCCAAAAAGGAAGAAGAAAGACCCTCTTTCTTCCTGTGCTGCTTAATCAAGTCCTGTGAAAGCAGTCCCTTTGGCCTGGGTCATGCGCCCATGGCTGTACCCAGAGGGCTGGACTGCCATGCAGGGTCCATCCTTACAGTGAGGGGTCGGGGCGGCGTGATGGTGGGAGAGAGGAGGAAGACGGGCCTGCTGTTGTTAGGGCACCTGGTGTTTGAGGGATGGAGGATAGAGAAGAGGAAAATGGCAGCCCCAGTGGTACCTGCTGCTTGTTGGAGCCTTGGGATTACGTGGGCCCAATTAGAGCGCTTCTCCAACTTGCATTTATGTAAGTATCCGAATAGCCAAGAAGGATGCACTTATGATCGGGGCTGAGGGCAGTACAGAGTAGCAGCCAGATGCTGTCTTCCAGAAAGCATGGAGATAGTATGCATTTCTTCGCTGCTTTACAGGCTATGGCAGGGGGTTCACGGAGCAGGTGCCCAGAGCTCTTCCTGTGGCATTTCTAGGCTCCTGTTGGCAGAAAGATTATGCAGGTATGTCTCCTCGGTGAGAAGGTGCCTCTGGGGTCATGTGGTGATTAGAGTGTTTGGGGAAAATACTCATCCAAGGGCTTTTTCTCAGTGAAAAACGTGACCGAGGATGACCTTCATTTTACCGTGAATTTCCAGCCCACGCAAACGAAGGTAGAGCTCGGACGTCCCCTCAAGAACCGCCTTCATCCAGCTCTCCTTTTGATTGCTTTTGATTTCAGCAGTTTTGTCTTATGCGGTGAGCACTCAGTCTTGGTCAAATATCTGCTAAAGAAGCCGACATTTTGAGCCCCTCTTTATTTTAGGCGAATTAATTTCCTTTATCTGTGTTTATATTCTTTACCGTGTCCTCTTTTTCTTCTTTTTCCTTTTTGAAGAAAAACAGCTGTTCTCGCCTGAGTTTGGAAATCTCCCTTCATCTTTGCCTGGTCAGTCGGACGCCATCAGTGTAAACTTTGAAAATCACTCTCCAGTTTCTTATTTGTCTAAAGGGAGGGTTTCGAGCCCAAACCACTGTTCATTTGGTTTGGTGTCTTCTCTTCACAGACTAGCATTTTCACCCGCCGACGTACCCAGAGAAAACAGCGCAGCAGGTGCCCCTGACCCCAGGTACACCGAGGCCTGGACTTGAACCGTCTCCCGTTCTCCTGCCTGGAGATTTGGCCTTGCCTGGCTTCCCGTCCAGTGTTTCCACCTCCACCAATACCACTCGCTAAAATGTCTAGCAAATCGGGCTGAAAAAACCCTCGGTCGGTTTGGCCTCAGCCTGCCCGGCCCTGTCATTAAAACCATAGCCGTTGTTCAGTTATTAAAATCCGTTCTTGTATTCAGCTCTCAGACACAATCCAGCCCATCCACCAGTTGTTCAGATCTGTCTTGAGCGCTTCCAAATCCGTGGTCTTACGGTGTCGTTTGATGACTGCTTTTCCAGCCAGGCTGCCTCCCCTTGGCTTAAATGGTGCAGCTGAACGGGCACCGGACGCCTCCCCACCTTATCACCTGTTAACGACACTTTTTCTGTCCACCTTGATTCTGAAACGGAGCTTGGGGGAAACTTCAGGCAACTTTTCATTTGCTCACGTGGATGTGATTCCACTGTCTACCCCTTGCCACCTGAACAGCTTTTTAAATACAAGCGATGGGATTTATTTCCCTTCAGAGTTTGCCTCTTTTGGGGGGGTGGGGAGTGAGATGTTTCAGGCAGCGGGGTTTTCTCATGGGAGACATCAAGCTTATTCACCCTCTGAAATGACAAATTAGCATTTTAAATGAGTTAACTTACTTTTAAATTAACATTCTAAAGAGCTTGACTGCGGAGGCCCCCCTGGTTTTTGCTGCATCTTCATTCCTAATCTCTCTTCACTTTGTGGAATCCAGGGGCCCACCCTGTAGCGGAAAGTGTGCTCTGAGCCGCCAACTCTGATGCAGTAGTTTCCTAATTCCTGGCCTCAGAAATGCCATGAGCAGTGCGGTTATTTGCAGAAGAGAGAGGCGCCTGGCTCTGCAGTGGTTCCTTGGTCCTCTCTCTCCCTTTTGCCGTCTTGTCTTCTGAATCCAGTTACTTCCAGAAGCTCAGTTTCCTTACGTTTCTAACGTAACGTCCCTAACGTTGTGCAGTTCATGTCAACCTCTCACCTCGAGGTTTCCCACACGTTCCAAGTTCTTTCGTTTCCCTTTTCCCCTGTGGTTATATAAAGACAGCGTTAAATGTAACTATTCATTTTTGTTATTCCCATCCTTGTTTACGTAGGTATACCTCTTCTTACCGGGGTGCACTGTTCACCCGTCTTCATTCCCAGGGGTGTCTCTGTGCGATGCGGGGAGATGATTGCCTTTCAAAAACCTCACTGGACTCTTTAGTCCATCATAGCGTCTAGAAGCTGGAATTTATCAGTCAGTCTGCGGTGGCTTGGGGCAAAACGCTCCATCTCTTAAGCGTGCCTCTAAAATGGGGATCACGTTGAATGATGAATGGAGATTCGATTAATGTTGGTAATGACCTTGCACAGGCCACGTGCATATGTACCCATATACTTCTTTCAGTAGCAACTCCTGCTCTTCTGGCTTTTCTCACATTTGAAGGCATCATATCTAAGAAGAATGCGTTGGGGACGGTTTCCAGCGGTGGGAGAACGGGCTGGAATTCACAGGTGTCCTGTGTGTGTGTGTGCAGTTGCGATGAACCACAGCCATTTGGTGCTAGATTTCAGTAAGGTCTAGAACAATCCCCTGGCACCCTCCTGCCTTGAGAGCCCTGCAGGGGTCCTCTCTCTATGCTGCTACCTGACACCATTCTGCTTGGTAACCAGCCCTCTCTTTCCTCCTGTTTCTGCAAGTATCTCTAGGAAAATACTTAAATAAGAAATCAAGCATTTCTATTTGAAGAACTCGCCAGTGGGGAGGTATTTGATGTCTTCACAATTAAAATCTTCTTTGCTATGTATGTGTGTTGGAGGGGGGAAGAATATTCTAGACTGTTTTGCTTTTTTTCCTCCTTTTTCCCTCCCTACTCTTCCTCCTCAAATCCCCCCAAATAAATACACAGCACAGAGGTCCTGTGTGGCTCTGGCATGTGGACAAGTTGCTTCTCAGTTTCCTGACCTGTAAAATGGGGATATTATGGATTTTAAATGAGTTAACGTATGGAAAACAGTGCCTGATGCTATGTCAGTGTTAGTGATCATTAAACCAAAATCGTAAGGGTCCTTTCTCTTCTGGAGTAACTGTTAGGGAAAAGGATTTTAGAATGCTGCATTCTGAAGTATTACTTTGTCTGTATTTTCACAGTAATAAAAGACATTCCCAGTCACAGTTTTGGGTGGAAAGGATCAGCTCTAAGTAGAGAAAATATTCAATATCTAAGGCAGCTTCTCCCAAGAGAGTGTAGAAAGGTACTCTATTTTGTATGTAGCAGGAAAAAGAAGAATAATGAACCACCTGAATATTCTGTGTCCAAAGCACTGTGCTACACACTTGACACTTTAAAGCTAGTAAGAATCTTACGACTTTGTTCCTGTAGCCATTTTACAGAGGAGTAAAGAGGTTTGGCAAGGTGAGGAAACGTGCCCCAGCTAGGAAGCGTTTTAAGGCAATCTGTGGGATTCCTGAGCCCACCTGGTCCCCCTGCTTAGACAGTGTGGGGATGCTCCCTCCCTTGTGGCTAGAAGATGCTGAGCAGACAGGGGAGGGTTAGTCACGTTTATTAGCATCTTCGTGATGGCATCTCTTAGGGCTGATAGGAAGTTTAGTGGTGCATTTCCTTTTAAAGGCAGTTTTAATGTTGACAGACACCTGCTTCTAAGTCAGTTGGCCAAAAATAAGGAGCCCAATCCATGATTTCTTGTTTCCTATGGTTTGGTCAAGCTTCCCTGCACAAACACTTGCTGTTTAGAGCAGTAAAACAGGCAAACTTCTCCCCTGAGGTTGGCAGTAACTTACCTGGGTCAGTAGAGCGGGGATTCCCTTGGTCCTTGAATTTCCACTAGTTCACTGATTCCACTCCAGGAAGGGGGACCAGAGCAGAGGGCTCATCTGATTCATTTAGCATGAGTCTCAAGTATTTGGGAAGGTGATTTTGAGCAGTTTCTTTTTACTGTTCTTAGACCGCAGTGGTGAAATAATTCAAGCATCTGCCTGGTATTCCCCACCTTTGTTCTTCAGCCTCTGATGGCTGTGGGAACTGGGAGCTTTGTGGTCCTTCCTGGAAGGAAGCTTTAGTCACATCTTAATCCTGAGTCGTACATTCGTACTCATTTGCAAAGTAAATTTGACAGCAAGACTGAGTCAATAATTTTGGCCTTGACCTTTGAGACAGGATTAGTAAACAAACTGCATCATGAATTGTTTATTATTTCGGTCACAGCAGCTAGAAACTTTCCAAGAAGTGAATCGTTCAAATTTATTATCCCACATACTTTAAGGTGTGTTTGTCATTGATTATTTAGATGCTTAGTATTGTTACGGATTTGGAAAATAAAAGAAAAAAATATCTTTCTACTATAGAACATTGTAGTTTTATTTAATGGAAAGAAAGATTCTCTTTCTTTCTTTCTTCTTCTAGAAGAAAACGTTCCACTGAATAATTGATGCTTCTAAAATGAAACCTTGTGTTTTCATGATACTAGAAGCCCTTTTATTATCTGAGTGAATGTTAAACAGCCCTGAATAGCAACCATTTTCGCATAATAAACGTTTTGAGCACAGGAAAACTCAGCCAACTCGATTGTTCTCAGGTGAAGTTCACACCAGGAATTATACAGAACCACAGATAATTGCAGATGATAGAACCAATCACAGTATGCAGATTAACCACCATTAAGAACCTTATATCACTATTAAGAACCTTAGCTTTTTTCACGGTTATGTTCAAATAAAATAGGGTGTAAAATTTAATTATGTAATTCAGAATGGTAAATACATTATTACACTTTCGCACTTTTTGAAGGAATTGAGACAAACATAGTCGTTTGTAATTCTGTAACCTTTTTATTTTGTATAAAATAAAATATAAAATGCATTATTTTTTATGGCAGAGGACAAACTAAAAACACACTGTCCCCTGATATTTCATATTCTGGATCTAAAGTTCCTGCTCCTAAAATGTGTGCTTGGCTTGAAATGAGATAAATACCCTGCATATTACTGATTTATACTTTAAGAAATTATTTCTGAAGATTCTACAGCAGGTGCTTGTTCTCTGAGGATAATTAGAGCCAGAAAAAGGCCATTTAAATTGAATCCACTTAAATGGGGACCAAAATTTCATAATACAATTTTTAAAAGCTTTGGGACTTTATCTTGCCCCAAACTCTGAATATCATGAAAATAATTCTTTTAGTTTATATTTAACACAATTTAGAAGATCATTTTGACCATGGCTAACTCTTAGAATGAACAATGCAAAAATCAAGTATTGATCGATTGGAGAGGAATACATTTTTAGACAGAATTGTGTGACTGTATATCGTGGTACTTTTTAAATCCCATTTGACATTGACATCACATCTTCAAGATGGTCAGTTTTACAGGAATATTTGAGGTCCTAGTCATTTTCCTTTGGGCCCGTTAGATTCCTTACTCTTAAACTCTTTCTGTATTGAAATCCCTGGCTCACCACCAACTTAAAATGTTTTTTCTTAAAGATTGTTGCTATATCCACCTCCTCAGTCCCCACTTGCCCTTGTTTCACCTGTTGTTGGGGAAGTTCTCTAATGCCGTTTTGATTGACCTTGTGAAATTCTGTATTTGGAGGGCAAGATTTGCAATCAGGAAAGATGCTGACAGTGAACAAGGATGGAATTTTGAGTGGGAATTCAAGTCATTTAAATGACTCGATATCAGGAAATACCGTAGAGTTTTGAAGGTGTGCTTCCCTAAAAAAGCTCCTAACCACGTGGGGTTTTGGACAGTGACCGCTCAGATAACCGGGACCCCCTGATTTATTTGCATGAGTCCATTGCAGTGTGTTCTGAAGAGAAGGCAGATTCATGAGTGGGGACCTCCCCATGCTGGTCTCAGTTCTGCCAGGAAGTAGGTTTATGACCATGGATAAGTCACTTAACTTCTTTTGGTATAATTTACTAATCTGTGAAATGAAAAGGTTGAGCTAATGTCCCTTCTGGTGACAAGATTCTGTGATTCTGAAGTGTTGCATACTTTTTAAATTTTTTATTTATATTTGGCCGCGTTGGGTCTTCACGCGCGGGCTTTCTCTAGGTGCAGCGAGCAGGGACTGCTCTTCGTTGTCGCGCGCGGGCTTCTCATTGCGGTGGCTTCTCTTGTGGCGGAGCACGGGCTCTAGGCGCGCAGGCTTCAGTAGTTGCGGCACGCGGGCTCAGTAGTCGTGGCTCTCGGGCTCTAGAGTGCAGGCTCAGTAGTTGTGGCGCACGGGCTTAGTGGCTCCGCGGCATGTGGGATCTTCCCGGACCAGGGCTCGAACCCGTGTCCCCTGCATTGGCAGGTGGATTCTTAACCACTGCTCCACCAGGGAAGTCCCAGTGTTGCATACTTTAAGCCTGGGAACAGCTTTATCACTCTGTTTTCATAGAGTCGTAGAATTTAATAATCATCAACCAACTCTTTCTTGTAGTTTATTTGTGCTAAATATAGATTTGTAGATATCTATATATAATTATAAGATGTATAAATATATATCTATATATATCTTATAATTTCCATAGCTACATCCGTATGTGATCATACTCCTGGTATAGTTGTAATCAGCACTTTGGAACAATTTTAAATTCTGCTCTTTTCAATTGTGTTATCTCATAAGTGTTTGCCTATCTATCGTAATCTTAATATCTTTCTCTTTTTCACATTGATCTGTTCTAGTGACCGCCATTAATAACAATAATAATAATCCATTGAGTACACGTGTTTTGATATACTTCGATATATCCTGCCCAGTATATCCTGGCAACGGAGCATCTCTATACTTGAGAGTTTGGAGAGAGTTTTGGCTTCATGTTACCGCGGACATCTCTGTAGGTAGACAGTTATGTAAAAAGAGCTTCTCATCCCGGTAGCACAGTTCTGTGTGCACTGTGGTACTTAAATGCCTTTAGTTGCTACTGTAAACAGGAAGAAACATACTAAGGCAAAGGTCTGGCTAAGAGAAGCAGGGGGAGGCGCAAGGAAAGCTGGAAGGATGTTCCTTTTGCTGCTGCCAGCAGGGCAAATCGAGATCCCAGGGAGTCTGGCATAAATAAAGAAAGCTGGGGAGGACACAGAACCGGGTTCTGGATGCATTTTCAGAGGTAGGGTTGTCCCTGCCACACTGCAGCTCGTATTCAGTCACCCGGGAGTGCTGGTGACCTTTGGCTTCTGAAGTTGCACTGAGCCAGGTCCAGAGAACAAAGCCACCAGACATCACCAGGGAGGAGCAGATGTGCTCACTCACCGCAGTGAGGCAGCCACAGACTGAATTAGCGAATGTTACGTGGTTAAAAACGGCAGCACTTTTTATTTTAATTCTAGATCTGGGAGATTTTCAGTGCATCCTTGCGGGATAGGAGTTTGTTCATCCGTTAAAATTCGATTTGCTACCTCTTATCAAGATGAAGAAACATAACTGACACTCTTCCCTCCCCTCTGGTCTCTGGATATTGGGTCGCCTGCATATGTGGGTGAACAGCTTGTGATGCTTTTTGACGTAACTTGTCACAATGGGGACGTGGTTAGTGAGAAAGAAAGGGAACTCCTTGTTGCTGAAATTGGGGGTAACTTGGTTGTTTACAGTAGCTGAAGGCAAATGTTTCGAGTTAAGTCAGGTTAATCGAGGCAATTTTAGTCGTGGTCAAAATGATCAAGTAGAAAAAACTGTTACAGAAATTGTCAGTTTCACTTCCCATTGTGCAAGGCCTTATGCGAGTGAGGGATATTGATTATTGATAAAGTCGGGTGAAGTCCAGTGTTTTCAGAGGTTAACTTAAGGCAAATGAATTTATTCCATCTCACGTATGTATTCCTCAGCTTTAGAAGTTACATCCTATAATTAAATATATATATATTTTTTTTTTTTCAGATTCTAGCTACATTGGAGACTGGTCGTTTTCTGAAACTAAAGAAGCCCAGGAAGGGATGATGAATTCTTTTTGAGTTTCGAGTCACAGAATAAAAAGTAAGTATTGATCATTTCACAATGTGTTTGCAATACTGTTGTGTCGACCGGCTGAAAAAGCAGCACACAAATAACCAAGAGTTTTGGATATTTGCTATCACCAAAAAAACAACTCGTACTATTCTGATTACTTATGAGATTTTTTTTTTTTTTAAACAAAACTTAGCATATTCTTTTAAAATAAGCTTTCCAGGTAGGTATACCGGAGCATTAAGGTGGGACCCAGCTGAGTAATTTACTTTTTTTCTTAGACTGCATCCCTGGGCACGTCTCCCAGGCTTGGTCTGTGTGACATGCCCACATTTAGAGAAAGAATGTGCGAATTTCCAAGATAGAAGTTAGAGAAAGACAGCTAAAGTGTAGGGACTCATTTTAATCACACATAGATTTGATAAAACGTAATCACCGGCAGCTGCCTTATCCTTTCCCCAGATGCAGGGCACTTAAGCCTCATGACGGCTGCCGCCCCCTTGCCCCAGAGCCACCCTGTCTTTGGCTGGACCCCAGGAGCAGCCCCCTCCCCCAGCCCCCTCATCCTAAAGCTGGGTATCCTCTCCCGGCCAGAAGTCCTCGCTGGATGCCCTTGTTCCCATTTCCCAGAACTCTCAGCGAAAACTCAGGACCACCGTTAGCTCCCTTACTGTTTCCCGAAAGACTGTCTTTCCAAACTCTCTTGGCGGTATTTGGTCCTTAGGGACAGTGACAATTCCTGCTCTCCGCGCACCCATTTATTTTCCCTCTCTTCTTCAGATCACTCTGCTTAATGATTGGATTTATAGCTAAAAAAAAATCATCTTGAAATTAATACTGATCTACATTTCTTTAAGCCAAATCAATTTTAGGGCCCATGGGCTGAGGGTGTAAAGAAATATCCGGAGAATTTTTGAACCTCTGACTGTCTAGTGAACAGGCTGCCCTGCCTGGAGGAGGACCTCTGTTGATGGAGGTATTTCTGTAGAAACTGCACATCTGTCTGACACGGATGTTCCAGAAAAGGAGCCTGGCTGGATTTGGGACAAGGTTTTCTAGGTTCCAAACAAAAGGAATTCTGCAGTTTCTCAATTGATGGCCCAAAGGAAGCAAAGTGGTCTGTGTGTGTGTGTGTGTGTGTGTGTGTTTGTGTGTGTGTTTTAATTCACATATGTTAAAAATTAAGCAAATATAGGGACTTCCCTGGTGGTCCAGTGGTTAAGACTCCTTGCTTCCAATGCAGTGGGCACAGGTTCCATCCCGGGTCAGGGAACTAGGATCCTGCATGCCACGTGGCGCAGCCAAAAAAATTTTTAAAAAATATAAAAAAAAAAAGGAATAGGGGCTTCCCTGGTGGCGCAGTGGTTAAGAATCCGCCTGCCAATGCAGGGGACACGGGTTCGAGCCCTGGTCCGGGAAGATCCCACATGCCGCGGAGCCACTAAGCCCGTGCGCCACAACTACTGAGCCCACGTGCTGCAACCACTGAAGCCCGCACGCCCAGATCCCATGCTCTGCAACAAGAGAAGCCACCGCAATAAGAAGCCCACGCACCGCAAAGAAGACTAGCCCCTGCTCTCTGCAGCTACAGAAAGCTCGCGCAGCAACGAAGACCCAGTGAAGCCAAAAATAAAAAATAAATTAAAAAAAGAATAATTAAAAAAAATTGAGCAAAGATATTCAACTAGATTATTGCACATCTACTGAAAGGTAATTTTCTTTAACCTCTGATTCTTGAGTATATTTCCTGAAAGGCTGCCCAGGGAGAGAATGACTCTGCGGGTATTCTTCTGTGTGACGTGGGCCTCAGAGGGTGCAGTTGGGGAGCCCAGAGTGCCCTGGGGAGTGGGGTGAGCCCAGGCAATGCGCACCCTGGATCGGGGTGCATGACAATTCAGATCCACCGAGGTGGGCAGTGAGACAACGTGATAGATGATAAGCTGTCAGAAGCCGGTGTGTCGGTTTGGCTGGGCTGGGAGGGAGATTATGTGAGTCGATTATAAACCTGACTGTTACGAGGACCTTAACGTGACCTTTGAACCCCCCCTGCTCTGCCGCCCTTGAACCGTTAGTGTCTGCTGGGGAATGGCGGGGCAGTGGCCCTTACAGACAAGGGAAAGCACAGTGGGGTCGTCTGTTTCTGAAGATGTCTATATGTTTGAGCCTCTGAAGGCATATTTGTGTTTTAACAAGGTTTTTCTGCCCCTGCTTCCTCCTCAAGCCTCCCTTATTCCAGCAGAAAGTATTTTGTCCGCTTTCTTTCTGTATGAGCACCACTCGGTCCTCGCCTGGTGTCATTGCTTTGGTTCCTTTCACTAAGTATGTGGGAAGAGGTGTTTCCTCTCTTACCACTAGAATATTAACTCATTGAGGAAAAGGATTTCTTTCTGTTTTGTCTGCTACTTGACGCCAGGCACCTGGAACAGTGTCTGGTACAAGGAAGGTGATTAATAAACATTTACTGAATGAGGTAACGATGTGCATCTTCCTGACCCAGATGCCTTAGGGGCAGGACCGTCCCTTCATCCATGAACTTCTTGCTGGGCTGACACAGCGGCTGCTGTCCTCACTGACCGCTGGTCTGTGGGGTGGGATCACGGATGCTTGGTCCCCTCGCAGGGGCTGGGGAGGCGTGCGCTGTGTTGCCACTGCCTTGGCGACCATGGGTTAAGCTGTCAGCTCCTGAGGGCGTTTCCAGGATGCTTACAGGCGTGATGTGGAAGGGAAGCGAGGGCTGAGAGGCAGCGCTGTGTCTGGTGGGGCCCGTGCTTGCTGTGTTCACCAGCCCCTCCCAGGAAGCGTCTCTGATGGATGGGCTGTAGTTGGGGGGAGAGGCGAGGCAGGAAGGGCGTGTGCTGGTTGTCACAGCGGAGCCTTGCCCTCGGGTCTGAGAGGAAGCCTGTGGTTGAGTCACGTGGCGGCAGTGTCTGTCCCTGATGGGGGTTCAGGCGGCCCTGGCCCCGCCCCGCCTCTGTTGAAGTGAGTAAAGTAGCGCAGACAGCGTGGAATGTGATTTGCAGCCGGTGGGGAGTCTGGCGGATGGAAAGTCCAAGCGAATAACATCTTTGAGGAGCTGCCCTGAGGGCCCGTTTGGCTTGTTGGCGCGCCCTTCCGGGAGGTCACGAGAGGAGGGCAGGAGGCAGACTCTTCTAGAACCTCGGTGCCACGTGAGTTTACCTGGAAAGGACATAGTAGGTCCAAGGCTTTAACCACAGGCACAGTAGGAGTTGCCTTCTGGTCAGGGCTGGGGGGCGGGGGCGGGGACGGGACCTTTGAGCCGGTCGTGAGATACTAATTAAATAGAACCGAGGCCGTCGGCGCCTCCCCCGACGCCTCCTCCTCTTCTGCTTCTCTTTCTCTCTCTGTCTCTCTGTGTCCATCTCTCTGACTCTTGTCTCTCTCTCTGTCCCCCTCTATCTCTCTCTCTCTCTCTCACACACACCCCCCTGGGCTGACACTTTAGAAACGGTCAAGCCCGCCCCTGTCAGGCTCTGTGCTAAGGTAGCCGCAGCCTGTCCCACCACCACCGACTATTCATGAAGTCCTCACTCTGTGTCCCATACCTGCTGCCAGCTTCTCCCCCCTTCTCTGCGGCATGTGCCCTGAGCCCCGCTCTCCAGCCCTTCCACGCTCTTCTGCTCCGTTCTCCCCACGTCATCCCTTCCCGATTTCACCTGCCCGCTCCCTGCCCCGCCCCTGCCTCCAGGAAGCCCACCAGGTTGCAGCTCTGCAGAGCCTGGTACTGCCCCGGGAAGGTTCTAAGAGGCGCGAGCCCGGCAGGTGATGACAGGCAGGCTGGAGAGTCAGGAGCCTCAGCCTCGACCACCTTGTCTCTCCCTCCCCTTGTCTGCTTGCACTGGACTCTGTCACCCTCCCGAGATGCTCAGGGCACTTGCTAGCGCCTGAGTCTCCGGCTGCAGTCTCAGGGCTGACATCTAGTCTCAGCCGGCATAGCGAGCCCTCTGATGCAGGCTTCCATCCCCACCCGGTTGTCCCACGTCCTAGTCACGCCTTCTGAAAATGCCAGGCGCGGCCTCAACCTCACGACCTCGCACACGCTGTTCCTGCAGCCTGCAGTGCCCTTCCCCTTCCTTCTCAATGGGCTGAACCTGACAGGTCACTGAAGCTGTCACCAGGGCCCTCCCCCAGGAAGCAAGGGAGGTCAGGTGCACCTGTTGGGAGAGGGACTTCTGGGGCCCCTGGGCAAAACTCATCTCAGAGTATTCGTGCCAGGTGGTGTGTTTTCGACACCAATCTCCACTGAACAGACTTCGATAAAAGGCAGGACTGGATCCCTGGCCTGTGACGTCATCCCTCACACACACGTGTGTTTAGAAAGTGTCTGCTTTCTGACTGTTGATTCTTAAGGCTTCTACCCTACACTCAGTGCTTTTTCTTTTAGGTTACTGTTTTTCTAACAAAGTATTTAATAAAGAAGACCCATCTGATGCAGAGGGAGACAGGGCACGTAGGTCGGGGTTGCCCTTCTTTCTTCAAGCAGTTTCGATGGCTTTATCAGCAGCCTTTCTCCCAAGGTGGTGCTGTGTGGGTTGATCACCACATTTGAGACTTTAGTAGAAATTTAGTGGAGCAATAGAATCCCTGCGTTCCCGCAAACACCTGTGGGGCCAGGTGTTTTTCATTTACACGTGGGCGGCTGTGAAAACCACTGCCAGGAGGTGGCCACGCCTCCCATCAGCTCCTGGTCCCCTCTTCCTGAGTATGAGGGGAGAACCATGGTGGAGCAGAGGGCAAGGAGGGTGTTGTAATACTCACCCAGCTCTGGAGGCTTCTGCTGTGTGTAGTTGTCCCTGTTTGGACAAAAGCTTTTTCTCCATACTCAGAGTTGGTTGGCTGCATCCTGTGGACACAACTCCTCCAGGGAACGGTGTCTTAGCTTACCTCTGATGTACAGCTGCCAGTCACAAATGCAGGGCTCGGGTGAGATTCTAGACCTGTCGTCTTACAGATAAGCAGACTCTGGCCTCACTGCTGGGATCACAAGCATTTCTTCACTAATAGACTAAAGGGGCTGGAAAGGCTGCTCTCTGGGGTGCCTTCTTGCTTGCGTGTTTTGGGGTTCTCTGGGTTGAAGGTGGAGGATTAAGACATGATGAATGTAGACTGGGAACATCAAATATGAATGACGTTTACTATAATTAACAAATCTTTGTGTAACACTTGGGCAAAGGGTTTGATTCCTCACGAGAACAGAAGGATGGAGGAAAGGGCATGGTTTTCCCTTCACTTGGAGGGGGCACAGGTGGGAGAAAAGTCAGTTTTATTCTTAGAAGCGTTGAGGGGATGAATGGAGCAGGGTTTGATGAAGAGGAAATGGCAACTATGGAGGGACTGGTGGAGGAACAGAGGTGGTGCGCTTCTGGCAGCTGCCGGGGAACCGCAAGGGTAGGAGAAACATTCTAGTAAGCGGTCGTGGTGTTCAGCTTTCACACTGCGTCATGCATATGACCTGGGCTTATTGAACTGACTGCTACAAAGATGTGTGTGGTAGGAAGAATCGTGACTCCCCAAAGAATCATGGTTCATGTCCGAATCCACAGAAGCTATGCGTATATTAGGTTACATGGCAAATAGGAAGGTCTCAGCTGGCCTTGAGATGAGGAGATTATCCCAGGTGATCCAGGTGGGTGCAGTGTAATCACAGGGGTCCTCTGACGTGATGGAGGGACACAGGAGACTGAGTGTCAGAATGATGCCATGTGATAAAGTCTCTGTGCTTTGCTGCTTTGAAGATGAAGGAGGGTCCATGAGTCAAGGAGAGCAGGTGGCCTCTAGAAACTGAAAAGGCAAAGGAAATGGATTCTCCCCTGGAGCCTCCGGAAGAGATGCAGCCCTGCCGGCACCTTGATTCTTAGGCCAGTAAGACCCATTTCAGACTTCTGACCTCTAGCACTGTAAGATAATAAACTTCTTTTAAGCCACCAAGTGTATAGTAATTTGTTACAGCAGCAATGGGAAACAATCCAATATGGAAACCTGTCTCTACTTTGGAAATGTGAGACCCTCTTAGTTATTTATGAAATATAATGGAAAATTTATGGAAGATAAATAACTCAGAGAAGAATCTTGTCAAAATGAATTCTAAGCTCTCTCTAAGTTAATTTATTTTAGTAAAGTGAGGGCCAGAACTTTATTTCTTCACTATTATACCCTCACTGCCTAGTTCATTTTTAAAATTCATTTTTAAACAAATGAATCTCTTCATTCAAATCCGTGAAAAACCAAAACAGCTATCTTTTCAAAGGAGTTATGGGATGCTAAAGTGTATCACTATGATTAGAAATCTTAAATTCAGGCTCTTGTTATAGACAAAGAATATCATACTTTATATTGTCATTCAAAGATGAGAGGTTTTGTTGGAGAATTTTTTTGTAAGTTGTTAGGTGTAAACAGGAATCACTTTTGCTTTCTTTGGTTCTAGGAACCTCCTTGTACCTATACAAGGAAGGAGTGTTAACTTGCCCTTTGCCTTGTCAGTAAAGAAGCTGTCATGTGTAGCAAGCTGTAGCCTTAAATCCATGATACCCTAGCCCCCTGCCCACAAAAGTGCTCATTGTTTGCGACAGTTTGGGGAGCCTGGTACTATATACTAATCTATTATAAATGATCTTTGCCTGGCATCTTTTAGAATTACAAATACTTCTAGTGTTCATTTGCTATTTCTTGACTCATTCTCTGAAAAAAAAAAATTCTTTGCTAGGATTTTGCTATGTGCCAGGCCCTGGGGAAACAAAGGTAACTCAGATATGGCACTTCCCAGAGAAAGCCACCTTCTAGATGGGAAGAAAGACAAGTGTGTAGATAATGAGAGTACGGAACAGCCAATATTGAAATAATTTGTGATGCCAAGAGGAGGAAAATTCCAACTCTGCAGGGAGAACAGAGCAGAGAGGAAGAGACTGAAGGTCCAGAAGGACCTTGGCAACTAGAAGGGACAAGTATTAACTGCCTACTGAGTCCCAGCACTTTTACACGTAACTTTATCATTTCATTTTTACCCTGAGAAAAATGATATTCTAATGAAATATCTTTGCAAAATCACAGAGTGGGATTCATAATCATTGTCTTCTAAGCCGTTGGTTTTAAAGCAGAGGTGGGCAGACTTTCTGTGAAGGGCTAGATGGTAAATATTTCACACTTCGGGGGCCATACTGTCTCTGTCACAACTATTCAACTCAACTCTTGTGGCAGGAAACCAGCCATATAGAATATGGAAAGCAATGAACATGGCTGTGTGCCAATAAAACTTTATTGACAAAAATGGACAGTGGGCTAGATATGGCCCAGGGGTTGCAGTTTGCTGATCCCTGTTCTAGAACAGCCATTATAGCTACTGTTTTGCTTTAGAATATTTCAGGAGAGGGAGATTATAGGTTTCATTAGCTTTACAGGTGGGTCAGTGACAGTTTCAAAATGGGTTATAGAATCTCACCAAGAAACAGTAGCAGACTGGATTAATAATGGAGCTTCAGACAGACCCAATTGTCTAACATTTCACATCCTCGTGGTTAATATTGAACAGACCTCTGGGAATCCAGATATATTCCATCTTTAGGTCATTACAGACGAGTCCAAAGAGAAAACCACACTAAGCAGTCTTGGCAGAGGATTTGACAGTGTGTGGGCATGTGTGTGTTTTAACTCTGAGATTAAAAAAAAAGAAAAGGAAGTAAAGAAGATTTGTCTGGAACCATTGGGAAGAAATAAGGTAAATATCTGAACGGATGACCTGGGAGAAGCCTAGAGTGTAAAGTCTCAATACGGCTGTCTTCTGGAAAAAGGCAGAAGCATCTGGTTAGTGTAACAATGAGGGGTGATGTGAAAGGAAATCCCAAGTCCAGGTTAGAAAAGCAGAATATATCTTGACATCTTAAAGCAACAAGCCAGAAAAAAGTCTGTCCTTAATAGCTAACAGTGAGACTTCCCTGGTGGTGCAGGGGTTAAGAATCCCCCTGCCAGTGCAGGGGACACGGGTTCGATCCCTGGTCCGGAAAGATACCACATGCCACGGTATGTGGCAACTAAGCCCATGCGCCACAACTACTGAAGCCCGTGCGCCTAGAGCCCACGAGCCACAACTACTGAGCCCACGCGCCTAGAGCCCATGCTCTGCAACAGGAGAGGCCACCGCAGTGAGAAGCCCGAGACTGCAACGAAGAGTAGTCCCCGCTCGCCACAACTAGAGAAAGCCTGCGCACGGCAGTAAAGACCCAACACAGCCAAAAATAAATAAAATAAAATATATAAATTTATTTTTAAAAATAGCTAATAGTGTGGGAAAAGTCACTAAATTCAGAGATTTTGAGTTTCTTCATTTGATTTCTTAATCCTTTAGAGCAAAACAGTGAATGTTTTGAAGAAGAGATCTTTCCAAGAGTACATCCTGAGAGATACAGGGTGGTAGGAAAACACCTGGAAAACCATTAAAGAACTTCAGAAATGTGACACCGGGAAGCCATTTTAGGTCACCTGTCCCAGCCCTACGTGACTAAAAGGAAATTTTCCTCTTGGCTGATGAGAGAGAGCTTGGACGAGTATGGTTACATTGGGGAGCTTATTTCTTTTGAGTAAAACTTAAAAAACCAAAAGCAGGCAAAGTTTATAAGATGGTTACAAGTGTGGGTGGTTGCAACCGGATGGAAACATTTTCTCACCGACAGGAATCCATTGAAAGGGTGTGGATCATCTCCAGAGGTCCCCATGCTTGGCACCCCCAAGTGTGTTTTGATCTGGTTCCCTGTCCGGCTCTGTGCTGCTGCTTTTCAGATTGACTTGGGGGAAAGAGGGAGGAAAAGATGGAGACTATGGGAGCTGATATCTTCCTGGAAGACGCCGTGGAGGTTAGCAGGCTAAGTTATTCCAACCAAAGCAAGTTAAGCTTTTCCTTGTGGATGAAACAGATGTGATTCTGGGGACGTGCACGGCGTCCTAAGCTTTGGTGACTTTCCTGCCCCTCACTCTTCCTTACAGGAACCAAACATGCTCCAGCTGTGCATTTGTGTGCTGTTTCTGGCCTCTTTCTAAGTTCCATGCAACTTCATAAAACTCAGAAACTTAGGACTACTTGAAGAAAATAATCTGTAAAACAGACAAATGTTTTGCTGTGGATCACATCTAACAAACAGTGTTTATTCCAAAGGCTTTAACATGTAAACCAATGAAAGGGTCTTATGATTTGACTTCTCTTTCCCGTCAGACAAAGCTTTTTTGTAATGTAAATATAGTAAGAAATATCCTACTCTACAATCTTGCTGACATTCTTTTCTTTTAGCAAGGGTTAAATAAGGGCGATCTTCAAAGCCTTGGTGATACATTACAGAAAGCTTTGAAGTTTTTTTAGCTTCCCTGGAAATCTTTGTTTCCTGGAAAGTTCGCTAATGGTATATATCTAGTTTCTTACACAAATCCATTGCTTAGCTATCTGTAGTGAATTACCTAGTCAGTGGGAATGCTACTGCAAGATAAAATTAATATCTAAACTGGTCCTGAGTCAGTTACTTCCACTGCAGAGCTTATGTAGTCATAAGGTACGATGTTATTTAGGTCAAATTAACCTTTCTTTATCTTAATTCACCTCTTGAACTCCCTGAAAGCAACGTAATTTACATTTCCTAGCAACTCAGGCGGCTGCTCTTGTGTGTGGAACTAACCTCCTGCATTAGCATCATCATCTTCTATCTCAGTTGGTGGCGCCATCCTGCACCCAGGGTCCAGTCTGCCCCTTCTCTCTGCACCTCCTCCTCCGTTGACACTCAGTTCGGGGCTGCCTGGCTGTGGTAGCCTCCTATCAAGTTCCCTGCTTCTGCTTGCCCTCTTCCCCGTCTACCTACCCCCCAAAGTCTGTTTTCCTCAGAGCAGCTAGACTGATTCTTTAAAACTAAATCAAGATCATTCTCTCCCTCGCCCACACCCTACAGTGCCTTCCGGTAACGCCGAATCAAACCCCAAGTCCTTCTCTGGCACAGGGCCTCTATGATCTGTGCTCACCTGTGTCTGCCGGACGTTGCCTGCTGGCTTGCCCGGCGCCCTTCCTGTCCGTCACTCGGCTCTGGCCACACCGGCCACCTTGCTAGTCCCGTGCGCCCACCAGTCTCACCCCCACCTCAAAGCTTGAAACTTTGCACTTGCTCCTCCCCCCAACCCCACCCCCGAGCCCTCTCCCTCCACATACCCACCAGCTTTCTGGCCAATTCTTCCATGTCTTTGCTCAGCGGTGCCCGCCGCAGAGACCTGACCATTTTATCTAAATGAGAAGCCCCCAGCCTCTTACCCGGCTTTTCCTTCCTTCCTGCTCTAAGTAGTGGACATTCGGTCTCTTACTGATTCATCACTTGGTTTATTTGTCCATTCACTTATTTATAGTTCATCTCTCCCTCCCAAGAGAATGTAAACTCCATAAGGACAGGGGCTTATGATGATAAACATGTATCTTTCATGCCTCACACACGTAGGCAATCAAGACATATCTGCTGGGTATTGTATGAAGGAAAGAACCAGAATCATTCACATTGCTTTTGGTCTGCACATGTAGACCAGGTCTTTGAGCAGTCACGTTGTTCAGTGGGACAGTGATGTTTTTGATTTTCCTACCCTAATAAGGTTTCCAATTCAACCATCAGGGTCTATCTTAGATTTAGCTCTTGCCTAAAGATCTTAGCAGTGACCTTGGTCGACCTTCAGTGTAGTTCAACATACGGAGCACAGGTACCATGTGGACATAAGGAACTGGACTTCCTGGTGCTGTAATGGCTTTAGAGTGGCAATGTGTCCACGGACAGAGCCGCTGGAGTCTTACTTGCCTTCTTAGCGATTAGCAGGCACGTATATAGCACAAGGAAAAAAGAGCCAATACTCATGTCTATTTTTAGTACAGTAGAGTTCCTATAATTATGTAAACACTAAGAGATTACTTTAAGAAATGTTATGAGACTAACGGAGCTTTTTCTCCTACCAGTGAGCAGCTAATCATCTTCCTGTAAATATTATATGAGAAGAAATTGCAGGGGGGGGTACATTACAGGAAGGTGGATAAATGGTCTGTAGACCCTTGTAGACGATACTAAGAGCCCCATTCCATGAGATAATTTTGTCAGCATAATTAGCTGCTTCTAAAAAGTCGGATGTATCGATTCATAATTTACGTTCAGTAAAATTCACTCTTTTTAAAAGCGTACAGCTATGAGTTTCAATATTGTGTCCAGTTGTGCAACCACCATAATCAAAATATAAGTTTTCATCCCCCTGAAATGTTCCTCATGCCCCACTGTAATCACTGGGCCCCGAACCCTGGCAGCCACTGATCCGTTTTCTATCCTTACAGTTTTGCCTTTTCCGTAATGCCCTATAAATGGAA
This sequence comes from Lipotes vexillifer, assembly GCF_000442215.2. NCBI lineage: Eukaryota > Metazoa > Chordata > Mammalia > Artiodactyla > Lipotidae > Lipotes > Lipotes vexillifer. Next base: position 863,408 of record NW_006798732.1, on the reverse strand, counting down.
TCATGCAGTCTGTCGCTGTTGAGATGCACCACTGCTGCTGTGTGTTATCAGTAGTTTGTTCCTTATTATTACTGAGAAGTGTTCCATTGTGGATGTAGAGTTTGCTGATCCATTCACCAGGTGAAGGACATTTGCGTTGTTTAAAATTTGGGGTGATTATGACTAAAACTCCAATAACAGTCATGTATAGGTTTTTATGGGAACATACATTTTCATTTTTTCCTGAATAAAAACCTAGGAGTGGGGTTTCTGGGTCATATGGTAAGTATGTGTTTAGCTTTATAAAAACCTGCCAAAGTGATGTCCAGAGTGGCTGTTTTCTCTTCCCACTAGGAAGGTATGGGAATTTCCTGAGCTGCTTTCTGATCCTCAGGGTCGATGCCCAGAGGATTTTGCCTTCTTTTTATAATAATGTTTATTTATTTTTACTTGTTGACAGTTTGCTTTATTTATTTATTTATGGCCGTGTTGGGTCTTCGTTTCTGTGCGAGGGCTCTCTCTAGTTGCGGCGAGCGGGGGCCACTCTTCATCGCGGTGCGCGGGCCTCACTGTCGGGGCCCCTCCCGTTGCGGAGCACAGGCTCCAGACGCGCAGGCTCAGCGGCCATGGCTCACGGGCCCAGCCGCTCCGCGGCACGTGGGATCTTCCCGGACCGGGGCACGAACCCGTGTCCCCTGCACCGGCAGGCGGACTCTCGACCACCGCGCCACCAGGGAGGCCCGGATTTTGCCTTCTTGAAGAGAAACCTCGGGATTTATCTCTCCCCTCCCCTCCCCTCAATTCTGTGTTCCAGTTTCTTCTACTTGGACCTTTAAGTTACTTTTTATTTAA
>NW_006798732.1:861681-862567 GCF_000442215.2 Lipotes vexillifer | reverse complement strand
GCTCTTCCTTGTTGCTTGAGTTTCCTTTTTCCTTATCGCACCAGTGCAGTGCCTTGTACCCAGCAGATACTAAGTACGCCCCTCTTTGACTTGGTTTTAATAAACTAGATTAAACTGATCTCCAGGGCAGAGATGGCCCATAGTGGGACTTCGGTGCATGTTTTAGCAGGCTCGTGGGGCATCTGCTCAAGGTAGGTGAGCCCTACCCCAAGACCTAGGGAGAGATTCCTATTATTTCTCTCCCGGCAATAAGGCATCAACCACAAAATGGGGGATATAAAACTGGGTTTGGACTGCCGCAGTGGTGAAGGGTGGAGAAGTCAGAACCAAATCTGTGCTTATTATAAGGTGTAGAGATTTCGCTTGGAGACACCAGCCATGAAATGTGCAGAATCTTGTGAGAAGGCTTTTCTTTCTCTTGAAGATTTTACATTATTGTGTAATCACTGTCGAAGCATAGCGTAGTGGTTAAGAGTGAGAGCTCTGCAGACAAACTATGCTACTCACCACCTGTGTGACCTTGGGAACCTTTCAATGCCTTGGTTTCTTCATCCGTAGAATGGGGATAATAATAGTAGTGAGGAGTGATGATAAATGGTTGATATGTGTACATAGTGCTTAGAACAGTGCCTGGCTGGTATTAAGCACTACAGGAGTATCAGTCACTGCTGTTATTAACTAAACTTTACCCCTAATACTCTGAAAATGTGTGTTTTTCATGCATTTGTGACACTTTTCACGGGTGTCAGGTTCTAGATACTTGATCAAAGAATGATTAAAATTCAGTTAACAGAGAGGGAGTGAGATAAATTAGGAGTTTGGGATTAACAGATACATACTACTGTATATAAAAGAGCTAAACAACGAGGACCCACTTAGCACAGGG
>NW_006798732.1:854820-861619 GCF_000442215.2 Lipotes vexillifer | reverse complement strand
AGGGAAAGAATCTGAAAAAGAATAGATATATGTATAACTGAATCACTTTGCTGTGCACCTGAAAATAACACAACTTTGTAAGTTAACTACACTTCAGTTTAAAAATCAATCAATCAGCTTAAAAAAAAAAAAGATTCCGTTAAGAATGAGCATCAGAGTTCGCGGCATTACCTGGCGTAACCGTCAGTGGCCGATCATCCCCAGAGGTGTGTACTTATCCTCACTGTGCTGACTCAGCTCAGGTTAAGTGGCCTCAGTTGTCTGGTCTCACTTGCTTGTTTCTTTTACTTTTGGAAGCTCGGGGAGGGTGTGGTTTCTGAGCAGTGCTGTCCCCTCCATCAGGATGTCTCTGTGTCCTCCACGGGAAGGGCTGAGTCTACCAGTTTGCTCACTAGGTCAGGGTTGGAAGTTTGGGCACAAGATTTTTCAGTCATTTCTCTCTCACTTCCTAATTTCTGTGTTGGCACCTCCATACGAAAATGGTTTCTTCTAGCCCTTTTAGCAGCTTCGTCCTGATGTCGCTTCATCGGGCCACCTCTCCAAGGAACAGACCTGACTTGGCTTTCCCCTTTGGGACCTGTGCTTTCGGGAGGTCCAGTAAGTTGCCTCTGTGTTTGGGGGCCACCACCTGAGGGCTAGAGCAGGTGGTCCCAGGGACTAGTGGGCGAGCACGCAGCCGGCAAGTGGGCCTGGCAGGCCTGCCCACGGGGGACCCCGCCTTGACACAGCCCTGCTTCTCTCCTGCCCTTCAGAGTTACCACAGAGGCTGGAGGAATTCACAGGCAGTCCTCGCTTTATTGCATTTCACAGGTATTGTGTTTGCTTTTTACAAACGGAAGGTTTGTAGCAACCCTGCTACGTTGAGCAAGTCTGTGGGCGCCTTTTTCCAACAGCATTTGCTTAGTTCCTGTCTCTGTCACATTTGGTAATTCTTGCAATATTTCACACTTTGTCATTATTACTCTGTTATGGTGATCTGTGATCAGCGGTCTTAGATGTCACTGCTATGACTGGCTGAAGGCTCAGGTGATGGTTACGTGTTTTAGCAAGAAAATATGTTTTAATTAAGGTATGCGCACTTTTTCAGCATAATGCTGTTGCACGCTTAACAGACTACAGTGTAGTGTAAACATAACTTTTATGTGCACCGGGAAACCAAAAGCCTCGTGTGGCTCACTTTATCACAATATTCACTTTGTTGCTGTGGCCTGCGTGTTGTTCTGAGCATCGTCTGCAGGCTGAATCGTGACTCATAAGGGTACTACTTTAAATGTCCGTAAGTGCTGTGACTTATAAGATATAAACCTGTGAGATGCATCGCTGAATTCATAGCAGCCTTTTGACATTGTCTTACTAAACACACAACTGCTGGCGTGCTACGGATAAGAGGCAATGTTGGCGTTGAAAGGGGGCTCCTCATACTTGAAGCTCTTGAGACCCACATCTGTAACAGGCACCCAGAGATGAGAGAGAGGAGGGGAGGGTGGCCTGGAGTCCACCAGGACCCATCATCTCCTTACCTGCCATGACGGTTGATGGGCATATATGCTCGACGGTGAACCCTGGCGCTTAGTATGTATTTTTCTTATCAAATACAGTTTGCACATCAGTAGGTTCTTAAATTTGTGTTTGTTGTTCATTTAGGAAAGAAAGAGCAAGGTCTAGCCTCGTCATCTCATTTTCATGAAAACATGCACGTATAAAGCCAACAAAGAGTGAGAAAAGATATCTGCCCTCACCAGTTGCTGAATTTCAAGGGTCGATGGAGTCCAGAGAGGGGTCATGATCGTGGTGGCCCACTCCAGTCCACTGGGGGACCCCATGTGTCTCCAGCAGAGGGAACAGCGTGTGCTGGATCCTGTGAGCCTAGGAAGGGTCTTAGTTCTGTTTTTGCTGTGGCGGCTGCACATCTAGGGTGCCTCCTGGGGCTGCCTGGGAAAATGTGCTCTTGTGGCGATTTTTAGGTTTGTTCAGATTTAAGGGCATTTGGAGATAGTCAGACCCCTTGAGGCATGCTGTGAAATGTTGAAATGTCGCGTTCTGTGTTGCAACTTGGCACATGGTATGTTGTGTCATTATAATTACAAATATCTGTGTGTATGTGTGTATATGTACATGTATACCTATATACGTATGTGTGTATATGTGTGTGTGTATATATATTTATATCATTCATAAATATAAAGGTGGCTCTTACTATCTGTCTTACTATAGGTCTTAGATCAGGCTGTGGTAACAGAACACCATAGACTGAGTGGCTTAAACAACAAACATTTATTTCTCATGATTCTGGAGGCTGGGAAGGCCAAGGGCAAGTAGCTGGCAGATTCAGTTCCTGGTTGGGGCTCCCTTCCTGGTTTGCAGACAGCCGCCTTCTTCCTGTGTCCTCCCTTGGAGGAAAGCAGAGAGCAGAAGCAAGCGCTGTGTCTCTTCTGTAAGGGCACTAACCCCATCATGCGGGTCCCACCTTCATAACCTAATCACCTCCCAAAGGCCTCGCCTCCAAATACCGTCACAATGGGGATTAGGAGTTCAACAGATTAATTTTGAGGGATACATAGCTCTATATTTGGATGCTATAAACAATATGAAATCATACTCCCAAGCGCATATATCTGTCAAACAGCAAGCTGAGTTTTCCTTCAAGGTTTGTTTGCTACTTGTTTGTTCATTTTGTGGTTGCTTTTAGGCAAGTAGTAGGAGACACCAAAGAATTTGAAAAAAAAGTGTATGAGAGAACTTAAAATTGAGAATTCAGCCCATTAACTTGATTTTTCTACTTGCAATTTTGAATGACACATACATCCTTTGAATTGTGGAGCGGAACACCTCCCAGGGTTTTACAGGAGCATATTTGAAAATGCATGAGGACCTGACATGGCCTTTTAAGAACCTGTGCTGTAACGGGACACATGGGAAGCTTACGTGGTGGCAGCATAAAGCCCATAAAGTGGGAAGCATGTCCCCATAGGAAGGTGTGCCCAAGGACAGAGGGGAGGTGGCGTTTCTGGATGTCACCAGGGAGGATTGTGTGCTTATTTTAGCTCCCTCTCCTTCATGTGTCCCCACGTCAGTTGCTATTTTGACTGTGGGCATCTTCCTGCAGCTGGTGGCGTGCTGATTGCCAGACGCCCTCCCAGGGGAGTGAGCTGCCCTGTGCCCACTGGTTCCTGTTGGTCTCTCTGCATCTCCTTGAGCACTGGACTCGGGGCTGTGAAATACTACAAAGATACAAGATCGGAGACCTGCTTATAACAACACACAGTCCATTTCAGAGAAAAAAAATACATAAGTTCTCTTCGTTAAGTGGAGGACAAAAAGTTGGCACAGTCAAATTGTACCTCGAAATGCATTTAACATACCCCTATTTAGTGAAAATGACCAACATTTACTTAGTAAAAGAATCCAGCATTTAGGAAAATACTCTATGTTCTATGGATGTTATCCTAATGTGTAAAAATAGTACAAGAGTAATGGTTCAGGATCACAAAATCTCTGATAAATTACTTGACAAATAAAATGGGCCATTGTTAGTACTCTTAAAATGGTTTATTATTTATTCTTTATCCAAGCTTCCTGTACCCACCCCCAATTCCATATTAAAACGAAGCCTAGGCAGCCTCAGTGTGTCATTTGCCAGCGGTAGGTCCTGCGCTCTTTCTGGAGGTGGCCGGGGGCCCAGGATCTTTGCGGGGGGGCCCTCTCCCTCAGCATCTTTGCCGCCTCACCTCCTATGGCACCTACGCCTGTTGTCATTTCTCGTCTGCCTCTAGCCTTGGCTTCTGCTCGTGCCAGTCCGGTCACTTGCTAATGGTTTTTCCATCAGCTTGTGTGGTCCTGGAATTGACGCTAACAGAATGTCACCTCGGCTTGGGCACCAGTATTGTAAGTGCCTATCTGGGGGCTGATGGAACTGGGCTGTCCCCACACTGTCACAGACCCATGCAGATGTGCGTAGGTTTTCATAGTGCCGGTCAGTGAACACCTTCTAATAGGCACGTGATTTTTCTGATTTGGAGACATTTATTTTTTATAAATGTCCAAATAATTAAAATGATTACTTTTTTTTTTTTTTTTTTTTTGCGGTACGTGGGCCTCTCACTGTTGCAGCCTCTCCTGTTGCGGAGCACAGGCTCCGGATGCGCAGGCTCAGCGGCCATGGCTCACGGGCCCAGCCGCTCCGCGGCATGTGGCATCCTCCCGGACCGGGGCACGAACCCGTGTCCCCTGCATCGGCAGGCGGACTCCCAACCACTGCGCCACCAGGGAAATCCAAAATGATTACTATTTTTAAATTGTTATTATTATTACTATTATTGCTGTGACTAAACCAACCCACGATGGTTGAGAATGAACTACAGTCGTCGTTTTAACCAGGTGTTTGGCACAAATTGAGGAGGGAGAGAGGTCCCTAAGTAGGAAGGGAGGCAGTCAGGGAAGCCTCCTAGGACCCGGAGGCCCTCTGAGCTGAATCCTGGAAGGTGTCTTGAGGTTTTTTGGGGGAGCGTGGAGGAAGTGCCTGTGGCTCTGGGAAGATATCTTCAAGAACCTCCTTTCTTGCTCTAGGCATCCAGGAAGCGAAAGACGGGAGAAAGTAGCCAGAGAGAAAGTTGCGTCTGGGGAAACCTCATCCCTAGAGTCGGTAACGGGGGACTCTTGGAGGCCTGGTGAGGGGACGAGACTCTGGTCAATACTCTGAACCCAGAGGCACCTGACACTGTGGTAGTTAGGTGCCGTTGGTCCTCCGTGTCCATGGCTTCTGCATCCCTGGATTCAACCAACTACAGATCAAAGATATTGGGGGGAAAAAATTCCAGAAAGTTCCAAAAAGCGGAACTTGAATTTTCTGCATACCAGCAACTATTTACATTTTATTAGGTATTATAAGTCATCTAGAAATGAGTTAAAGTATACCGGAGGATGTGCATAGATTATATGCAAATACTATACCACATTTTTCTGTTTTCTAAATTTAATTTTTAAAAATTTAAATTAAAGTATAGTTGATTTACAATGTATTAATTTCTGCTGTACAGCAAAGTGATTCCGTTATACATATATATATGTACACATTCTTTTTTTTAATATTCTTTTCCATTATGGTTTATCACAGGATACTGGATATAGTTCCCTGTGCTATACAGTAGGACCTTGTTGTTTATCCATCCTATAGATACTAGTTTGCATCTGCTCACCCCAACCTCCCACTCCATCCCTCCCCCAACCCCCCCTCCCTTGGCAACCACCAGTCTGTTCTCTATGTCTGTGAGTCTGTTTCTATTTTGTAGATAAGTTCATTTGTGTCATATTTTAGATTCCCCATATAAGTGATATCATATGGTATTTGTCTTTCTCTGTCTGACTTACTACACTCAGTATGATAATCTCTAGGTCCATCCATGTTGCTGCAAATGGCATTATTTCATTCTTTTTTATGGCTGAGTAGTATTCCATTGTATATATGTACCACATCTGTTACTATACCACTTTCCATAAGGCATTTGAGCATCCATGGATTTTGATATCCAAGGGGGTCAGAACCAATCCCCTTCAGATACGAAGGGCCGACTGTAACGTGTGACTACAGCTCACCGAAATGTCCCTTTCCTGTGTACACCTCCACCGCACCTCCTGTCAGACCTGTCTTCTGAAACGTTAAGATAAGATAAAATCTTATAAGATAAAAGCCTGTCTTTCTCTGCCGTAATCTCCCCTCCAGATGCAGTGGGTCTAGAGTTAGTGAGAGAGTCCTGTCAGAGATTTTGCATAGAGATAATCATCTGAAAGTCCAGTGAAAGTTTATTTTTGACCAGGAAGATAAGCTTTTGAAGGATTGGACAGGCCCGCGGGATCTGACCTTGAGCTGCGCATGTCCTTCTGCTGCACTAAAACCATAGTGATTCTTCTAGTGCCCTGTTCTCCTCTGGAATTTTTTCCGCTTTTATACAGGTTTGACTAGTTTAGTTAAACTTCAGCCTGTCACTTAGTTTGGACCCTTGCCTCACTGCGGGCTTTGCCCTTTTGTGTTTTTTTCCCCCCAAGTTATCATGAGTGCACTGAAGGCGATATATTGTTTTGTTTTCCTGCCAATGCTATATTCTGAAGTTTTATTATCTGGTGACCAAGGTTTCCCTTTGTCTTTAGACAAAGCAGATTCCAAGAATGAAAGTGTTTCAGGTACGGGACTTTCAAACTCCTTGGTCCGTGGGCTCACGATCTCCACTGGAGATTTTCTTCTTTCTCGCCCCCTGGTAGTAGAGCCCCAAGGGGATCCCTCTGTACATGCGAGATTGAGAAGCGCAGCTCTAGAGGGTACCAGGGGCTGTATACCAAGGACAGAGGGGTGCTCTCCAAAGAGAAAGAGAGATGAGTGTGTCCTCTCCTGCCCTTGTCTCTTGGCTTCTTTTGGTTTTCTTGGCCTTTTTTCTTCTTGAAGTAAGTTCGTTTTACCTTCCTTTGCAGCCAGTGTGGAAAGAGGGTCTCCTTCTTAAAGCAGGCACTTCCTCCCCAGTTTGGTACCTGGAAGAGGCTCGGGAGGAGGGCAGGTTAACACTGGTCTAGCCCAGTTCCCAAGGCTCCAGGGCTTTTTAATAATAAACAGATTTTGGGGGGAGGAAGGCAAATAAATTTTTTTGGCACAAAAAAACAGTCTCCTTAAACCCAATAGTCGGTCTGTGTTAACCACAAGCGTCTTTGTGGCTTCAAGTCATGAGTTCAGGGCTGTCTGAAGTTCACCGAGCAGTGGTAACAATGTTTTTGTGCTTTGTGGGAACTTCAAATGGTCCACTGTCCCCGCCCC
>NW_006798732.1:842537-854603 GCF_000442215.2 Lipotes vexillifer | reverse complement strand
CCCGCCTCCCCACAGGCTTATTTCCTTGTAAATTGCCTCTGCCTGGGCTTCTGGAGATGAACCCCATTCTCTCTACAGGAGGTAAAAGAGGCTCTGATAGCACGCCTCCCATATGCTTCCAAAACCTGGCTACTGACATCAGCTCTGACCTTTAGGATGCTGGAGCGTTGCTGGCTGCTCTCCAGTTCAGGGCCTCTTGCACGTGAGTGAACTCTTTCCTAAGATGATGTTTTCAAAAGGTGATACAAGCCGGTACTGCCTAGACATCAGGAAGAGAGAGGAAGAGGTGCCTCATTAGCCCCTAAAACCAAAGACTTCCCAAAGCCTAACCGCTAACCAACTAACCATTAACTAACGAACAGACCTAGGGCTTCCCTCTCTAGTCCGGGATCTCAGGCTGGAGCCTTGCGCACACATAGTGCCTCTCTCCCAGGCTGAGTCATTGCAGTGCCACACGGGCAGCTGGCCTTTTGAGGGTGAGGAATGAGCGTACTTCCAGGGAAGTCATGCTGTATGCAGATTACTCACAGTTAGGAAAGCCACACAGGGAAGTGCATCCTTCCCTCTCTCCTACTCTGTTTCACTTCCAGCACGGGTGGTGTTTTCCCTCCTTTCCCCAGCCTTTGAGGGAAATGAATGCTGAAGATTTTCTCTGCCTGGAATTAATGGCACAGACCAGTTTCTAGCCCAGTCAGTCCCTCGGTCCTGACGCCCTAGACGGGTTACGCTGGTCTCAACTTCTTTACCCAGCCCTCTCTCTTTTTCTAAGGACCTTGGGCCTTTGTCACTTCCCTCTCATTGTACACATCCAACTCCTCGGTGAGTTCCAACCTACCCCTCCTCTGTCTTTTCGAGTCTTCCTTTGTTACAAGGCTTGTTTCCCAAAGCCCCTTGTTTGGGTCTGATGTAAATTTGTGTTGTAGAAAGAACTCATATTTACTCAAGATAGCTCTGCTTTTAGACCAAATGTCAAATTTCATCACCAGAGAAAAATCAGAGTTTTGGAGAGTGATCACATAGAAATGATTTTATTCACTGAGTTTGAGATGAAGGAAAAAATGTATTTGTTTGTTTGTTTTTGCTTTTCTTCTTTAAAAATTCTGTTTATTATTTTATTGGAGTCTAGTTGATTTACAATGTTGTGTTAGTTTCAGGTGTACAGCAAAGTGATTCAGTTTATATATATAAACTGAATTTATTTATATAAATATATATAATTTATATAAATATATATAACACACACACATATATCTATATTCTTTTTCAATTTCTTTTCCCTTGTAGGCTATTACAACATATTGAGTGTAGTTCCCTGTGCTATACAGTAGGTCCGTGTTGGTTACCTGTTTTGCATGTACTAGTGTGTATATGTTAATCCCAAATTCCCAATTTATCCCTCCCCCACTTTCCCCTTTGGTAACCATAAGTTTGTTTTCTATGTCGGTGAGTCTTATGTTTTGTAGATAAGTTAATTTGTATCATTTTTTAGGATTACACATGTAAGTTACATCACATGATATTTGTCTCTGTCTGACTTACTTCACTCAGTATGATCATCTCTAGGTCCACCCATGTTGCTGCAAATGGCATTATTTCATTCTTGTTTATGGCTGAGTAGTATTCCATCGTGTATATGTACCACATCTTCTTTATCCATTCATCTGTTGATGGACATTTAGGTTACTTCCATGTCCTGGCTGTTGTAAATAGTGCTGCTATGAACATTGGGGTGCAGCTATCTTTTCGAATTAGAGTTTTCTCTGGATATGTGCCCAGGAGTGGGATTGCTGGATCATATGATAACTCTATAAAAAATGTATTTTTAATTGAGTATTTCTTATAAGAGGTTTAAAAAGATATTCTAACCACTGCCTATAATTTGTAGTCACCGATGTAAGATGATTAATTGAAAGGGAAAAGCTCTTCAGAAGCAGATGAATCACAGCCATGTATCTCGCCTCGCTCATGCATGTGGCTGTCTTATATTGTTTGCTGTTTTCTTTCTCAGATTTCCGAGTAGAAATTTTTCTTTCTCCCTTTGCAGGAAGAGTTGGAGTAGATGAGCTAGAAGACTGGGAGAGCTGAGACAGGGAGAGTTTTGAAGTCCTTCTCTATCAGAAGCCATGATTTAGACATCAGCATTACGGTAAGCATTTAGAAAAAAATAGAACTGTTCTGTGGTTGACACATCATTGGTTTTGGCTGCAATTCTGAGAATAGGTTAAAGGACGTTGTGAAGGATGAGTTTGTTTAAATCACTCTCAACAAACCAGAGGTCTGAGAAAATTAAAGGTTCCTCAGTGACAAGTTATGGGACCACCAACATCCAGAGGGGAGAGCCATCTGACAAGTTGGAAAAATCTTTTTATCTCCTTAGTAGCCATGTGTTCCAGTGTGTGAAAGAAAAGCAAAGCTTAATACACTGGGGTTTTCTTTTTGAACAGAGCTTTCGGGGACTCCAAGCTAGACTTTTTAGAGGAGGGCAGAGCCAGGCACGGAAGGGAACAGAAGCACCTTTCTAGGGACTGTGCTATCTGCCCTGCCACTCTGGGGCAGGATTTCTCAAAGTGTGTTCCATGGAACACACTTCTGTAGACTGTTAATGCAGTGGAGACAGGGCTATGAAGATGGGTCTGTGCTCCAGTGAGTTTGAGAAACATTAAAGTTAACCTTCCTTCCTGAAGGGTCTCAGAAGTGGCTCTCCATGGACGTGTGTAGTGACTCTCCATGGACGTGTGTAGTCGGCAGGGCTCACCAGAGTCCTGTGGAACTCTTACAGGGCATCCTAAGTCTGGTGTTCATTTGTTCATTAATTATTTATTAACACCTGCCACGCTCGTGTTAGATGCTAAAAGTACAGCGATAAAGAGATTGATGCTTGTGTCTAGATAGAAAATATGGTAAGAAGCAAGTGAGAGCAATTATTGATAGGCACGACAGCCAGAGGTTTAAGACAATGGTCTCAGGAGTGATGGGCCCTGAGTTTGAATCCTGAGTCTGCCACTTATAAACTGCATGACTTTGAAGAAGACACTTAACCTCTCGTTCAATTTCAACATCTGTGAAATTGTGTTAATAGCATCTACCTAGTAAGGTTGTTGTGAGGATTAAAATGATACATTCATGCTGGCAAATACTGAACCTTATGCAAATGTGAGCAAATCTGTACTTAGAACAATAATGACTGAGTGCGTTGAAGGCTGTGTGAGGGCTGACTCGGGAGGAGATAGCGGTGGTTGGGAACTTTGAATAGGGTGGTCCAGCACTGCCCTGAAGTACAGACCTGGAAAGATGAGTGATACTGAGCTGTGGAGATGGTATAGGGAGAGAATACAGAAGGAAACACAATTGCACACAGGTATGTCTCATGCAGAGAAATTTGGAAATTTGTTATGCAAACAAATTTGGAATTTGAGAAATTCCAATACCTATTTAAGATAAAAAAACAAAAAAAACTAGGGACTTCCCTGGTGGTCCAGTGGCTAAGACTCTGTGCTCCCAATGCAGGGGGACTGGGTTCAATCCCTGGTCAGGGAACTAGATCACACATGCCACAACTAAAGATCCTGCATGCTGCAACTAAGACCCAGCACAGCCAAAATAAATAAATAAGTAAATAAATAAATGAAACAACTACAAACTAGGAATCAGAGGAAACGTCTTCAGCCTAAAAAGAGCACCTATGAAAACCCCACAGCTAACATCATACTTAATTGTGGACCGAAAGCTTTCCCCCTAAGATTAGGGTCAATACAAGGATGCCCACTCTCATTACCTCTACTCAGTATTCTCCTGGGAGGTCTAGCCAGGGCAGTTAGTGAAGAATACAAAAGGCTTCTGGATTGGGAAGAACGAAGTGAAACTGTCTCTGCTTGCAGGTGACATGATCTTGGGTATGGAAAACCCTAAGGAATCCACTAAACCATTAGAACTAATAGACACGTTCAGAAAGGTTGCAGGATACAAGATCAATATACAAAAATCAACTGTAATGCTGTACACTTAGAACAAACAATCTGAAATAAAATTAAGAAAATAATTCCTTTTACAACAGCATGAAAAAGAATGAAACACAAGCATACCTTGGAGATATTGCGGGTTTGGTTCCAGACTCCCGCAGTAAAGTGAGTATCACGATAAAGCGAGTCACACAAATATTCTGGGTTCCCAGTACATATAAAAGTTATGTTTATACTGTCTGTAGTCTATTAAGTATGCAGTGGCATTAGGTCTAAAGGAAAAATGTACATACTTTAATTAAAAAATGCTTTACTGGGCTTCCCTGGTGGCACAGTGGTTGGGAGTCCGCCTGCCGATGCAGGGGACACAGGTTTGTGCCCCGGTCCGGGAAGATCCCACATGCCATGGAGCGGCTGGGCCCGTGAGCCATGGCCGCTGGGCCTGCGCGTCTGGAGCCTGTGCTCCGCAACGGGAGAGGCCACAGCAGTGAGAGGCCCGCGTAACGCAAAAAACAAACAAACAAACAAAAAAAACGCTTTACTGCTAAAAAGTACCATCATCTGAGCCTTCAGCAAGTCATAATGTTTTTTCAATAGTAACATTAAAGATCACTGATCACAGGTCACAATAACAAATGGAACAATGACAAAGTTTGAAATATTGTGAGAATTACCAAAATGTGACACAGAGACACCAAGTGAGCAAATGCTGTTGGAAAAATGACGACAATAGACTTGCTCAACGCAGGGTTGCCAACAAACCTTCACTTCATATGAAAGGCAGTACCTGCAAAGTGCAATAAAGTGAAGCACAATAAAACAAGGTGTGCCTGTACTTAGGAATAAATGTAGTTAAAGAAGTATAAAACATGCTCTTAAAACTGCAAAATGTTGAACAAAATTAAAGAAAGTGCCAAATAAATGGAAAAACATTCCATGTTCATGAATCAGAAGACATTACCGTTAAAATGGCAGTACTCCCTAAGTTGATCTCTAGAGTCAATGCAGAGTCTCTCAAAATCTCAGATGGATTCCTTGTAGAAATCGACAAACTGGTCCTAAAATTCATATAGAAATTTAAGGGACCCAGAGTACCCAGAACAATCTTAAAAAAGAGCAGACTTGGAAGACTCACCCTTCCTGATTTCAAAACTTAATACAGTAATTAAGACAGTGGTTCTGGCATAAGGATAGACATATAGATTTTTGGAATAGAATTGACAGACCAGAAATAAACTCCTACATTTATAGTAATTGATTTTTTGACAAATGTGCCAAGACAATTCACTGGCAAATAGTCTCTTCAACAAATGTTCTAGGACAACTGGATATCAACACACAAAAGAATGAAGTTGGACCCCACCTTACACTATATACAAAAGTTAACTCAGAATGGATCAAAGGCTTAAATATAAGAGCTAAAACTGTTAACACTTTTAGAAGACAACGTGGGTGTTCATCTTCATGACCTTGGGTTATGCAATGATTTTTCAAGGTATAACACCAAAAGTACAAGTGACAACAGAAAAATAAATTGGACTTCAACAAAAATTTTAAAATTTTGCATATTAAAAGACACTGATAAGAGAGTGCAAAGACAACCTACAGAATGAGGAAAAATATTTGCAAATCATGTATTCTAGACTTGTATCTAGAATATATAAGACCTCTGACAACTCAATAATAAAAAGATAACCTTGGGTTTCCCTGGTGGCACAGTGGTTAAGAATCCGCCTGCCAGTGCAGGGGACATGGGTTCAAGCCCTGGTCCAGGAAGATCCCACATGCCACAGAGCAACTAAGCCCGTGTGCCACAACTACTGAGCCTGTGCCCTAGAGCCCACGAGCCACAACTACTGAGCCCGCGTGCCACAACTCCTGAGCCTGCTTACCTAGTGCCCAAGAGAAGCCACCACAATAAGAAGCCCACACACTGCAACAAGAGTAGCCCCCTCTCGCTACAAATAGAGAAAGCCCGTGCGCAGCAATGAAAACCCCACGCAGCCAAAAATTAAATAAATAAATAAATTTATTTTAAAAAAATAACCTAATTCAAAAATAGATAAAGATCTGAAATAGGCAAAGAAGATATGTAAATGGCCAATAAGCACATTAGAAGATTTTCAGCCTCACCAGCCATCATGGAAATGCATATCAAACCCACAGTGGGATACCACTTCATAACCCTCTGTGAAAGATGGACAGTAACAAGTGTTGGTGAGGATGTGGAGAAATTCGAACTCTCCTACGCGGCTGGTAGGAATGCAGACTGTTTCCCAAGCGGCTGCTTTGGAAAACAGTCGGGCAGCTCCTAACATAGTTAAACAGAGTTTACCTTATGACCTGGCATATCCACTCCTAGGTGTACACCCAAGAGAAATGAAAACATTTTTCTATATAAAAACTTTTCATAGCAGTTTTATTTTTTTTAATTTTATTGAAGTCTAGTTGATTAACGATGTTGTGTTCATTTCTGCTGTAAAGAAAGGTGATTCGGTTATACATATATATATTCTTTTTCATATTCTTTTCCGTGATGGTTTGTCACAGAATACTGAATATAGTTCCCTGTGCTCTGCAGTAGGACCTTGTTGTTTATCCATTCTATATATAATAGTTTGCATCTCCTAGCAGTATTATTCACAATTGCCAAAGAATAGAAACAACCCAAATGTCTATTAACTGATGAACAAATAAAACATTGTATATTTATATGATAGGATGTTGTTTGATTATAAAGAGGAATGGAATACTGATATATCCTACAGCATAGATGAATATTGGAAATATGCTAACTGAAAGAAGCCAGACACAAATGACCACATATTGTATGAGTCCACTTATATGAAATTTCCAGAACAGGCAAATCTACAGAGACGTAAAGTAGATTAATGTTTGCCTAGGACTGGATTGTTTAAGGGGAAATTGAGACTGACTGCTGATGGGTGTGTGGTTTCCTTTGGGGGTGATGAAAATGTCTAAAACTGATTCGATAATGGTCGTACAGCTCCATGGACATACTACAAGCCATTGACGTGTACACTTTAAATTGGTGAGTTGCATGGCATATGAATTATATATCAATAAGGCTGTTGTATATTATAAGAGAAGGGGATGTGTCTTGGAGGTACAGCTGTCAGCACTTGGTGATGGATGAGATTGGGGGAGTGAGGACAAGGGGGGCAGGAAGCATGACTCCCAAATTCTAGCAACTTCTGAGGAGAGGAAAGACTGGGGGAGGAGGGATTTCTTTGTTTCGTTTTTCTTTTCTGTTCTTTGTTTGTTTGTTTTTTTAATGAGGAGGGCCAGCTTTGAGAATCGAGAGTTCTGTTGTGGACATATTAAGTTTGAGGTCCCTGTTGAATATCCAGATAGAGGTGTTCAGTAGACAGTTGAATGTGAGGCTGGAACTCCGAGGAGTGGTTCTGACTGGAGCTAGAATGTAGGTAATAGATAAATCCATGGAGAGGACAGCAGAGAGAGGAGAGAGAGAGATTGTTAATGAGGCTCGGGACGGGGTGGGGTGGGGGAGGGGCAGCCAGGCAGGAAGGGGGAGAGTGTGGGGTCCCCGAGTTCGGGTGGCCTTGACGAGGTAGCTCGGTAGTGGGAACCCCAGACCAGAGTGGATTGAGGAGGGGTATGCACAAGAGCAGTACAGGCCGTGAGGGAAGTGTTTCTAGTGAGGCCAATGTTCATAGCAGCATTATTTACGATTGCCAAGACATGGAAACAACCTAAGTGTCCATCGACAGATGAATAGATAAAGAAGATGTGGTGCATATATACAATGGAATATCACTCAGCCGTAAAAAAGAATGAAGTAATGCCATTTGCAGCAACATGGATGGACCTAGAGATGATCATACTAAGTGAAGTCAGTCAGAGAAAGACAAATATCATATGATATCGTTTATATGTGGAATCTTTAAAAATGATACGAAGGAACTTAGTTACAAAACAAACAAACTCACAGACATAGAAAACAAACTTATGGACTTCCCTGATGGCACAGTGGTTGAGAATCCGCCTGCCAATGCGGGTGACATGGGTTTGAGCCCTGGTCCGGGAAGATCCCACATGCCATGGAGCAACTAAGCCCCTGCGCCACAACTACTGAGCCCGCGCTCTAGAGCCCGCAAGCCACAGCTTACTGAAGCCCACATGCCACGACTACTGAAGTCCGCATGCCTAGAGCCCATGCTCCACAGCTAGAGAAGCCACCACAATGAGAAGCCTGCGCAACTCAGTGAAGAGTAGCCCCCGCTCGACGCAGCTAGAGAAAGCCTGTGTGCAGCAATGTAGACCCAAAGCGGCCATAAATAAATAAAAATTAATTAAAACAAACTTATGATTACCAAAAGGGAAAGGTGGGGGGGAAGGGATAAATTAGGAGTTTGGGATTAATGTACACACACTACTATATATAAAATAGATTACCAATAAGGACCTACTGTATAGCACAGGAAACTATATTCAGTATCTTGTAACAACCTATAATGGAAAAGAATCTGAAAAAGAATACAAATATATAAAACACTGAGTCACTTTGCTGTACACCAAAAACTAACACAACATTGTAAATTAACTGTAATTCAATAAAAAGTTTTTAAAATTAAAGATAAATAAAATCTTCATTTGAAATCAGATTAAAGAGAAAAGACATTCCACAGGCTTTTAGGTGCAGTGCAGGTCTCTCTAAAGTGAAGTCCTGGCTGTACCTACATCATTGCCTTGCATCTCTTCAGACATCAGTGGATCCCAGCATTGGGGCCCCCTACACTACAGTGGGTCCTTGAAGCGAGGTGGAGGGAACAGGGGTGACTTTCTCAAAAGGCACACATACAGATGCTCGAGGTGGAATGCATTTCATAAGCCTCGAAGGTGCGATGACTGTGGGTCTTACCATTTGCATCAGTGCATTCTTTTCCCCATGCTTCTTTATTCACTTAGATCGTGTGAAAACAAGACACATGGTCCTTCAAGTAACAACCTTCTGTTGAGAACTTGGACTGCTCCTTAGGCTATAAAGTGCGTTGGATGTTCTGGGTAAACATCATGAGACCATGATTAAAGACCACACATTTTGGATGAGCCCAAGTGGTGTTTGTTTTCCCTTTTACAAGGGGTGTGTGTGTGTGCCTACACGCTTCAGTGAGTCAGATTTTTAAAGTTGTATCTGACTGTTCTCAGCTCACATTTCTGCCTTTTCTTATATGGAATGTAAATGGGCTATCGTAAAACCTTATTTTTAAAACCTAGTGTGTTCTAACTGGCTTGGCATGATGTTAGAAAACATCCTGGTTTCTCAAGCCCCGCTTATAGCCTTCTTGTAAAGATTTTTTTTTTTCTTGTATGTGTGGTTTGAAAAATTATTTTTATGTGGTTATTGTTGTTTGGCTGTGTTTCCTTGTACATGTAGGGAGCATGTGTTTGGGGATTATGAGGGAAGAATTTTTCTGTATTACTTTCATGAAAACATTCTTATTCTGAAAGAAGCATCTTTGTTTTAGAGCACAGATCCACAAGGTTTTTAATTGATTATTATGAGAAGATGCTATTAGAATTGTGTCCTACTTGAGGAAATTACCGACTTCAAAGACACCCTGACTCCAGAATCTGCTTTTTTCAGCTGTCCTCTACCCTAGGTTTAGAGATTTGTACTAACTTCTGGCAACTTCCAATCATGGGAGAATTAGAGTCTGGTCATCTGGGAGGAATCATGTGAACATTAACCTGTCATTTTGCCTGTAAGGCCATGCTAAACGGCACTTTTGATATCTTGATCTTAAAAGAGCAGAAGGTGGTCGAAAGGGCAAGGTATCATGTGCTCTGCTCACGTCGGCCCCTTGAGAGGAGCCTGCCTCTTGTCTCTGATCGTGATCCGGTCGCAAGGTTAGTTTACAGTATCTGTTAATCGTTTTCAGAGAATGGGACTGTATTTAGCAGGTGCTACTGACAGCATTTCAGATCCTTCCATGGTGGAAAACTGATTCAATTTTCTCTGCTCAAGGGTGAGTCTGTGCATATTACTTTGTTTCTCAAAATCATTTTGTTTGCCTTGGGCTGCAGCCAGGCCTCTCATGTGGGTGCGGTGTGCTGTGTCACAAACCTCAGGCCTCAGAGCCTGAATTTTGCTTTGTCTGTCAGATCGAGGGGAGTGTGTATCAAGCAGGCAGATGGCCTTTGGGAGACTCCAGGGGGGCAAAAAAAGAGTGATGTTCATGAACCTGTATTAGACAGAGCCTTTGGGCAGATTTCTTTGAGATGTGGGAATCTAGGTGACAGGAAGAGAGAAGAGAAGCGGACGGGTAAGAGACTTCTAGGCGTTCTGAAATAGCTCCATTCGGCTGCACTTAGAAGCCTGGATAGCATTTCATGGGCTGGTGGGAGCCTCATGCTTTTTTGTTGGTGCGTATGTGTGTGGGTCTGTGCTTTTGGATCTTGATAATGTACTTAGGGCGTTTTAACTAACAATGCCGCTAGTTTCACCATTTAAGTAAAAACTAGGATTGTTTTTTTTTTTAAAACTGCTATCCTACTACCAAAAACCTAGTACTGTCTGGCTCTCTAACTAGGGAAAACAAACAAGCCCTTAAAAATCCTCAAGGAGTCTTTCTTTGTAATCTTTTATTCAGTCCAATTGAAGAGGGAGGTCTTATTTAAAATAAAATTTACCATCGAACAGGAAACAGTAACCGTGGAAGAATATAAATACACCTTTTGGACTTCTCTGTTTCTTACCTGCTCACAGACAGACAGACAGACAGACACACACACACACACACCATATGTATACTTTGATAAAAAATAGGTAGCAAATGTCTTGAAGGGCAAACAGAAGGTACAGCGCAATCAAGTAAGAGGTTGAATCGACATTGGAACAAGTCTTGACTTTTCATTTCACTTTCGTTCGGATACTTTAACTAACTCTCTGTGCTGGGTTTAAGGCTTTTCAAACATTCTTTGGCCCTGAGAGGGAGTTGTATAACCATAAAGCTGGAGAATCCTGGCCCTAGAATAAATGTTCCTTTAAAAACCCCAAGGACAGAAAATTGAACACAGCTGTGCAAGAGAAAAAGTAGAGGGAAAAAAGTGCCCTGCCGAGTGATGGTTCAGGGCTGTGGGCGCCCTGACCAAGTTTCCCAGTGCGCCTGGGGCTGTGGTTTCTTGATGGGGGCTGGGGAGCTTCAGTGTTCTTTTTGCAAGTTTCAGGAAAAGGTCAAGACCTTCCTTCAGAGCGTAGGTGTCTGTGATGTGGTGAAGAGCACATCCTGGTTGTTGGTGGTGTCTTTTCCTAAGCATAGTCTTTTGTTTTCCCTGGAGAGGATTGGAGTTTCTGGTCACTTTCTGAGACGCCATTATTCCGCAAACCTCCCAGTTCCTACTGAAAAGTAAACCTCAGGGCTTAAGCGTGTGACACCAGAGTCAGAAGAGAGACAAGATTTTTGAGCCCCAGATTCTCTCACTCCTCTGGCCGCACAGTCAAGAGTTTTCCAAAGAATCAAGAGCTTTGCAGCATGGTCCTGAGAACATGGCCCTTTGTTTCTTGGTGCTCCCCTGGGATGCAAGCCGTGATGTTGCCTGTCTGATGTTTGCCGGCTGGGTCCCACCGTTTGGTTGGTAGCCCACGGGGAGCCATCCCCGTGGACCCCAGCCTCTGTGCAACCTGGGACTAATCACTTAGCTCTTTGTCAGACCGTGTAATGATGATTCATGCTTCTTCCTCCACAAGATTAGATTTACTGTAATTTCCATATCCTGGACTGCCCACTAGGGATTTGAATTAATACTTGTCGGTATAGAAAGCAGGATCATGTTTCTGGGGAGAAAGGCCTGAGCTTGCCCACTTGGCCATCATCAGAAAACATTTAGGGAGGGCCCTCTTAGGAGCCTGACTCTGGAAATCGATCCTGCTGTCCAGGTTCATCACTCAATTCGCTTCCCTCCCTGCACTGGTCCAGGTGCCGTGGATTTGCATAAGTGATGCTAAAAGATCAGAATGCCCGGGAGCTCGGCACTGAAATTAGTCCCTGTCTAATGAGGAAAATCTTCCCCAAAGAGGTATGTGGAAAGAAGGTAAACTAATTCAGGCTTGTGGGACGCTCTT
>NW_006798732.1:841318-842312 GCF_000442215.2 Lipotes vexillifer | reverse complement strand
CTTCCCAAAGCCAGCGGGGACCGGGATCCCAGACTGGGGGCTGCGGAGAGAGTAATGGGAGGCGGGGGGTAAAGAAAAAATATTTTTACTTTTAAAACAACTCTGGGTGCTCTCCCTGTAAAATAGGTATTATTCATTCCTTTCCTCTAAGGGACATTTACTGAACATTTACTATGTCTTAGGCACTGGTCTGGGCACTGGAAATTAACAACCGTCTACAGAACAGACAAAAATCTCTCTCCCCTTGGAATTCACATTCTCAGGGCGCTGGGGTGGGAATGTAGGCTGCCTAAAGCTGAGTCAAGGACTTAGGAGAACCTGGAAGGGCTCCTAAATAAGTGTCGTCCTTTGAGGATGTATTTGTGGATATGTTTCCTCTCTTCACTCTGATGCGGGGCACGCTCTCCATCCCACTGATGAGGTTACCAGATGTTTGCAGTAGATCCTCTGAAGGGAATTCCCCGTACGTGCTAATAAGGAGTCCACGCTGGCATAGCAAGTGCAGCAGATAACTTCAGGGTCTTTGAAGGCATCATCTGCTCTAGACTGAGTGTCTATCTGAGGGAGCTGAGGGGTGACCCTGTGTTTTTTTTTCCTGCCCTGCTGTCTCATTAGCACTTCTCACTCCGGAAGGCCTGGCGTTCACACACTTTCTCTCTCCTTGGACCCCATCGTCAGTATGGCACTCTTCTTTCCTTTCACTTAATTCTCTCCCTTTTTCGTTGGCGACTGTGACACAGTGCTTTGCCTCAGAATCACAGAATCTCAGGTTTTTAGAACCCAATGGGACCGTGGGAGTCAACCTAGAGCAGCAAGTTTTTGGCCTCTGGACTGAGACCGGGCTTTCACCTGGAGCCGTGAAATGAGAAAATATCAGAAAATGAAGTTGGTGTTTCAGACCCCAGTCAGTGGGTCCCCATATCTTTCCTTTGTTTCCTTTTGTTGAAACTTTTCAGCTTTCAGCATCATCTCTCTGCCCCAGGGGTTCCTCCCT
>NW_006798732.1:827249-841244 GCF_000442215.2 Lipotes vexillifer | reverse complement strand
GCTGAACTCAGCCCCCTACCCCACGCTGCCTGCACGGCTGACACCACCATCTCACCCTGTTCTCCCACACTCAGCTGTCCAGGTGGTGCCCTCCTTCTCAACTTTGTAGCCCTGGCCCCCAAAACAAGAGTCTCTGCCTCGGCCTTAGAGTAGGAAGTCACCACGTGTGCTGCCAGGGAGCTGGCGTTCAGGATCCGCAGTGGGAGCCACAGACGCATTTGAAGCTACAGCGTGTAGTGGTTCAGTTTTATAGAATTATTGGTACTGTGGTTCCACTTCATTACAGGATTATTAGGCTCTTGTGGGTTGGCCCAAGTGTGTAGCCATCGCTTAGAATTGTGTTTCTGGCGGAAAAGGAGAATGAACGTGATAACGGAAGCCCATTGATGGGGAGATTGCACGCGCTGTGCTCCCACCCAAGGCTGCGTGGGGTGTCGGACTGTGTCGAGGCTGGGAGACCGTGGCTGTGGAGAAAGCACCCCCGTCCTTCCTGTCCCCAGTGTACCTCTGAGGTCTGGAGTTTGCCCCCTGGTTCTCCTTTGTGCATCTCGGCACAGAGGGGCACCTTTACACAGCCCCCCAGGAGGACCGCAGGAGCTTTGTGTTTTCACGCGGGAGTCAGGGCTGTCTGTCCCCGCTTGGTGTTTGGGGTCAGCCAAGGGAACCACTTTTGGTGCTAACCTTTGTGATGTCAGGCCCTCGTGGAAAGGATCAAGCGTCTGGGTCTGCTTCCGTGTCCGAGTACCTCCCTCCACCGGCTGGAACCCTCCAAGCCTGTGTTCCCACTTGAGAAGCCACCTCTGTGTTTCTGCCATGCGATGAATTCACAGCAATCCCATACTTTTAGATCCATAGCAGCCTAAACGGAGCATGTCACACTTTGTACGTCTCCCGTTACTCTCAAGACTCAGCGTGGTGTCCAGGAATGCAATGCTGGTCCAGCCCTGTGAGAGGCTGTATCCCCTCCCTGCAGCCAGGACTCATAAAACACGGGCCAAGCTCCCTCCCTGGCAAACTCACATTTCATCTGGACCATGAGGCCAGCAGTTCTGTTCGTGCTGAGCGTTGGTTCTCCACCCATCGCTCTTGAAGCGGCAGCCTGGGAGACAAGAGTTGGCTTGCTCGTCTGGTATTCAAGCCAGTGACCTACACGTGACCTTGGAGCTCGCAATTACTGTCATCCAAACCACTGAAGTTCTCCCTAAGCTTTGAGAGGGAGGGACAGACAGACAGAGAGACAGAGAGACATTGATTGATTGATTGATTTAGACTGTCTGGGGGAGGGTGATTTATTGGTTGAAAAATACTGTTAACCAACGATAATATCCCCCCTTTTGCTTTCTTTAAACCTACCCAGCGGTAACATTTATCCGTCCGTGGTGCAGGCAGCCCAGGCTCAGACTCACAGGGGTTTATTAGTGTAGGTGTTAGGAGATGATCAGGTATGTTCTGGTCTTCACTCGCAGATGTCAAAATCCCAAGTTTATGGAGAAAAAGAAAAAGAAAAGGATTCCAAGTCCGGTTCCCAAGTTTATGGAGAAAAAGAAAATGATTCCAAGTCTGGTGCCATCATAGCAGAGATGAGGACAGAATTCAGACACTCGTGCTCGGTGTTTCCATCCCCTGGAGATGAGCAGCTTAAACAGATATGTCTCCTGATTGCTCAAGCTCATTGCCTCTTAGAAAGCAGAACTTTGCAGGAGGCGGGAGCAGTTAGGCAGAGAGCTCTGTTGTCTTGCTTTCCCGGCACTGACAGTTCTGGCTGATGCCCTGACGTCCTCCTTCCTTCAGAAACAGGGGCTTCACGGAGGGAAAGCTGGAAAATGGGGCTTCTACCCAAAAGCATGTGAGTGGGCTCCACTTACTTCACTTTCTGCTTCTTAACTGAGGAGCCACTTTGTCACTCTTGTCACTTTCTAACTTCAGAGGGATATTAAGAATTGATGAGTCACACCTGGAAAAAAGAGGCACATGTTGTCGCTGAATTAAAATGAGAAAAAGAGATCTGAGGGCATGTCTAAGACATTTATTGTGTGTGTGGAGTGGCGGACCCTCCTGGGTTCTGTGGATTCAGAGACAGATGGAGCCCCTGCCCTGTGGACACGAACAGTCTAGAGGTTGGAAATCATAGACTAGGTCAGGAAGGGCTCATCGGGAAAGGATGATGAGGGGTTTTCGAAGTGCCAAGGGAGGGAAGGCGTTCCGAGACCAGCCTGGACCCAGCAGCCCTGGTCAGTGCGGTTTCTCATGGTCACCTACTGGGGGAGGGATGGTGGGCCATATGGCTTAAAAGGTGGGAAGGGGCCAGGTCACAGAGGTAGTAGGGACTTTGGACTTTACCCACCAGGCTGGCCATTCTCACCCTCTGTTTGTCACCAGCGCACGGATGCTGCCTGATACCCACGCGTGTCACAGCCTCCTGGGTGTATCCAAATGTGAGGTTGACAATAAAGCGAGACATGAAAACCCTTTCTAATCATCACGCCACTCTCAGCCATACGCCCATAGAAGTCAGTCAGCACAGATCTCGGTCCGTGTGAGATCATCTCTGGGGCAGATGCAGTTGCCCAAGTATTTATTTGTAGCCCGGTCCCTTTCCCCTTCTGATGAGCATCTGCACACGAGAGGGTCAAAGTGACTCTTTTACAGGAACATGCTTACATTTACTACTCAAGAACATCACGTGCAAAAGCTTGTCACGTGAGCCTCCGTCAGTGAGAAGGGACTGGCACCAGGGGGGCGGTGCGAGCGGGCTCCGAGCCTGGGCGGTTGAGATGCGTCTGGAAGGCGCGGGGAGGATGGACTTGGGGAGGTCTCGGTGGAGGACGGAGGGGCCGTGGAGGCTCTTGCAGCAGTCCTGGCGAGAGGCCGTTGAGAGCAGGGATGGGGGAGGGCAGGCGGGGAGGACCCCAGGCAGCAAGATGTGGTCACGGCTGCGAGGTGAGGGCCGAGCGCAGCCAGGAGAACGGGAGCGATCGAGACAGGAGGATCGCAGCAGAACTCACCCTGGGACGAGTAGACACCTCGTGCCGCTGGAAATGGTCAGAGAGTGTCAGACGCCGCCGGCCAGAGGCCAAGTCCACCGGCGGGCTCCGTGGTTGGGGAGCAGGTCCTGGGATGCGGAGGGAGCTGGAGTCCAATTGTAAACCTGATGCGGGAGCCTGTGGGTTCTGGGGCCGGAGGGGACAGTGGTCACGGGCGATGAGTGAGGGGGAGAGAGGAAGGAGGTGGGCACGGGCTGGGAGGCGCAGGTGGGCTGGAGGAACTTGGGGGCGGAGATGAGAGAGGCCGGAGGGTGGATGTTCTTGGGCTTGTGTTCCCCGCCTTCGGTGAACTGAAGAGAAGCTTCATCTCATCTCTGCCGTGACCTTCCCCAGAGCTGATCCTTTCTAGCACGAAAGGCCAGCGTGAGTGACCCCAAGGAGGGCCATTTCAGGATGTTCGGATCTAAGTTTTATGTTATAGCATCTGAGAGGACAAAGGATACTGAAGCATCCTCAGACGACCTGTCCCAGCACTTGGCAGGCTGAACTCTGATCTTGTCCTTTTATTTTCAAGAATGACACCTCCGAGACCGTAGAATTCTAGAGTCGAAAAACCTGTTTGCTGTATTTGTAGTAGGATGAAATGTTGAGAGGACCCGGTCTCTTCCCTTTCTGAAGAGTTGTTTTCTTACTGTTTCTCAAGTGTTGATCATGTTTGGCAGTGGATTGAACTGTGGAAAATGAAGGGGAGGGATCCTGTTCTTTGATTGGCACTAGGCATTAGAGATGCTCCTTTCAGTATCCAGACAACCTGCCAAATAAACATGTTTAATTGGAAAGCAATGCTCTCCTTTTCTTACTCTGTATCAAATATTTCCATGACTTCCCTTCTTGTGGGGGAAAAGAAACATTTCCAATTCGGATTTCTTAAGATGGCCTTGATGACAGGCAAATCTACATAGATTTACTCAAAGTACAATTATGGTAAGTAACCCAGTTACAGATGGGTTGCATTTGGAAGTTTCACTTGAAGTAGATTTTTTTTTAGTGTTTAGACTTTTAATTTTGAGATAATTATAGATTCAAATGTGGTTGTAAGACTTGCTACAGAGAGAGCCTGTGTACCTTTTACCCATTTGCCCCCAGTGGTAACACCTGGCAGAACTATAAATCGACATCATCACCGGGATATTGGCTTTGATGCAGGGTCAGTAGAACAGGGGAAGGATCCCTCATGCTGGCCTTTCATAGCCCCATCACCCTATCCCTAACCTCTGATGTGCCTTCCATGTCTAGGATGTTATCTTTCAGGAATGTGGTATAAGTGCAGTCACACAGCATCTAAACTTTGGGGACTGGCATTCTTTCACTCAGCACAATTCCCTGGATATTCATCCGGTTGCTGCGTGTATCAATAGATTGTTCTGTTTTATTGCTGAGCAGCCTTCCACGGTACAGGTGCACCAGGTTTATTAAACTGTTCATCCATCGAAGACATCTGGCTTGTTTCCAGGTTTCGGTTATTGCAGATAAAGCTACTGTGAACATTTGTATTCAGGATTTTGTATGAAAATAAGTTTCCATTTCTCTGGAATAAATATCCAGGAGTGCAATTGCTAGGCCATATGATAGTTTGCTTTGGCAGGTTTCGTTTTTGAAGAAACTGCCAAACTGTTTCCCAGAGTAGCCGTGCCATTTTCTGTTCCCACCAGCGATGTGTGTCCAGCTTCTCCCTGCTATCGTTTGGTTTGGTCACTGTTGTTTTCATTTTTGCCATTCTGATAGGTGTGTAGGGATATCTCATTGCTGGGTTTTGTTTGTTTGTTTTTTTTGCGGTACGCAGGCCTCTCACTGTTGCCGCCTCTCCCGTTGCGGAGCACAGGCTCCAGACGTGCAGGCTCAGCGGCCATGGCTCACGGGCCCAGCCGCTCCACGGCATGTGGGATCTTCCCGGACCGGGGCACGAACCTGTGTCCCCTGCATCGGCAGGCGGACTCCCAACCACTGCGCCACCAGGGAAGCCCCTCATTGCTGTTTTAATTTGTATTTCTCTAATGGCTAATGGTGTTGAACATCTTTTCATGTGCTTATTTGCCACGTGTCCTTCATCTTCCTTGGTGAAATGTCTCTTTATATCTTTTGCCTATTTTCTAATTGGACTGTTTGGGGGTTTTTTGCTGTTGAATTTTGAGAGTTCTTCCTGTGTTCTGTATTGTAGTTGTCCTTTATCAGGTATGTAACCTGCAGATATTCTCTCCCACTCCCTGGCATATCTTTTCATCCTGTTAACATGGTCTTTTGCAGAGCAGAAGTTTTACATTTCGATGAGTCTACTTTGTCATTTTTTATGGCTTGTGCTTTTGGGGTCAAGTCCAAGAACTTTGTCTAGGTCGTGAAGATTTTCTCCTGTTTTTTTCCCTAAAAGTATCATAGTTTTATATTTTACACTTAATTTTGTGATTCACTTTGGTTAATTTTTGTATAAGTTGTAAGGATTAGATCAAAGGGTTTTTGGGTTTTTTGTTTTGCTTTGTTTGGGTGTTTTTTTTTTTTTTTTTTTGGTCTATATCTGTCCATCTGCTCCAGCACCGTTTGTTGAAATGGCACCTTATGTCAAAAATCTGTTGGGTATATTTGTGTGGTATATTTCAGGGTTCTCTATTCTATTCCATTATTATAGCTTTATGGTAAGCCTTAACATGGGGTACATTGATTACTCTCACTTTATTCTTTTTCAAGATTGCTCTAGCTATTCTAAGACCTGTGCCTCTTCCTATAAATTTTAGAATAAGCTTGTCTTTATCTACCAAAAATCCTTCCGGGCATGTTGATAGAAATTGCATTAAATCTATAGATCGTTTTGGGGAGAATTGACATCTTTACTATGTTGACTGTTCCAACCCATGAACACAGTGTATGTGTATTTGTTTATTTAGGTCTTCTTGGATGTCTTTTATCAGCCTTTTATAATTTTCAACATACAGATCCTGTGTTTAGTTAAGTTTATGTCTAACTATTTTTTTGTCATGATTGTAAAAAGCATTGTGTTTTAATTTTGGTTTCCACATGTTCATTGTTTATTATAAAACAGGTACCATAGAATGTAGTTTCTCTTGAGATCAATATCATAAGTAGTCATGGTTTCTAGATTAACCCACAAAAGCCAGATTAAAAGTCATACTGGGGGCTTCCCTGGTGGCGCAGTGGTTGAGAGTCCGCCTGCCGATGCAGGGGACACGGGTTCGTGCCCTGGCCTGGGAAGATCCCACATGCCGCGGGGCGGCTGGGCCCGTGAGCCATGGCCGCTGAGCCTGCACGTCCGGGGCCTGTGCTCCGCAACGGGAGAGGCCACAGCAGTGAGAGGCCCGCGTACCGCAAAAGAAAAAAAAAGAAAAAAAGTCATACTGAAGCTCATACAATGAAGTCACTAGAAAGAATGGTAGACTACCATATGGTTATTATACTACTAGTATTAAATAATAGCAAATGAGAAATAGTTACTTATCAAATATCTTGGAGACGTCTAAGTCTAGTTCTTAATTTATAAAAGGTGATATTCCATTTTCTTCATGGGTATATCATTAAATCTACTCATGCATATCAGTTCTGATCACTGTCAAGTTTTTGGGAAGAAGTGGGTATGACAAGAGTTTCCTGATTTCAGGATATAACAAAAACAGGAAAATGGAGGAAAGTATTTAAACAGATTGCACAGGTAGAATTAACTGGACTTTGAACAAAGACAAGAAGAAAGTATGAAAGAAGCAGCCTAGGAGAATTATTCTATCAGACTACAGTGCATTAAGCTAGGCCAGTTTGATGCTGCAGGGACCAATAGCCTCAGAGGCATCCAAAAGTTAGATGTTTCTGGGCTTCCCTGGTGGCGCAGTGCTTGAGAGTCCGCCTGCCGATGCAGGAGACGCGGGTTCGTGCCCCGTTTCGGGAAGATCCCACATGCCGTGGAGCGGCTGGGCCCGTGAGCCATGGCCGCTGAGCCTACGCGTCCGGAGCCTGTGCTCCGCAAATGGGAGAGGCCACAACAGTGAGAGGCCCGCATAACGCAAGAAAAAAAAAAAAAAAAAGTTAGATGTTTCTTTTGTGGGAATGAATCTTTTTTAGGAAAAAAACAAAAAACAAAAAACCCTGCATTGTTGCAGTAACAGTGTTATCTTTTCTTAAAAGAAAGACCCAGATAGTCAACTGTTTCATGTAAGTCTTTATTTATTTTTACCCTGCTTGCTCCAGGAAGAATTTAAAGCAGCTTATATAAATATATAAAACAAGATCAAATAAAATTAAAAAGGAGTAGAAAGCAAAATTGGTCAAAGGGAAAATAAGGTGAGGGCCAGGACAGAGATTAGGAAGTGACTGTGAAGTTTTGCTTGTCTGCTTGAGATGAGTAAAAAATGTGGCTTGGACAAATTGTTTTTTTTTTTTTTTAATTTTATTTAATTTTTTTTTTAATTTAATTTTATTTATTTTTTATACAGCAGGTTCTTAGTAGTCATCCATTTTATACATATCAGTGTATACACGTCAATCCCAATCTCCCAATCATCACACCACCATCCCCCCTGCCTCTTTCCCGCCTTGGTGTCCATACGTTTGTTCTCTACATCTGTGTCTCAATTTCTGCCCTGCAGACCGGTTCATCTGTAACCATTTTTCTAGGTTCCACATATATGCGTTGATATGTGATATTTGTTTTTCTCTGACTTACTTCACTCTGTATGACAGTCTCTGGATTCATCCATGTCTCTACAAATGACCCAATTGCATTCCTTTTTATGGCTGAGTAATATTCCATTGTATATATGTACCACATCTTCTTTACCCATTCATCTGTCGATGGGCATTTAGGTTGCTTCCATGTCCTGGCTGTTGTAAATAGTGCTGCAGTGAACATTCACCTCACACCAGTTAGAATGGGCATCATCAGAAAATCTACAAACAGCAAATGCTGGAGAGGGTGTGGAGAAAAGGGAACCCTCCTACACTGTTGGTGGGAATGTAAGTTGGTGCAGCCACTATGGAGAACAGTATGGAGATTCCTTAAAAAACTAAAAATAGAATTACCATATGACCCAGCAATCCCACTACTGGGCATATACCCTGAGAAAACCATAATTCAAAAAGACACATGCACCCCAATGTTCATTGCAACACTATTTACAATAGACAAATTGTCTTTAACCCTTGATCAAAATCACGAAGCCGGTGTTTTTGTTTTGTTTTTTTTAACATCTTTATTGGAGTATAATTGCTTTACAATGGTGTGTTAGTTTCTGCTTTATAACAAAGTGAATCAGTTATACATATACATATGTTCCCATATCTCTTCCCTCTTGCATCTCCCTCCCTCCCACCCTCCCTATCCCACCCCTCTAGGTGGTCACAAAGCACCGAGCTGATCTTCCTGTGCTATGCGGCTGCTTCCCACTAGCTATCTATTTTATGTTTGGTAGTGTATATATGTCCATGCCACTCTCTCACTTTGTCACAGCTTACCCTTCCCCCTCCCCATATCCTCAAGTCCATGTTCTAGTAGGTCTGTGTCTTTATTCCCGTCTTACTCCTAGGTTCTTCATGACCTTTTTTTTCCGCCTTAGATTCCATATATATGTGTTAGCATATGGTATACTTCAAAAAGAGTCATGGGGGCTTCCCTGGTGGCGCAGTGGTTGAGAGTCCGCCTGCCGATGCAGGGGACACGGGTTCGTGCCCCGGTCCGGGAAGATCCCACATGCCGCGGAGCGGCTGGGCCCATGAGCCATGGCCGCTGGGCCTGCGTGTTTGGAGCCTGTGCTCCACAGCGGGAGAGGCCACAGCAGTGAGAGGCCCGCGTACCACAAGAAAAAAAAAAAAAGTCATCTACCAAATGTTCATTGCAGCTCTATTTTACAATAGCCAGGAGATGGAAGCAACCTAAGTGTCCATCATCGGATGAATGGATAAAGAAGATGTGGCACATATATACAATGGAATATTACTCAGCCATAAAAAAACGAAATTGAGTTATTTGTAGTGAGGTGGATGGACCTAGAGTCTGTCATACAGAGTGAAGTAAGTCAGAAAGAGAAAAACGAAGCCGATGTTTAATCATTAAGGCTGACCAGGGTATCTGCTGTCTTTCACCTGGCCACAGGACTGTCTGTCTAGAAAGAGGCATCGTCCTGCAGGGTTAATTAATGACGGGAATTCAGATCCTGCTTGGGTGGCCTCTGCTGACTGAAGCAGCTGGTGTTCTGAGAGCTAACAGCCGGGTACCTGCCCCTGGGGGCGGTGCAGAGCTTTGGCCCAGCCCAGAGTTCTGAGTGTTTTGCTTTATATTGAAGTCAGGATGATCAAGACGTTCTTTTATTCTTCCCAACGACAAGGACACCCACAGGTGTAAGGATTTTTGTAAGCAGAGTTGCAACATTAGTTTGAGTATCTAAAAAACATAAATAGCCTTTTAACAAGTGGTTGTGCTTGATAGTTCTTTCCCCCCTGCTGCCCATTAGTTAAGTTTCTTCTGGTCTGAGTGAATTGAGCAGCCTGAGATCCATCTGAAGACAGATCCATCCATTCAGAGCATGGTCTTTGGTTTTAAGGCAAAACCTTTGTGTTGTTTTAGAGAAATTACTTCCAGCACAATTCTTTCTTCCGATGACTCATTTTCTATTGGAAATCCTCTTATTGAAAGTGGGAAGAAACCCACAGATGTCTACACAACTTGCAAACTTGTAAAGAGACATGTGCCTTTATAGCAAACTGTTTATACGTGTATAGGTATGTTACTTCCTTTTTGAGATTCCGTATCTGAGCTTTGTCACTGGTTATGTGTTCTTTTATACCCCAAAGACTAGAATTGGAAAAACGTTTGCCCATTCAGTTCCGTATTGTTGTAGCCCGTTGGGGAGATTGCTGTTGCATTTTTAGTTTCTCTATAACAAGCTGAAAGACAATGTGACAGTTCTCATTGCATTTGAAATTGCTGCTGGCCAGGCCTGTTGCAACAGCTGGTGGGCGCCTCTGAGTTTCAGGAGCTATTTCTGGTAGATGATCTGGGATCAAGGCTCTCCAGTTCAGGCCATAAAAGGCCCGTCCCATGTGGAGTTGCTCCACTGCTTCTGACGGCGTCCTCAGAGGCTGAAGTGTCCTCAGGTCTTGCTTGGATTTACCCAGGAATGGATGGCCACACCAAGGCCAGATTGCGGAAGCTCAGTGTCAGGGACACCAGGGGACCGACAGCTTCAAAAAGAAGACACTTGTTGATAATATTTTGGCAATCTTTTTTCAGAGAAACTTTTGGGATGTAGCCTTCACCTGTTCACTGCATTTGCCACCCAAACGCCATTTGGAAAGCACCGTTCTATATTTATCCTCTTCTGAATCATCACTTCTGATAGATGCAGTTGCCTTGTTTGCATTGTGATACTTGGTTTTGTACAGTGTTCCTTGGGCTAACTTTTGATATTTTGCTTTTTGTTTAGAATTTGAAAGTAGTATTCATTGAAAGGAGACGCAAAGAAAATACTTGAGGACAGCCAAAGCCGAATTAGAGGATATAACGTGTTTTGTTTTGTTTATTTTTTTAATTAGAAAAATAAGGAATTACAGTGTGACTTTTTCCCCCCCTTTAACTTAGAGGAACAAGGATTATACAGAAATTTGAAGTAAGTGAAAAACCTTCCTATAAATCTAAATGCAGTTGTTTTTTTCTTAAGTGTCATCTGTCTGAGCATGCTTCCTAAGGATTTGTTGATTTCAAACACTGGAATGTTCCTGCCAGTATGTGCTAGTAATTGCATACTCCTCTAAGTAACCTTGGGCATGTTTTTTGGTTTTGGAATGATTGGGTTTTTTTCCTTAAAAACAAGAGAACTTACTTTATGGTACAGCGAAGTTGGTACTAACAATTTCGTCAATAGAATCTAGAAGGTACCTCCTGTCTAAATGTTAGCACTTGAAGCCTTGGAATTAAAAGCATTATACACAATACAAAGTCCTTCAATCATTGTATCACAGGTATGAGGTTGAAGTTCAGAAGGGCAAGTTTTATTTCGCTCCTGTTATTAACCCACAGGGAAATGTAAATCACCAGTGTGATCTTTGTGTGATCTTTGTTTTAGGGTTCTTTACCTTGGTACTCGGATTCTTTAAGCTTGATTTATAGAACTTCTGATGTTCCAGAATTTATTTATTTTTTTTAAATCTCACTTTAGTTTCTAGATTTGGGGCTCTATTTCCATTTTTAATTCTCCAAGGAAATAATGTCATATCATTCTTGTAAAGCCCTAGAGATAGCTGTCGTCTCTTTGTAATTTAGCTTGGTGATTTGCTTGTGCTGAAAACAACATGGTTTCTTTGATTTTTTTTCTTTTGTTTGTTTGTTTTTCTTTCTTTTTTATTTCTTTATTTATTTTAAAGATGGTTTCTGCATACTGTGTCAGATGGACCAGTAGGGGCAGTAATTTTTTTATCAGGTAGAAAAACAGAATATTTATAGAGATGAACCTCATCGGTGAATACTGCCATGGTTCTCAACCAGCTAGCGTGCCACAACCCTAGGGGCATTTGGAAATGCTTGGGGTGATTCTGTTTTTCATAATAACTACAGCTGGCGTTTGGGGGGATGTGGCTAAAATTATTAATGCCTTGTAATATGGGACAGTCCCCTGGGGTAGAGCATGGCCCTGGCCAAAATGCTGGTGGTGTCCTGTGCTGAGAAAAACTGCAGGGTATCAATGATTCCCTCGATCCCAGGGAGCAGCATCAATAAACTAGGCATATAGGGTTGCCTCTTCTCACCAGCCCAGGAGAAGTCTTGGGAAGCCAAGCAGTGGGGTGTCCTGCCAGGAGAGATCATCCTTGTCTCTCCCTGAGAAGGTGGCACAGATGGGCAGAGAGAGGCCGTTGGCTCATCTTGTTTCCCTCTGTCGGGCCCGGAACCGTGCTCGTCATCTCCCAGGGACACGCTAACTCGAGTACCCTGAGCACACTGTTCCAAGCAAAATTCGGTCAAAGCACCCAGCTTACGTTACTTGTACTCAACACACACACACAGATACCCTTGCTTGTACTGGGGGACATCCTGTTTCTTGGTAACCACACCACTGCAAGATTTTGAACTTCAATTCAGCATGAACATCTTTGGCAACACCTGAGGTCATTTAAAATTTTACAATTCAGAAATTGTATCCAAAGAAAAGGGCTTTTGCAAGGATGTCTGGAGAGCTGCAGCGTTCAGGGTCAGAGGCTGCAGAGAGCTGTGGGGAGGGACCACCAGAGGCATCTCTTCATTGCTGGTGTACAAAGGAAGTCATCTTCTCACTCCAGGGCAGCCTGGGCTTTTAGGATACCCGCTAACACACTGATCTCGGGGCCTCACTGTGACCAGGAGAATTCCCTGATCTGGAGCTCTCCTGCACTTCCAGCCTTCTTTGTTTTATAGCTCTGAACGAGAAGCCCCTTTGTCACCCTCCCCACAGGTCGCCAAGGTGGCTAAGACTGTCTCTGAAAGGAAGGCTTCGCCCTTAATGGATCCTTCTGCCCCAGGCCGGGCTCTCCGCTGCCCGTGCATCCTCAGAACGACCTTGCTAAACCAAGATCGGAGCAAAAGCCAAACGTGCATAGTTTCCCACTGATGAAAGGCTAAAGCCCAGGTCCCCAGCCTCCCCCTCAGGGTCTTTCATGCCACTGTCTTTGCCGGGCCCCCCTCCCTGAAATGTTCTGCCTTCCCTTGCTTGCCAGGGAAGTGATTTTTTTTTTTTCTTTTTTTTTTTGCGGTACGCGGGCCTCTCACTGTTGTGGCCTCTCCCGCTGCAGAGCACAGGCTCTGGACGTGCAGGCTCAGCGGCCACGGTTCCGCGGCATGTGGGATCCTCCCGGACCGGGGCACGAACCCGTGTCCCCTGCATCGGCAGGCGGACTCTCAACCACTGCGCCACCAGGGAAGCCCCAGGAAAGTGATCTTAAATGAGATTTTCCGGGAAGCCTCCTCTGACCTTCTGCCTCTGGGTTCCGGGACCTTGATTTTAGCCTGTGCTTTAGCCCACAGGGCCCTGGCACCGTGTTCCAGGCTCCCTTCCTCGGTAGGGGTGCCCAACAAGGCACCTGGGTCC
The DNA here is from genome assembly GCF_000442215.2 of Lipotes vexillifer. Lineage (NCBI taxonomy): Eukaryota > Metazoa > Chordata > Mammalia > Artiodactyla > Lipotidae > Lipotes > Lipotes vexillifer. The sequence goes on along the minus strand of NW_006798732.1, from coordinate 828,154 downwards.
CAGCCCCCATGCCGCCCCAGGATCTAGCGCGTGCCCACTGCCCAGTGGCTGTTCCACAGATGTGAGTTGCTTGAGTTGAATGCACTGAAATGACCTGTGGATTCTTCATGTCGAGAAACTTAACTGAGCTCCATAAAATACTTTTGCTGTTGTTATATATTATTCATGACAGAAGTGGGTGTTCTGTGTTAATAAGTTCTGTGTTTTTTCCCCATATCTCATAATGCAAGCAGAAAGACTTGTCCTCCCATTACAAGCCTGCTGGGGTTTCTGTATATGTGCTTTTGCCAACAGAGGAAATTAAGGTGCGTGCGATGAAATCAGCCCCCTCATTATTGGAGCTTTGCCGAAAATGAAGAAACTCATCTCGTGCTGTGAGTTGATTTAGGTACTTTTCCCGAGCATTAAGCTTCATCCCTGTGGTGAAACGTCTCTGGGTGGTTTGCACTGCTGACCTTGGAAGCGGGTGCAGCACCTGAGTGTGGGTTCAAAGAGATCTCCGTCTCACTTTGTCATGGCCACGCCCTGATGCAGGAGGTTTTCAAAGTGTATTCACCTGGTAACTTGCTTATTCTCTTCTGAAAGTTTATCCTTTAATCCCAAGCAAGCTCATAACCTATTTCTAACCGGCTTTTGTATGCATAGAGTCAGAGAAAGTGCTTTCCTATTTGCTGTGGGATCATTGACCTGCCTGTGTCCCAGCCCCGTGTCAGCACGCAGTGCGTTGAGTGTTTCACCTCAATGTCACACACCTGTGTGCAGATCTCCCGGTCCGATGCATGTTTCCCGTCCTTGGTGAACTCATTCCCTACCGGGGTTCAGACGTGGACATAACAGAGCTGTTATCCAAGTAGGCTGGAAGGGATGAACAAAAACAACATCATTACTGTGTGCCAGGCTCAAAG
>NW_006798732.1:822971-827239 GCF_000442215.2 Lipotes vexillifer | reverse complement strand
TTCCCTACATGATCTCAAGTTTTACAAAGACCCCTGAGAAGAAACAGTATCATTATCCCCGTTCTACAGAGGAAAAAAACCTGAGGCTTGGGGAGGCTCGCCCTAGGGCACATACCACGGGGTTAAGGTAGAGCTGGATTTGAACTCAGATCTATCTCATTTCAATACCTGTGTTCACAACCACTGCTTTAAACCAGCTCATCCCAAACTTTAGTGGCATCACCTGCCATCTTGTTAACGTGCAAGAGCTTGTAATGTGTGATTGGGTAGGTCTGGGGTAGCGTAGAGAGTCAGCAAGCCAAAGCCCACGTGATACTGACGCCTCTGGTCTGAGGACCGACTTTGAGTAGCTGGTTGTAAACTACTCTCAAGATGGAAGCAACCAGGTAGGATGGCGGTTTGAAGGAGGCTTCTTCCCGGGAAAGAGGTGATTCTGTTCCTCCGTGCTTTTTGTGCCATCCCTCCCCATGCTTTGCCTGCACAGTTGCCACTGTTTCTCTCGTTTCCACGTCTACCTTTCTCCCGGTTCCTTCTCGCGTTGAAGACATACTTAGGTTTCCTGCATCCTAAGTAAAACTTGTCCTGACCTCAAGCTATCCCCTCTTTCTTTCACCACCCATTCACTCCTCCGCAGCCCCAGGTGCACGGAGCTCTTTCTCCCTCCGAGACCTGCTTCATCTCCCCGCTGCTTTGACCTCGCTGAGCATTCCTTCTGAGCTTCTCTCTCTGAGGGTCCCATCTCGGTTGTAGTAAAGTTTCGAGACTCCGGCCTCAGCGCTAAGCATCACCAGACTGCTGTGTACTTGGACCATCCTCTTGCCTTTGTTTTCTTTTCTTTTTTTTAAGATGTTGGTGGGGGCGGGGGGGTAGGAGTTTACCAGTCATTCCACCCATTTTTGCTGTGTTGGGTCTTCGTTTCTGTGCAAGGGCTTTCTCTAGTTGTGGCAAGCGGGGGCCACTCTTCATCGTGGTGCACGGGCCTCTCACTATCGTGGCCTCTCGTTGTGGAGCACAGGCTCCAGACGCGCAGGCTCAGTAGTTGTGGTTCACGGGCCTAGTTGCTCCGCGGCATGTGGGATCCTCCCAGACCAGGGCTCGAACCCGTGTCCCCTGCATTAGCAGGCAGATTCTCAACCACTGCGCCACCAGGGAAGCCCCGGTTGCCTTTATTTTCTAAATCATTTTCTGTCTCTTCATTTGTACAGCTCACCTTCTTAGGGTCCACGTTAAGATAAAAATTCCTGTGCTATTAGTTATACGTTGAGTTAATTGTATGACCTGTCCATTTCAGGTGGAATGTATTCATTTGGATTTCAGACCTTATTTTCTTGCTATGTTAGGGTCTATATCCCATATCCACAGTATTGCTAGAATTATGCATAAAGAAGAACAATGAGTGTCTGACCCAATTTGTGAACTGTTTTTTTAAAATTTATTTCTTATTGAGGTAACATTGGTTTATAGTATTTTGTGTTTCATGTGTACAATATATTTCAACTCCTGTATTCTCTATAGCATGCTCACCACCAAAAGTTTAGTGTCCATCCATCACCACACCCGTTTCACCCTCCCCCCGCCTCCCCTTCTGGCAACCACTACTCTTCTTGTACCTATGTGTTTGTTTTTGTTTGGTTTGATTTGTTTATTTATTTTGTTAGTTTTTATATTCCACATATGAGTGAAATCATATTGTATTTTTCTCCATCTGACTTATTTCGCTAAGAGTAATACCCTCAGGTCCACCTGAGTTTTCACATATGGCAAGATTTCATGCTTTTTTATGGCTGGGTAGTATTCCATTGTATGTTTGTGTTTGTGTGTATGTGTATCACATTTTCTTTCTCCATTCATCCATTTATGGACACCTAGGTTGTTTCTATATCTTGGCTATTGTGAATAATGCCACAGTGAACAGAGGGGTGCATATATCTTTTCGAATTAGTGTTTTCACATTCTTTACCCAGAAGTGTGATAGCTGGATTACAGGGTAAATCTGTTCTTAATATTTGAGGAATCTCCATACTGTTTTGCATAGTGGCCGCACCAGTTTACATTCCTACCCAGTATGTGAGGGGTGAACTCTGTTTTGATTAGTGAGAGGCTTCTTGTTTCTTTCTGACTTTTCAGTTAGGTTCTGAGTATGGAAAGTAGGCAGAAATCTCAGGCTCAGATATATACAGTCACTGAACAGAAAGATCATATTGATATCTTTATATTTTTCCGATTTCAAATACTTTAAGTATTCTACGCCCTGGTCTTTTCGTACGTTCTGAAAGAACTGTATCTAATTTTATCTCATTTAACCAAAAATTTTAAACAGACACATATTGTACTTGGACACACGTTATACACTCAACAACAACAAACAAGCCACTCCACCCAAACCCAAGTAGGAAAGCAACTGGTTTTCAGTAGTAGCTTAAAATATATTGAATTAAGAAATCAGTTATGAAAGGGAAAATAACTTCTGAAAGTTTTAGTCCTGTTTTTGCATATACGGATTTTCTTAGAGAAAGAGTTTCTTAAAGTTGAACCTGATATTTCAGCTTACCATGTGCTAGGATGGTCACCAAATTCAGCTGTATTCATTTAATTCTGCAGTTCGTTTATTCCTTTAACAGTTGCCATGATGAAACCCAAAGACAAATGACATCTGAATGTCTGTTATTGGTTGGCGAGTATTGTGTCGGATACCTAACGCAGCTCATGACGCCATACGTTTGAACCAGGTTCGAAGAAGAAAATGGGGCAAGCCACTAAAAGGTAGATGGCTCTCCAAATTATGCTCACGGTCTTAATTTCCACCAGAAGTTCATTTCAGGCACACACACATAATCCTTTGGCCTTACGATTTCATACATTTTTGATCAAAAGCGTTGAATATTTTACACTTCCGTGACTGGATAACCATTGCTGTGATGCAGTAGACCAGGATGAGTGAGCCTCCTGCAATGCCTTGTACCCCAGCACAGGAGCCTCCCATGGCGATGGAATTTATTTATTTGGATGTGTATCCGTTCATCTCTCCGGAGGCTTCAGAGAGCTTGCAGGCAGCTCACAGTTCTTAAATATTTAAATATTCAAAAGTGAGCTGCAGGAAGAAAGTGGAACAGGGAACACATGGGAGGAAAATATTGTGAAAGCAACGATAGCAAACCAGCTACGTGCTCTCCCCACCCTCAGCCCACCTCCCAGAGCTCCCAGGTAAAATTTTTCCTGCTCTGAGTGGACAAAGAAAATCTCATTTAGACGTTGAAGGTGTGTGACCCTGAGGAGTGCTTGGGGCAATGGCAGAGGAAGTGGGGGCAACGCTTGTCTTAATTAATAATCAGCTGTGTGACCTTGGGTACATTCTTAACCTCTCTGAGCCTCATTCATTCAAGTGAGCGCCAGACTGGCTGATTTCTAAAGCCCCTTCTACTGACATGGACGCTATAATCTAAAGATTTCAGAGCTTGAAAATATTCCAGCCTTCCCTGGAAAGGGAACCCTGCATCTGGAAGGTGGTGGTCCAAGATGGGAGAGGCGAGAACAAGTTAGAAATGTCTTGAGCGAGAACGCATGTATATTTATAATGTCTTCTCCTTGTACTTGCTGCTCCTGAAATGTGCAGCCCATTTCTTCCTTCTCCGTTGGCCTGATCACCATTCTTTGTCTTCAGTCCTTTCTGGAAGTTTCTACCATCATTTTAGAGTAAGCTCTGGTCATTTCTCTTGGTTTCATTTAAATACTTTTCTCTAACTTGACGTAGTCTTTTCTCTAACTTGACGTAGTCTTATCTTCTTTTCTCTAACTTGACGTAGTCTTATCTTCTTTTCTCTAACTTGACGTAGTCTTATCTTCTTTTCTCTAACTTGACGTAGTCTTATCTTCTTTTCTCTAACTTGACGTAGTCTTATCTTCTTTAGGGCTTTTACTTTTCCGCCTGATGTGAGACCCCAGTGTGGTCACGGCCAAGTCCAGGAGGGATGCCCAAGACCCAGTTTTTCTGGTCATGACAGGAGTAGGCTGAGCGCTTTCTCTATCAGCAGTTATTTTCTGAGCACTTACTATGTGCCAGGGACTGGTACAGGTTTTGGGGAAAGAATAGTGAAAAACCAAAATCCCAGTCGTCATGGAGCTTAAGTTCTAATGAAATTGTACTCAAGTCCCCTGAGACTCTTCATCTTCAACCCTAAATGTGCCCTTAAAGTGTGTAAATGATGGAATTTAAAATACTTTGTTTCTAGCACAAAGGAGGTACTTTTTAGGTTTATTATCTGCCTACT
>NW_006798732.1:810602-822961 GCF_000442215.2 Lipotes vexillifer | reverse complement strand
CTTTCCCTATAATTTATACTGATAAAGTTCATAAGCTTCTTAAAAACTTTGTTTAATTTAGGCAAGTACAGGTCAGATACCTCTTTCTCTCTCTCTCTCTCTCTCTCTCTTTTTTTTTTTTAACCTGTGTTCCCTCCACTGTCATGAAAGGGCTGTCTATAAAATGTTGATTCATTGCCGAGGTAAAGGTGGACATTGATATCATCCAACCAGGATGTTGCAGAAATAAGTCATTGAACCAGCTTGACTTCTTACTTTCAGACTTTGTGTCTCTTGAATCTTCTTAGTAAATTTAGAAAAAAATTTTAAAAAGAAAGGTCATTTTACCTGAAGACTTTGAAATGAGCTTAAATAGAGCTTGGGCATCACAGATGAACAATTATTGTGTAAGAATTGTACTGTGAGGGGAGCTGTCTGACAGCAGAACCTTTGCAACCCGTACTTTAACATTCTGTGCATTTTTCTTCCTAAGATTATCCATCTGGTCAACTCTACCACCAGGTGAAACAGACTGTGTTACAAACTAGTACATAAGCTGCTTTCCTGCTCACATTGTGTGTTAGCACTATTTTTACATTTAATTTGGCACAAGTTGGAAAGAGCGTTCTTGGTTCATGGGACCGAAAGCATTTCAACATTTGTCCTTCACAAGAGAATTATTTCGTTAAAAGTGAATCACAACGTATCCAGATCAAAGTGGTCACATCAGGTGGTAAATGGATGCTCTGGGATTCAAGGAGGACAAATTACCTTGGTATTTGAATGAAGAGAGTTTTCAGAGCTAATTTTTATGAAGAGTACCTCTCTGGCTAATATGAGAGCTGATGATGACTTTTATAACTAATGAGCTCAAATTAAAGAAAAAGACTGACAGGTAGATAACTTAGGACAGGGTGAAGCCAAAATTGTTATTGCAGGCAAGTTGTATTTCTGATGGTGATGGAAATGTTCTCTGTTGAATGCTGTTCTGTAGGGTAGCCGCTAATCACAGGTGTCTTTGAGCACTTGAAAAATGTGGTGTGTGCAACTGAGGGATTGAACTTCCAACTTGAATTATTTTAACGAGTTCAGACGGCAACAGCCCTATGTGTTGGACGGCGCAGGTCTGGGGAAATGGGTTTGCGCTTTATGCATCTGCTGATACAGGTTGGAGAACCTCAGTGCATCTTTGTGATGCTGGAATTGCAGAGGAAACATTTAAAATACCGCGCTTTGTAAGGGAAACTGAAACTTATTATATCAGAGGAAACTTTTCTATGGATTCCCCATCCTTCTCACCAATGCACAAATAAACATCCCCGATGCAAGCACACACTCGTGTGCGCGTGCGCGCACACACACACACACATACACACACACACAGCGTGTGGTGTTATAGGTTCTTTGTGGCCCTGAACACTTCAAATGTTCCTTTGCACGTTTTGAACTATGTATCCAAAGAGACGTGTTTGCAGTCTCACCATCACTAATAGCATTAAATTGAATCCTTAAGCTAATATAACAGGCATCACTTGCTTAATGCTCAATGTGGATGGACTTGCTGCGAATCTAGCACCAGAGTGGGCTGGGTGACAGGGCTGTAATCTAATATGTCATCAGCGTGTCCTCTGGCTGCGTCATGGCTCTTTCCTGAGTCTGTGTTTTAGCCTGAGGTCATGGAGTTTTGTGAGAAATTAGTGTTACAGAGTTTTTTTGGTTTATTTTTGCTTTTAACTTTTTTACTCTTAGGGATACAAACCAAAGCTGTCCTTTGAGAGCCGGGGCTGTGCTGTGTGTGATGGGGACACTTTTCTGTGATGAGGGCTTGTGTGGAATCTTGGTCTTTCCTGGCAGAGCATGCCGGATGCTTGTCATTTATAACAGTTTCTTTGGAGTACCAACCTGGCTACTAATGATACTGTGTATCTTCCCCCAAATGTCTATGTCCTGTGAACCTCTGACAGTTGAGAATGTGGATGGGGAGGGAAGAATGGAGGCTGCCCTGTGAACCCGCCCACGTCACCTAGCCTCCCACCTAAAATCCCAGGTGTCGATGTGCTCTCAAGCCTCTGGGGTGTGTGGGTGTGTGTGTGTGTGTGTGTGTGTGTGTGTGTGTGTGTGTGTGTGTCAGCAAAAGACAATGGGAACTCTTGGGCAGCACAGGAAGGACATTGAGGGTTGGGGGTTGCTTTAAGGTCGAGAAGGGCCAGCCAACATCCAAGGTCGTGGCCCTCAGCCCCGCCCATGAGCCCACAGCCCGGGTGGTTGGGGTGATGGCCTTGGGGAGCCTGGGGAGCCCTTCCCTCTGCACCCCGGGCTCCGAGCACAGTGGCAGCCCCTGTCCCAGCGCCAGGGGCCTTGCCCGTTCTGCCTTTGCGTCCTCCCCTCCTCAGTCTGGGGTGCCTCTCCCCGCCAACCCCCTCAGCTGTCCAGCGCAGGGAGCTCGCTGTCTCCCCCGGGAAGCTCTGGTCAGGGTGAAGCGGGCCTCCTGTCGCCCTCCTACAGCGACGGGCTCATCTGAGCAGCTCAGAGCAAACACCCGTGTCCTTATGTGTAGAATAACCCGGGGGGGATGGGGGCGGTCAGTTAAGTCTCCACTGCGTTTCTTTTCATTGAAAATCCAAACAGACCAGAGTGATTTTCCCTCTACGAGTGCGACAAGACGTACCTGTTTCTTAGAAGAATGTAGTGTCGTCCGTTATTAAATACCAGGACCAGAGGCCGGGATGCTCCCTCACGGCCCCTGTTGGACGCTTGTGTCCGCTGTGGGTGAATACATGTGTTTAATTGGGTCGGGTGACTATATATCAAAAAGAATTCAGCTGAGCTGTTGTGCTGAATGGATGTCTTTAAAATAACCAACCCAGTGCACTACCAGAGTCACCACCTGACCTTCTTTGGTTTGTTCGAGGAGTTGGTGAATATTTACGGACGATATAAGGAGAGTTAGCTGCCTTCTCACCCTCCTCTTTCCTGTTCCCCACTTGTCTCCTTCCTTCCTTCCTTCTCCCTCCTCTTTTCATCTTCTTTCTTCCTATTTTACTCCTACTTTCCCATATTTCCTTTTCTCTTCCCACCTCCTCCTCATCTTAACAATCAGGACTAACAACGCAGCCATGGATATCTGTAAGTTTTCCCGATTTGAATGAGTGCCATCATCATTTTAAAAACATATATATGACATCTATATGTATAGACATAAACTCTCCCTTTTCACAGCTCCGATAGCTTTGGTAATGCTGCTAATACGAGAAATGGTCTTTGAAAAATCATCATGTTCTGAAACATGGAATCTGATGTTTTAGGCGTCATGATATTCTGTGGACAGAGATTCTCGTTTCTTGTTAGAGTGAACCGGTGATCTTTCCTTTCCTGTTATCTGTGTTTATAGAAGCATCGTACATGTCTGTGTGGCTGTGTATGAATACCAGCCACACAGCATCTACTTACATTGTTTAGAATGTAGTTTGCCACTGGTAAGAAGGAGACAGGGAGTACGTGACAGTCTAGTGTAATTTTAGTAGAGCGAAAATTAAAATCGAACCTCAGCTCCTGCTTTGGTGTTTGTTAACTCAAATTTAAATTTAGAAATGTTGTAATTATTTGGCTGTTCTGACTTTCAAAGGGAAACCATATTGTATTGTGTGTGTGCGTGTGCTGGCCTTTAAAAATAGATGTTGCCGTGAAAAGATGGACCTCACCGTCTACACTGCCGGCCGGTGCCTGTGAGTCGGTGGGCTTTGGAAGCAGTGGCTGTGAGTTGGTGACCCTTCCAAGGAGCATGAATTACCAGCTCTGGATGCATTCACTTCATCTTTAGTCAAAGCTCTTTTCTAAATGCTGACCGCCAAAGAAGAGTAAACACACTTGACCCTGATCGTAAACATTTGTCACACGTCTGGGCAGTCTTAGCTTTCACCGACCAAAATCATTCTGTCTGAAGAGTCATTAAAGTTTGACAGCCCAGCAAATGACCCCAGATCTCTCATCTTCCTCACGCAGACTGTGACCCACTATCCATGTGAAGACATTTCTTCTCTGCTATTGAAAAATCCCCTTCAATTTATATTCTTAAGCCATTGAAGTATATAAAAGCACTTAAACATATACATGGTTTTGTGTGTAGTGCTTTCTGTCAGCCCTCTGAGGAAGGAATTCAAAGAATTATTCGTTTTAGTTTCAGTTTATTATTTTTGAAATTAATTTTTATTGGAGTCTAGTTGATTTACAATGTTGTCTTAGTCTCTGCTGTACAGCAAAGTGAGTCAGTTATACATCTGCATATATACACTCCTTTTTAGATTCTTTTCCCATATAGGCCATTTCAGAGTATTGAGTAGAGTTCCTGGGCTATCCAGTAGGTCCTTATTAGTTTTGTATTTTATATATAGTAGTGTGTCTATGTCCATCCCAATCTCCCAGTTTATCCCTCCCCGCCAATCTTCCCCTGGTTACCGTAAGTTTGTTTTGTACATCTGTCACTCTAGAGTTTCCGTTTAGATGCTAGAGGCTGTTTCATCTTCTTTCCCCTGGGGGATGTGATGGTTGGCATCCTGGGCTGCTCAGGCCTGGATCTTGAGTCTCCGCTTTTAGCACGAATCCCACCCTCCCGCCACAGACTTCTGGGGCCTTCAAGCACGTGGGGGCCCCAGATGCTCTGCATTAGGGCATCTGCTGAAAGCCCACGCCTGTGACCTGGAAGAGAAGGGCCACAGAGGGTCCGGCGCTCCCTGGACCAGTGCGCCTGGATGGTCACGCGTGAGTCACGGAGGCCCCGGGGTCTGCGAGTGGGTTTGGTTACAGGGTCCGGTCTGCGCCGGGCATCTGGGTCTGTGTTAGCGGCAGGGCCGTGCGGGGCTGGGGTCTGCCTGAGCTTTGACTCTGCGTCCCACAGACACTAATCCAGAAGAGGTCTGCCCGAGGCCCCTGATGACAGACTCTACCATCAACTCTCCCCACCCTCAGAATTAGGTACTGAGGTCCTGAATCTTCATCTGAGCCAGTGCAGCTATTGGGTTTGGGGCTTATTCTAGAGCTTTCTGTACAATCAGATTTATTCAAGGCTTGCATCCTGAAGAGGGCTGCATTAGCCAGCCTCCCAGGAGAACAGCCCGCTGCCCTCGCGCTCACGTGAGCCCCTGGGGAGCCATCGTAGGGCTCCAGGTGGGCTGCCCCAGTCATTGTACTATGTATAGTCTGGAGGTTACTGAGCCAACTTGACATGGCCTGTGACACTGACTGTTCTAGGACTTGAAAACCTCTTCTATCTTGGCCAGACTGTGCAATATTCAAGCAGGCATCAGTCTTCTAAATCAGGTATTCCCCATCTGCTACCAAATTTGGCCTGTCCAGGCCATTTTTTCCCCTCCGTTCCATGGAGAGCCACACAGACACTGATTTGAGAAAAGTCTCATCCCTCTTGGAATCTGGAGCCCATTGGCAACAAGTATACTGTGTACCTTGGAGGACACATAGAAACCCCACGTCATGGTCACGTAGGAGGAACCCTCCCAGAAATCTCCGAAAAGGGTTTATTTTCACATACGTCTTGGAGATTATTTTAGTTAAGCCTCTACAGAATTTCTTCTATTTTTTTTTTTTTTTTTGGTTGAAGTATAATTGATTTACAGTGTTGTGTCAGTCTCTGGTGTACAGCAAAGCGATCCAGTTATACATAGGTACCCATTCTTTTTAAATGTTTTTTTCCATTATGGTTTATCACAGGATATTGAATGTAGTTCCCTAATTGGTCAGAATTTCTTAATGTGAACTTGCTTATTCTCCAGTTGGCTTAGATTATATAGACAGCAGCATGGAGAACAGCATGCATATATATGCACGCACGTACATAGACACACACACACCCTGTGTAGGGCCTTGGCACACGAGAGAAGATTCTAGAGCCAGCCAGCACCCCGGCCTCTGTGTAGACCACACAGAAGGATGGCATTACTTGGGTGCACCCTGGCTGCCCTCTGTACTGTCATTTTAGGATTTTACTAACATATTATTTGAAACTTAAAATAAAATCTGTTGTTCTTTAGAGAAACGCATGACCTGCCATGCACTTTACATAAAAAATATCAACGCAGTACAGTAAATCCTAATGGCAAATTAACAAGTTTGCTCTATGAGGTTTTATTTATCTGAGATCTGTCTTGTAGATCAGTTTGTTTTAGATTTTATTTGATTTCAGAACATTGTGCACATATCTTGTCATAATTGCTTGAACTCCAAAGTTATGGAACAGGTTTACCTGTTCTTGTCTTAAAGCTAGAAACACAGTTTCCTCAAATAGAAAAGGTCTAATAAGCCACCAACCTATATGTTGAAAGAACCTTGAGTTGATCAGGATTTAAACAAAGACTACATTTGGTCTTCTTTAGAGGCTCCTTATTTAGGTGGGCTATGATGTGGTGTTGTAGGGAAGCCATCCACTTAGATTTAAACTTGATGAAAGTACAGTGAACTTTTTTTTTTTTTTTGATTTGATATACATTTAATGGGGTTATTTGAATAGCAAAAGTTTTACATTTTGAAAAGGTTCCATTTATCAGTTTTTCCATTTATGGATTGTGCTTTTGGCATCGAATTTAAGAACTCTTTGCCAAGTCCGATATCTTGAAATAATAAATTTATCTCCTGTTTTTCCAAAAACTTTTATAGTTTTACATTTTACATTTAAGTTCATGATCCATTTTGAGTTAGTTTTTGAAATATAGAGCTTCAGTAATCAACACACTATGGTACTGTGGGATAGACACATAGATTGATGGAATGGAATACAGAGCCCAGAAATGAACCCGGCTAATTTTTTACAGAGATGTAAAAGCAGCTTAATGGAGTAAGGGTGGCCTTTTCAGCAGATATGCTAGAGCAACTGAATATCCCAAAGGCAAAACAAAAAGAAATAAAACCTCACACGGTATATACAAAAACTAAGGCAAAATGGTGAACTCTTAATTATTGGGTATTTCCAAGTGGCAGGTATTTCTAAGCATATCTGAACAGGTTTGGAAAATGTTTTTATACTTATATTTGATATTGCTGTGTCTGATATTTAGGACTCCTGTTACTTCAGGTGATCAATAAATACTTGTGCAGTGAAGAACTTGATGAACAGGACACACACACACACACACACACGAACGAACGAACGAACGAACGAACGAACGAACGAACGAACGGGGAATGAGTTTGCTGTCCTCACCTGCCTAGCTCCCGAGCGAAAATTTTCTTTGTTAACACTTCTGACTCATTCAGGCCTTCTCCAGAAGGAAGGTAATTTTACACGTTTTTGTTTTGCCTGTGACAAGCGAGGAATAATCAGTTTTAGCTTTTAAACGAAATGAGTAATTAGCCCAGAAGATACTGCTGATAAAACTGGAATCCAGTCTGTCATTTAATCCAGTGCCGTGCAGAATTTGCTTTGTGTGTTGCTGGGGGAGATATGCTAGACAACACACTCTTGAACTTTTTTAAAAATAACTGAATTAGGATAATTTTAAAAGGTTGAAAACAAGGTGGCCAATGTCTGGGAAATGGTTTATTTAAATCTAAAGCCAGCACGCTAAGATCATTGTGATGTGGTAGTTTTTAATAATAGCAATGTAAAAATTGGTATGTTCCTTAAATACTGTAGATGCTGCCCTTTACCTTCAAAAGTTTGCTAATGTGATTCATTTATTTGAAAGTTCAAACCTGATGTGTGACTGTAGGATCTCTGTGTGGCCCCCGCGGCCAGACTGCTGGGGTTCAAATTCCAACATTTAGTTACTAACGTCCTCCCTCGGTATCCACAGGGCATTGGTTCCAGGACCTGCCATGGATACCAAAATCCGTGGATACTCAAGTCCCATAGGTGGCCCTCAGTATCCGAGTTTCAGCATCCACGAAACCAACCAACCTCAGATCACATAGTGTTGTATTTACTGAAAAAAAATCTGCATCTAAGTGGACCCGCACAGTTTAAACCCGTGTTGTCCAAGCGTCACCCATACCTGTAATAGCATGGGAAGGTAACTCAACCTCTGTCTCAGTGTTCTCATCTGTAAAATGGGGACGATAATGTACCTGGCACATAGGGTTGTTAAGAGACACTTAAAGCAGCGCTTGCAGCATGGCCGTGTTTGTTGAGAGATTATGATTATTAATTTTCATTAGAGCAAAGGTAACTCTGAGGTTTAATGTTAGCCTTAAGCTGTAAGGATTTTTTTTTTCTTCGTTTTAAATTTATTTTATTGAAGTATAGTTGATTTACAATGTTGTGTTAATTTCTGCGGTATAGCAAAGTGACTCAGTTATACATATATATACATTGTTTTTCATATTCTTTTCCATGATGGTTTATCACAGGATATTGAATACAGTTCCCTGTGCTCTGTGCTCTACAGTAGGACCTTGTTGTTTATCCATCCTATATATACTAGTTTGTATCTACTAACCCCAAACTCCCAGTCCATCCCTCCCCCACCAGCCCCCTCCCCCTTGGCAACCTCAAGGCTGTTCTCTGTGTCTGTGAGTCTGTTTCTGTTTCGTAGATAAGTTCATTTATGTCATATTTTAAATTCCACATATAAGTGGTATCGTATGATATCGTCTTTCTCTGTCTTACTTCACTTAGTATAATAATCTCTAGGTCCACCCATGTTGCTGCAAATGGCATTATTTCATTCTTGTTTATGGCTGAGTAGTATTCCATTGTATGTATATATGTACCACATCTTCTTTATCCGTTCATCTGTTGATGGACATTTAGGTTGTTTCCATGTCTTGGCTATTGTGAATAGTGCTGCTATGACCATAGGGGAGCACGGATCTTTTTGAATTATTAGTTTTCTCTGGATATATGCCCAGGAGTGGGATTGCTGGATCATATGGTAGTTATACTTTTATTTTTTTGAGGAACCTCCATACTGTTCTCCATAGTGGCTGCGCCAATTTACATTGTAAGGATTTTTTTTTCAACTAAAGAGTTATTGCAATGATTTTTGTAACCTTGGTGTTAAAAGTAGGTGGTTTGAGCCTGTGTTTCCCTTGAAATCTAGGGAAATTATTTAATATTCTTTAATTTAAAAAAATTGTTTAAAAATGTGTTATCTTAGTAACAATAATAGAAAATGACTACTTCTGATGCCTGAGTGATCATTCCAAACTCAGTTTCCTCAGGAGGTAGTGCTCAGCATGTCAGATTTAACCAGCATTCTGTAGCTGGTTCACACCCAGAACGCCTTGGTCATAACTCGTATACATCCCACCAGGGGAAAGGAAAACTTTCCTGCTGAGTTGGGTGGGTTTTTGGAACTGATATGTAAGATGATTACCTGGATTTTGTTACCCTTTAGTGGGTTCCTTTTTAAAATAACACATAAAATAAGAGAATTTTGTTTTGGTTCAGATGTGAAATTGTAGCGAATAGTTGCATAATTCATCAGAGGAGATTTGGGATTAATTGAAATAAAATATTTTAGCTAGAGTCATATCAGCATCAGTTTGAATAGGTCATAGTTAATTTATCGAGGGGATTGTTTTCAAAAATTGAATGATCATTAGAGTCGCTTGATGCGGCTCTTGACAGATACGGTTTACTGAGCCCCACCCCAGCCTGTTTACTCATAACTGAGGGGCGGGGCTCTTACCCTCCCCCAGGTGCTGTGATGCACAGCATGGTGGGTGGTCCCGCCTTTGGCCTTCTGTCCCTCCCTCTATAGCATCTTGGCCCAGTGCCACTCACTGCCATCGGTGTGGGAATGGACACACCTGCTGTGGGCCCTTGTCAACATTGTTCTACTCAGCTGTATGGTCAGGAAAAGCACACTTACTAAAGGATCAGAAGCTATTTTGAAAATTGAATTTTCCTTTGCTAAGTTTTTGTGGGTGTTTCTTTTAAGTGTGTAACATCTCTTAGAAAAAATCATTTAAAATCCAAGCGAACGCAGGACATCCTCTTCTTATTTTTTTACTAGATCCAGAGTTCCAGGGCAGTTCCTTTGAAATGCAAGTTATTTGTTGAACTGCAGCCTACATGGGCAGAGCTCGTAGGGGAGTACAGCATGGCTCCCAGACTCTGAGTCCTCAAGTAGGGAATCATGTTTCGGTTTGCAAGTAATTCAACTATAATTCAGCTCATGGAGGAGCTCACTTCCAACTCCATCACCGCTTTCATGTATGATGTAAAGAACTCAGTCATTCTGTTACCTGATGTCATTATCAGCACATGAGAAGCTAGGGGTAAAAGAACAGCAGGATGCTCTACAAACTTCCCTTGAGAACAACTAGAACAAGGGGATGTATTTCTATCAGCCACTAAGGACCTGTAGCCAGAGTTGTGCAGTCCCTGTGTCTCCAGATTCCCTGGGAACTTGCTTCAGTGACCCCACTGCCCACCTGGTACACACATGCCACCCGAGGTGCAAGCAGATTCTCTTTTTGCTTGTAATGGGAAGGAGCACTGAGAATATTTTTGTAGATAGCAGAGGAGGTGAATCCTGCCAACACCTGCAACTTCCCCTAAGACAGGTAGAATATTTCCGGAGAAAATCGAGCCAACGTTTTGCTGGCAGATGTCACGCCCTTCCACAGCCCCTTCCCTCCCACTAATTCCTGGAGCTCAGTGTCAATGGAGTGATACATGTTCTCCTTTGTTGCTGGCATGGCTCCTTTTGCTTATAATATCCATAAGTGCCCTTGAACCTTTAGGCTGCCCCCAAGTGCAGGGGTCCCAGGGAGCCAGCCATCTCCAGCCACCTCCAGCCACCTTGAAGGATTCACTCTGAGTTCTGACTGGTGGTGACCAGCCATTTTCCAAGGAGTTGCCCAGCTTCTGAGGTATTCCTGTTCGTCTCCTGTAAGATGCTACAGGGCTGGGACCTGCCGCCTTGTAGCCTCATCTGACGGTCACCAACCCTAACTTCCAGGTGGCTCTTGAACTCAAGGACTTCTGTACCTTTGGCCTTGGCTTGCTCCTGGTTCCTCTATGGAACGTCCCAGGATGTCATAAAATGTCAAGTGATTTTTTAATCTCCACCAAGGGGTGGCATTTGAACCGTCATATGTGAGAGGGACACGCCTGCCAGAGCTAAAAAGAGACTTGTCACATTCTGCCTGGCATGAGGGCAGTTGGGGATGAGTAGCCACTGACTGGCGGTCCCTCCCCACCGCTGTTCCTAGCAGCCGCACCTGCCCTAGGATCCAGCCCTTACATTTAAAACAGCCTTTAAGAAGAGGCGCTCCTGAGTGCTTTGAGTCGATAAAAGAAATAGGAAGGAGCAGTGTACGGAAGGTAGTAAACGAGCTTCCTTCTAACCAAACAAAAGTACACCAAGCATTACGGTCAGAGGGATCCAGGCGAGGCAGAAGGAGACTGCTGGATGGTGGATTGTCACCAGTGCAAACACGTGACTAAGGATGGAGATGCGCCTTGCCCTCGGGCACTGAGTGGCTGTTCTGTAAGTGTGACTTGGTATTATCCCCAAAGGCAGAAAGTGAGATATTCCATATCGAAAGAGCAGAAAGTAGAGATCACACACGTAGGCGAGTATGAACTGGATGATCACTTTGTGCACAAATGCAACTTGGAAGTTTTTTACGAGCAAGCAGTGCTTTGGGTGCTGCAGAGCTACCCCAGGCAGCTCGGGAGCCATAGGCAGGCGCACAAAGGGTCACGATCTGACGGGGTATGTGCTGGAGTAGAGCAGCAAGAGTCTGGGGAGACTTTCTAAGATGCAAAGGATGGAGAGGTTTTTTGGTTTTTTTTTTTTTCGGTACGTGGGCCTCTCATTGTCTCAGCCTCTCCCGTTGCGGAGCACAGGCTCTGGACCCGCAGGCTCAGCGGCCATGGCTCACGGGCCCAGCCGCTCCGCGGCACGTGGGATCTTCCCGGACCGGGGCACGAACCCGTGTCCCCTGCATCGGCAGGCGGACTCCCAACCACTGCGCCACCAGGGAAGCCCTGGAGAGGATTTTGATAAGTGGAACGATGGGGGTTGGTGGGCGGGAACGGACATTGACTGGGCCGTGGAGAGCCTTGAATGGCGAGGTAAATGGGGTGTGTTTACTGCCCACAGGAAACCCTGGGCATCTTGACAAGGCAGATGCTGGTGGCCGCAGGAAGGATGAGGTCGTCAGGAGGCGGCTGGGAGTGGGCAGGTCCCAAACTACGATGACAGCAGCAGGGAGAAAAAGGGAGGGACCAGAGCGGGCGCAGGGGGAACAGCCCCGCTGGAGGGATGACTGGGTACAGAGGTCTGCAGGAATGGAGGGGCCATGTGGGACCACCCCCTCAAGTCCGCGGGGAGCCACAGCACATGCATGAGAAAAGGGCGAGGGCTGCCCCGACTTTCTCCATCCCCACCACTGCATCCTGATGGAAGTCCACCAGG
>NW_006798732.1:806763-810582 GCF_000442215.2 Lipotes vexillifer | reverse complement strand
CACACGGAGCCCCGTGTCCTGAGCAAGAAGGATTTGGCTGCGGAGGTGACTGCCATGTCCAGAGCTGTGCGGTGACCGCCAGGGGCCTTTCATAACCTTCCCTGGTGACCTGGAAGAACGATCGGGCAGGCGCCTGTCTTGTAGCACAGTTAATCACAGAGCAAAGTTTTAGTTGCCGATTAGAGAAAGTTTAGCTTCCGTTCGAGCTCGGCAGGAGATAAGGAATCTCACAGGCCCCGGAGTTGGCTGTTTCGCGTCTTCTGCTTTCCCCAGATCCCCAGCTCCTTGAGCCCTGCCCACGAATGGGACGGGAGTCGGGACAGGAAGGCTTTGGCCTGAGTTGAACTGCTTACTGCTTTGCTTCGGGGATGTGGCCTGGTTGTCACAGCACAGGCGAGCCTGGGCTTCTAAGCATCTTCCAAGGCAGCGAGCCAGACCTTGACACTTAAAAGCTGTACCTCCAAACAAGGACCCATGCAAGGACTTCGGAGGAAGAGACGTGCACATTTACTAAGGCAACACAGCCTTGGATTAAGTACCAAGGAATAACTTGGCATGGAATATGTAAAATCTACATGTAGAAAATTGTACAATACACCTAAAGAATACAAAAAGAATTTGAAAAAAAAAAGTGGAAAGGCATGCATCATGTTCTAGAATAGGATAATTCAAGATCATGAATATCGCAAATCTTCCTAAGTTAATTTTATTAAATTTAACATATTTCCAATAAAATACCAACTCTTAAGAAAAAAGGTAGGCAAGGAGATTCTAAAGTTCACATAGGTAAATAAACGAGCCACCACTTATTAAATACATTGTGAAGCCTCAGTAATTAAAAGGTGATACTGGCATGTGAGTGAACAGACATTGGAACAGACTAGAAAACCAGAAAGTGTCCCTAGAATATATGGGAATAAATAAAAGAAATGGAAAAAAAGTATCATTTAAAATCAATGGGGAAAAAAGGACTATTAAATAAATGTTAAGACAACTGGGTGACCACGTGAGAGAATAATTAATAAATGATGAATAAATTTATTTCTTTAAATAAATTGTACCATAACATCAGGATAAATTTCTAATAGATCTAATATTCACAGAGTTAAATGTTTAAAAAAATTAAACCGTAGATACGTCTTGATTTGAGCAAACCAACTGTGTAAACACATTTCTGAGGCAGTTGGAGGGTAGGTCAAGTATTAAATGACACCAAATCATTTGTTAATTTTGTTACATAGGGTAATATCTTGATGGTTATGCAAGAAAATGTCCATAATGTTTTTAAATGCCTATTGAAGTATATATTGGGGTAAAATGACTTGATATCTTGGGTTTGCTTTAAAATAATGTTGTGGAGAGAGAAGAGATAGAAGAAGCAAGCATGGCAAAACCTTGGTAATTGTTGAATCTAGTGGTGTGTATAAGGAGTTCATTGTAGCTTTGTCTCTACTTTGTGTAGGTTTACGTTTTTTCAAAATCCAAAAAATTAAGTACCAGAGTAAAACATAGAATTCTTTTTTAATTTACTTTATTGAAGTATATAGTTGGTTTACAGTGTTGTGTTAGTTTCCAGTGTATAGCAAAGTGATTCCGTTATACAAACATATAGAATTATTTATCTATATTCTTTTTCATATTCTCTTCCATTATGATTTATTACAGGATACTGAATATAGTTCCCTGTGCTATACAGTAGGACCTTGTTGTTTATCCATTCTATATATACAAGTTTGCATCTGCTAATCTCAAACTCCCAATCCATCCCTCCCCCACCCCCACCCCCTTAGCAACCACAGGTCTGTTCCCTGTATCTGTGAGTCTGTTTCTGTTTTGTAAATAAGTTCATTTGTGTCATATTTTAGATTCCACATATCAGTGATATCATATGGTATTTGTCTTTCTCTGTCTGACTTACTTCACTTAGTATGATAATCTCTAGTTTCATCCATGTTGCTGCAAATGGCATTGTTTCATTCTTTTTCATGGCTGAGTAATATTCCATTCTGTGTATATGTGTGTGTGTATATATACCCCATCTTTATCCGTTCATCTGTTGATGGACATTGAGGTTACTTCCATGTCTTGGCTATTGTAAATAGTGCTGCAGTGAACACTGGGGTGCATGTATCTTTTCAAATTATAGTTTTGTCCAGATATATGCCCAGGAATGGGATTGCTGGATCATATGGCGGCTCTATTTTTTAGTTTTTTTGAGGAACCTCCATACTATTCTCCCTAGTGGCTGTGCCAATTTACCTTCCCACCAACAGTGTAGGAGGGTTCCCTTTTCTCCACACCCTCCCCAGTTTTTGTTATTTGTAGACTTGTTAATGATGGCCATTCTGACCAGTGTGAGGTGGTACCTCCTTGTAGTTTTGATTTGCCTTTCTCTAATAATGAGCATGATGAGCATCTTTTCAAAAACAGAATTCTTTAATAGCCATGGATTTGGCATATCTTTCCAACTGCTTACAGTCCAGAAGCCATGACATAAAAGATTGATAAAAACCAACTAGATTCTAAAAACAACGACACGTTTGCACTGTGAAACGAAAACACCAAAGAGAGGGAAAAAACTAGGAAAACTATTCTCAACTCTTATCAAAGCTTTATGGCTAATAATACATTAACATGTAAACTTACAGAAATCCTAAAAAAAAAAAATCAACAACACTGAAGAAAAATTAGCAACACTTCTAAATGGACGCACACACACAAAAAGAAAAAGGAAATTTAAATGATTCTAAAACATGTGAAAAGATGCTCAACCTCAGTAAGAAAAGTAAAAATGTACTATGATTGTGAAACCTCAAAGCAGCAAAGATCTAGAATCTGATCACATGCTGTGGGATGCAAAACGACCCAATGTCTGGGAGGGGCAATTTGGCAGTTCACTTCAGATAAATTTGCATTCCTGGTTATACACTGTAGATTTGTGCGAAAAGAGCAAAAGATGAGAAACTATGGTGCCCATCAGTAGGGGACTCATTAAGTAAGTTATGGGGTACTGTGTAGCAAATGAGGAGGCTGTCCAGTGTGCCTTTATGGAAAGATCTCCAGGAGGCCATTGCTAAGGGTACTTTACATCTGGGTATAAAAGGGAAAATAAGCATTTATTTATATTTGCTTGCATACAGAAAACCTGTAAGGACAAACAAGAAACTAATAACTGACTGTTTTTTCACTGTGAACCTTCTCCCACTTTTTAGCTTTATTCAAATCACATGAATGCAGAAATTAGAAACATAGACTGGATTTGGAAAGACTGTACTATGGGCTCAGTCCAGAGTCACCTTTGCAGACCAAGTTCTGGCTTTCTATATGATATCTATTAGCAGTATAATTTTATATGAATTGAGTAAAAATCCAAAAATAACAGTTAGGTCATTTGAAAACATATGCCTCAGGTGCCCACTAAATGTGCTTTTCAATATATGTCTTGTTCAGAATGTAGTCAGACCGGCCCTGGATGGGTACTTCGATTAAGTAAGATATTGTGACTGTTGTGAGGAGAATGCTGCTCCATTTGCCCATTGCTCTGTCACTTCATCACCTGCCCCCGGCCCAGCCAGCTGCTCTGTTAAATATGAATGCCACGTATGTCTCGGAACTACAGGTGAAGAAATTCAATGAACTGTCTGGCCATAAATTATGTCATGATTCTGGTTTTTTTTTTTCCCCTGCCTGGAGCCAGAGCTCTTTTACTTGGGTTGAGACTTCAAGAATTTACTTGCTGAAGGCCCTTTCATTTTTGTTTTAAAAGCTGCCAATTAGCACCTACTTTATTGACATCACTCCCCCCCCCACCCCCCCACC
>NW_006798732.1:794007-806715 GCF_000442215.2 Lipotes vexillifer | reverse complement strand
CGCCGCCAGACAGAGCTCCTTCTTTGAAAGACCAAGATGACTGTTCCTTAGTCTTTCTGGAAACAAAATTACTAACTTCTCTCCTTCTCTCCATTTACTTTTTTCTTTGTAAGGAGGAGAGGTTAGAAATGTTATTCGTGCTTTTTCATTCTCTGCCTGGGGTAAGAGACTGAGCTAGAAGGGCAGGGTGGGTGGGATGTTTCACAGTTATTCCTTCACCTGGGACTGAAGGCCATTCGTGTCAGCAACTCTGTCCTGCTCAGCACTTGTTTTTATTTAAGTCCAAAGAAAGGCACATCCAAGGAAGGGCAAGAAGGTACCCTGAGCAGAGCCCAGGTGTCTAGCCCTTAAAGACATCCTCCCTTGTCATCTTACTAGGAATGAAAATATTTTAAATAATTTAAAAAAAAATTTTTTTTTGTATCTCTCCCCCCCTCTTGAAAGTTAGATTTAATCAGCTTTCAGACTTCACAGTTTGCATCTTTCAGCATTACATTGCAAAGCTAGGAAAACCTGCAGTTTACAAATTCACACGATTTACAGGTTTTCCCTTAGAAGGCATAACCCCACAAGCATTTATATTATATTCACGAGTGGAAACATTTGCATTTTTTTCTTCCAATAATCATTCTGGTGGTGACCGTTTAACCTGCCCCAGTCCTTTTATGGATGCTCCCAGCCCCTCTGGGCAGGTGGAGCCAGGAGGCAAAGACAATGCAGGCAAGGCAGTGGTATTGGGAGACGTACCAGTCTGGGCCACTTCAGGAAACACCCCAACGTGTTCTCCTTGCTTGTAGGTTATCGCAAAATAATCCAAACTGTGTTGGCGTGGACAGCATGTCTTTCGTCGGTGTTTAGGATTGCTAATAGCTCCATAAACTGTTAAAAGCAAGAAGGTTGGAATGGAAGCTAATAATCGGGGCCCCATGTTTTGAAAGCACACAACCAAATCCGTCACGTAGATCCCCAACACTGTCACTGATTTGGGCCAAGTGGAGTTTATAGTGAGCCTGACAGGCAGGGAACTGGTGAAAAGAGAAACAGAAGAGCGTGAAGCAAACTGGAGAATAGCGATCCCAGCGGGCCTTACTCGCACAGGTGGTGGAGTAGACAGGAGTCTGTGTGCACACGCGCACACCCCGGACACGAGTTGGGGAAGAGAAGAAACAGATGGAGAGGGGTGGGAAGAGGGGAGCGTGCAGGGGGCAGTGGGTGATGCCACCAGGTAACGGCACCTCAGCAGCCTCCACGGAGCCGAGTGCTCTGTTCTGGATGTGAGCGTCCTCCATCCTTGGAACAACCTTCTGGCCTCCATCGTTGAGGGGATAATTGACCTACGAGTCCCATAGCTGGGGAACAGCAGAGCTGGGGTTTGAACTCCTGTCCGTCTGAAGAGCCCAGACCCTTAACCTCCGGGCAGCTCTTTGCATTAAGTGGCATCTATGGCACGTCATTGGTCACCTCTCCAGAGCTAAAAGCTGAGGGTTCAATCCTGAAATGGGCCAAGGGCAAGACCTTCATAATTCCCTTGCAGATCATGCTTCAAGCTTAACGCCCTCCGAAAATTGGGGCCAGAAGGGGCCACGTGCTGGGGTGAAAGTGTAGACTGAATACATGGCCTCTTTCGGAGAAATACATTACAATGCAACTCTCTCTAATGATAGTTTAGAAGCATCCATTTCACAGATCAAGAACAGCCCATCTTGATCTTAATCATCACTTTTAGTTCCAACTCTGGGCTTTGGGAAGTCTGATATTTGCATTGGTTTTAGATTAAAACATGACGTGGCGTTTTGGAAAACAAAGTGGACAAATAAAACTCTAGGGGGGATTTTTTTTTTTTTAAATGCCTTTGCTTGGGAACTTATTTATGCTGGTGTTGTTAGCGATTTTCCTTGGATGACAAACATAATTGTAGTAACATGTTTCTGAGATACAGAGGATGAAAACCGCAACAAAATATAGACCTTTCAAGTCAGCACATGAGTAATGTATGTTAATGACAGAAATGGAGCCAGGGAAAGGGATTTTAAAGAACGAACATGGCAGATATCAGGGGTGTCCTGCGTCCTGTGGTTATATTATATGGGATTTCTAGAAGTGAGTTGCTTACCATCTGAGTGTTAGAAATAAACCAGAACATGATCATAATATGCATTAATGTAATTTGGGTCAGCCAGTCCTTCTAATTAAAATCTCCTTCAAAGGCTCTCACAGCATGGAGCCCTAGGAAGCGGCTATATGCCAATGCAACAGTGGGATTTTAGTTAGGACGACCTGGAATTGTCTCATCCGCTCCTTTCCCTGGTTCACTGGAAACTCATTGGTTGTGTTTTTTGCGTAATTCCAGTCCGTAATGTTTGAGTGAGGTCCTTTATTCCCTCAAGTTCTGGGACTGATAAAATTCAAATCGCTTATTGTCTAATAATATTTGTTTAAATGCACCACCATGCAACAGACTTTACTATGAAAATGATGCCGGTGTTTAAAAAAAGAACCTGAGTTCTTACGGCCTCGATTTTGCTGCTGCTGCCCTCGTAGCCAACCTGTACGTTCCTTCATCAAATGAGCCTGTTCAGTTAGCCTCGGTTCTGACCCTGGGCTGCACCCTGAGTCACCTGGGGTGCTTCACAAGATCCCTGAGCCTGGGTTCCACCAGAGATCCTGGGGCCATCAGTCTGGGTGCGGCAGGGGCAGGAGAGTCTCCAGACCCTGGGAGAGTCTCACCCTCAGCTCCAGTGGAGAAACCAGAGGATTTCCAAAGCCAGGGCTAACCCTAAAGGTCACCCGACCTCCAGGTCCTAAATGAATGTGACTGCCCCTTTCTGATTTCTAGCCTGTGTCATATATAACTAATGTCCAAAGTTCAGTTGAATTTCTCAGTGATCCTTGTAAGAACCTTGTCTAGCCCAAAGTACTAAGTAGTGAAGCATCTTTTCTGCCTCTTGTAGTGTCATTTTATCAGTTCATTCATGGGCTACATGTAAATGATATCCTAATCCTGCCTGCATTCAGAATAGCAAACCACACAGAAGAGGACTCTTGTGAACAATACCCCACATAAGATCTATACTTGCTGAACAGCTTTTGCATTTGCTGTAAATTACATTGGCCCTGTGGCCAGGGATCTTTCATCTCTGGTGAGAAACCCAATTCTTGTCCATGTGACCTGCTGGGAATTGATTTTGTTATTTTGCTTCCCACCAGAGGACTGAAAAAAAATTTTAAAACAAAGACTGAGAGAACACTGGAGGAAAAAAAAAACGACAGAGATTCTTGGGATTCAGAACTTGTTGTAAATTTTCTGGGCTAGACAAAAAAAAACAGCTATTATCCTGTGAGTTTGCCTGAGGGTCAAAGTCAGGCTGAGGAGTGAAGCCTGTCCTCAGTGTTGGGTTATCAGTCCCTCACAGTCAGCCTGAGACCCATCCCTGACTTGCTTAAACTAGTTATTGCAGAGATGAAATATTCCTGCTTACAGAGCACTGTTTTTTCTCAGCCACATCAGCGTGATCAAAAATTTCTAAAGCTAAACAGAATGACATATTGGTTTGCAAGGATTATCCACACCCTCCCATCAATTAAAAAAAAAAAAAGGAAGAAAGAAAAGCTGCTGAGAGGAGTAGGGCGAGGCTAATTCTGTGCTCAGAAAGATACCCTGAGGCAGCTGCAGATAGTGTTGTTCTCAGTTCAGCTTTGGCTGGGCTGGTGTGTTGCTTTATTAGCTCATGTTCCAAATCTGTCACCAGAAGAATGTAGTGAGAATCTTGTTTCAATCTTTTGTCTCTCACTTCTCCCTTTCCTCAGTCAGAGTCCAGCATCTACACAGCCATGATCGCCAAGACTCCAAAGCAGCAGTTTTGAATAAAACCTAACAGGCTTTTCACGTGATTCGTAAGAAGAAACAGCATTTTTTCTCCCACTCACCCCAGACACACGTTTGCAGGCCCTGTTCCCCACTCACCCCAAAGGTAGTGGCTGCTGAGTTTTAGAACATATGGGATCATCCTTTCTGTGGTATCTGCAAGTCTCCATTGAGGCTGGAGTGAGGGGGAAAGAGAGAGAAGGGAGGGAGAGAGAGAGAGAGAGGGAGACGGAGAGCTGGGGGCAGCCCTGGTTGTGTACTTGACTTTGCAATTCAGGGTGGTCATCTCTGCCTTTAAAAGCTCAAGCTGGAATGCAGGGACCACACAGCCCTCCCTCCACCATGTACAGAACCCACTGGTTAACTGTTTCCCTCATCTCTCAACGGTTGCTGTGTTTTTAACATCTCTGGAGGGCAGTTTTGTCACCTGTGATATGGGGATGGATACTCACCGTCGTGGCGGCAGGCTCACCTGAAGGCAGGTGCACTAAAGCACGTTGTAAATTAGAGAACGCTTTACGGTGATGTGCAGCTGGGGGCAGCGAAGATGAGATGAGCTACCGAAAGCACTGTGTCTGCAGTTAAAGACGGTATCAGTGGAAAACGGTGGGGTTAGTTGTTTATGCTGAGCACTGGGTGCGAACTGGTTTCCAGACGTGAGGAGATAGGGAAGAGGGGAGTGCGGCAGAGGATGGGGTGACCCCCTCTGGCCGGACAGCCAGTGGGCCGGACCCCGATACCTCTTTAGCTGTGGCGTCACTTCCCAGACCCCTTGACCTCTCCATGGCCGATGGCTTGCTGAAATGCTCCCACTGTGAGCTCTGCATCCAGGGGGAAGGGAATTTTCTAAAGACAGAGGCCAGGTGGGTGCACCCAGCACAGCCGACCTCTGACTGGAGGAGGGGCTCCCCCAAGGAGAAGGGTCACACGGCACAGCCTGTGTACACTCAGACGTGAGACCCACTGCCTGACCCATCGCTGTGAAGACAGGGCAGTTAACCCCGCGGAAGAGGGAGCTCTGCACCCTTCCCTGAGCACGGCCTGCCCAGGGATGAGTCCACAGGCTACGGGGCCAGCGGGCGGGAAGGACAGCCACCGTTGCCCGAGTGGCCTCTGCCCCGGCGCGGGTGAAGGGGCTGGGCGATGGCTGCGGGATACAGCAGGAGCGCCTGGGCCCGGGGGCCGTGGAGGGTGCAGCAGGGTCACGTGCGTGAAGCAGGCACGTGAGGATGTGTGTGTCCCGGTGGGGCGTAGACCCAGCCATGCGGCAGAAACAGAAGAAGCACCGAAATGCAGAACAAGGACCAGCTCTAGCCTCCCTCTTGCGCCATGTGTATTTTTGTCTTGAAAAATGAGTCTAAAAGGTCGGCCCGCCAGAACATGTTTTGCTCTGTTTTTACATTATCAGTTGTTTTTCTTCCCCCCATCAAGAAACTGGTTAGAAGGATGAGTGGGACTCGCTTGCTCTGCCCCTCGACTAGATGGCTCTGGCCCGTGTGTTCCGACGTCACCGTCCTTTGTAAATATCGTAACATCCTTTGTCGGTGCTGCCGGGGCCCCGTGCCCTCAGCGTGGAGGGGCCGAGCCCAGGCGCCCTGCCTGGCTGGCCCTGCACGCCCGCCCAGCCGAGCCCGGGGCAGCTGTGCCAGCCTCAGGCGTCAGCCCGAGAAACGTGGAGGGGGCTGCTTCCAGGGGCCCCGTGTGCAAGAATCCATGAGGCGGAGGCCCATCTAGCGCCGACGCTCACTTCCCGGGTTAGCAGCTGTCAGGTAGCAAAGACAAACCTTAGGGGACGCCAGGGTGTCCTCCCCCACCAGACCAGCTCCCCCTCCCCTCTCCCTGGTGTGGGCTTAACTTTCCAGAAGCTTCTCAGCAGCTTCTCACCAGGGGCTGGGGGATCAGACAGCCAAGCTCTTTAGAACTGGGTGTGCATTAAGAATAAAAGGACTTCTTGAATCTCCAAGGATAGGATTTGGAGGCAATGCATTTAACAACATACTGTCTTATAAAAAAAAAATCTGTAGGATTTATATGTTGACTCTAGCTTAATATGTGGATAGTATTAAATATTCTCAGTGCAATTTGACACATGGTCCAAGATATCATGTTGCTAATTTGGGAAGTTCCATAATGTATTGTTCTTTCCTTAGAGGGTTTGGGCTGCAGGTGAAAAGCGCTGTGAATTCCTGCAAGTGATAAAGGAAGCAGGGCAGCCAGGGGAGCAGGCATCTGGCTTGTCTGGGTTTGGATAACCAGCCTGGCCAGAGGTTAGTGAAGACAGCCCGGTTTCTGAGGACCTCAGTCTGACCGGCAGGTAACTGGGATCCCCCGGATGGCTCCCCTTGGCCTGGAGTCTCCCTGGAGGGCAGGAAGAGCGTGAGATGAAGCCCTCAGGTTGCCAATGGAAATATTTGGGGAATTTCAGGGATAGAATCCTGTCTTCTTCATGGGAAGGTTTCAGGACCAGCTTCAGGCACTTACTAGTTTACTTCCAACTGCCCTCGGCTCCCGGTAGAGCCCACGGGGGACCAGGGGACAATGTGTGCCTGGTTTGTACTTTTAAAATAGTGTGAAATTTTTCTAAGACGTTGCATCATTATACAGTTTTAGTTTAAAATTACAGAACCCCTCGTTTTTTGCAAGTGCCTCTAACTACACAGATGATAGCACGGCTGCGATCGAAAACTGTAACCATAACACAGAGATGAAATAATCTTCAGATATGTTTAGGCCTGGATCACCATAACTTGATGACTTTCAATGTGACCTCAAATTTCCAAAGTCCTGCTTTTATTTAAAATTTCAGTTTAACAAATCAATCATTTAAAACCTGGGCGATTTTTTGCTTTCAAGGTAGACACTGAGTTGAAATTCAACATATTTCCAGCCACCCCTTTTATAGCCGTAAAAAATGAGGCAGAATCTAACGTGAGTAGAATGAAGTTTAACCTAGGCCTTAGCCATGAAAGAAACATTTAAGTAAATTATTTGAAGTTTGTTTGGACTTCCAGTGTGATTGTCACGCAGATTTTGCTTGAAAATCAACTTGGCTATTTTTTCCAAGACAACATTTTACCCAACAAAACTCACTTTGCGTATTTTAACAGTGGTTGTCTGTGTGTGTGGTTAATTTGGATCACGTGTTAGGTCTTGCAGAATACCACCTTCCTGCATAAGTGTCAGAGATGGAACTGTGGGCCGGCCCCTTGACGTTGAAATCTGCATCCTCACCCTTCACTGGAATCATCTTGGCAACAAGAAGCTGAACAGCTTAGGGTTAGGGTTGGGGTTAGTTCAGGTAGGATTTCGACAGAAGTGAGAATCTCCCTGTACTCAGCTTTTGTGAGAGTTTATGCTCCTAAGGGACTCTCTTGCTTCTCGTGAAATATTCAAGTGGCTTTATTTTCTTATTTGAAGATAGGTAATAGGTTGAAAAAGAGAATATGTGTCTGTGACACTTAGGCACTTAAAAACATTAGCATTGTTTCCAAGAAGCCTCTTAACGTGCCTGAGCATTAGAGTGATACCTAGGACAGTTATAAAGGAGCAGAGATGGGTGGTGTGGCAGGTACCCTGCCCGTCTCCCCCTCTGGGCCCAGGGCTGATGTCAGCAGCCACCCAGAGAGCACTGGGTTTCCCCACACGCGGCTGGGTAAGACCCCGTGTCAGTGTGGGCTTCACACAGCCAAGACCTGGGTTTCAAAGTGGCATCAGCGTGCTCTCTGCCGCCCTGGTGTGTCCTGTAACACCCAATGTTCCCACATTCAGTAAGAACTCACACATTTAGGACCATTCGTTCTGACACTGCCAGCTTAAAAAAAGAGGAGGGATGGAAGGAATAAAACGATAGCATCTGCAGCTTTGGAATTTATGTTTATTGTTTCATCAGATGTGAGATTCTGAATACAGTGTTCCCAGCGTTGTAATGTTTATCTACCAAAGAATATATGATTGTGGTATATTATTGCGTTAGACCTGTAGCTTTTTTATGAGACTGCCTCAGCTTTATAACTCTCAGTATTTTAGTTGATAATGAGAGCTGGAGACAGTGAAAGCCCTTTTATTCAGCTGATCACGAAGCCTTGTTAGTTTGGGTTGCGTGGGTACTTACAGGCCACAGTTCTCTTTTTCAGCAGATACTTACTGAGGTCACAGGTGGAAAGTTCTGGGCCTGCCTGGGGAGAAGGGAGGTAAAAGCAGGTGGGAAGGACAGTCCAGGAGTTGAACTTGCAATACAAAACCAGTAGCGTTTCAGAGTACTTGATATTTAGGTCACATAACATACGTTTCACGTACATTAAAATAAAAGGCCACTGGGCATGTGGGACATTATGTCAGACCTTTGTTTTAGTTGTTTATTGCTAGAACGGAAACTTCTCACTGTATCCTCCAGAACAGGGCTTGGTCTGTAGAGTGCTCAGTGCACATTTGTTGAGTAACTGAATGAAATAATTTGCTAACATTTAAGCCTTCCATATCTTAGAGACATTAAAGCTGCTATAAACAAAATTGTCCTGACTTCCGGCTTTCCACGGAGTGGTATCTGTAAAATTGACTTGGGAAAGTGCATCAACTCCTTTCCGCCACTAGGGGGCGACATAGTGCAGTTAAGGAATCCAGTTTCAATGACTTTTTTAAAAAGAGGTAAGTACTTGAACTGATACTTGTGGATGTGGGTAGCTGTGACTAGTAAATCAGTACTGCAGGAGGAGGTTTAAAGCTATATCAGCATATTTTAAGCTGAACACGGGATAAGCATGTGCCCAGGTTAAAAACATATCCATAAAAATAGCCTGATAATGTGCTTAAAAATAAAGTTTTATGAAAAGGTGGCAAGTGAAGCTTTAGTGCTTAATCGTTTTCAAATCGCTTTCTGCCACCCAATCAAATTGCATATATGGTCTAATAGCAAAACAGCTGTAATGCGCATGTTAAAGAGAACGTTCTTTCCTCTTCTGAACAAGAAAAGATCTGATAAAAATCCATCATCTAAAAAAAAAATCCATCATCTGCTGATTTCAGGGGGGAAATGCAGTGGTTCTAGTTCTTCTACATGGCTGTTGACTAAATATTAACCTTCAAAACCGAGTGTCAGCTGCTCGCCTAATGTAGTCAAGTCTATGAATAGATCTCTTGTGTGGAAACCCGTTGGACAACCCGCTGAAGACAGAAGTGCCCATGGGAGGCGAGGTCAGGGAGTGTCTCCACTGTTAAGGACAGGGTCACAGGAACAGGGAGGGAGGGATTGTCTCTCATTATGACCTTACATTTAATTAGCATAATCGTCATGGCTGATTATTTGAGAAATGTATTCTTTTTTTTTCTCTCCTCCAGCCTTCAGTTTATCATTCCGACCGTCCTGAGGTTTGGCCTCCTAATCTTTTGCAGGGTGGATCCAGGCCACCGCAGCCTCTTGCTGCAGCGTCCTCCCTGCGAGGGGTCTCGGTGGACAGATCTTGTGGCCGGTAGCTAAGGCCTCTCGCCTTTTTTCTTTTCATGGCCTCGTCCCTGGTGGAGGGCTAATTCGGTATCGGGCAGCCGCAGAGCTGTGGTGCTGGAGGGAGGAGGGGGTGGGCGCAGCAGTGGCCGGGCTCTCTCACTGGGCCTTAAATAATGGGAATTAAGCTTCACGGGAGTAAAGTAATCGCAAAAGCCAAGCGGCTCAGGGGTTGCCAGCTTGGGCTGCCTTCCCTTTCCAGGGGTGACGGGGATCCAAGAGCAGCTCTCCGCCCCTCCAGGCTCTGGCCCTGCCTGGCCCTCCCCTACTTTGCCTGGTTTCAAGGCCATAAAGGAGAGAGCGAGCCAGTCCCTTCAGAGTCCAGGTTGCGAGGAGGGC
The DNA here is from genome assembly GCF_000442215.2 of Lipotes vexillifer. NCBI lineage: Eukaryota > Metazoa > Chordata > Mammalia > Artiodactyla > Lipotidae > Lipotes > Lipotes vexillifer. The sequence goes on along the minus strand of NW_006798732.1, from coordinate 797,014 downwards.
AGAGAAAGGTTAGGGCCAGATGGGGGTGGATGGTCCTTTCTTAAACTCTGCTTTCCAAGGCTGCTCCCAAGCTTTCCGTCTTCAGTATTGCCAGGAATATCTAGACAGGAATTTCCTAATATGTCTGTTAGAGAATCCCCCCCGCCGGGGACTGAATAGGTAAACGCCGGATTCATGGAAACCAAAACTTGATCTGATACTTACATGCCCAGCACTTTAGCATGGACGAGGCCTCCGTTTCTCGTGACTCTGGTTTCAGCCCCTCCAAACGCCATTCCTGTGAGAAGCAAAAGGACGGCTGCTCTGTGTTCACTGGGGCTCTGAGCCATTCAAAAGGAGCCCAAGTTCACAGGGAAAAGGTTCACGTTGGACGTGAGCACAAGGGGGAGGGTGGAAGGATGTGGCTGTCGGGTTAGTGTTCTTTGCCGTAATCCATCAGCATCTCGGCTGTATATGTGGCTTCACATGTGAACGAGTGGTTAGGGGGGGACCCGTCCTCCAGGTTTGCTATTTCCTGCTCCCTGACCCCTCTTTATCTCGTGTCGGCAGTCCACTGGTGAAACTCGGAATTCTGGTAGCGTTGGAAACTGTGGGGACGTATCAGATTTGGGTGACCCAGCAGGTGGACCACCTTCTGAAGGACAGACCGACCGATGGCTAAGAGCAGAAGGAAATTGGAGCCACGGGTGAATGTGCTGTCATTAATCACACAGACAGGGTCTCATCCTTGTATGCGTAAGAGTCCAAGGCGCCCAGACCGGAACAGAAATGGAAGTAAGGAATGCTGGTATTCAGGTGTGGTTTGGCTAACAGCTCAGCCTCTTTATTTGAAAATACAGAAGTTTATTTTCCCGGAATGCTAAGCATTGTTCCTACACCTGACCCACTGACCCCCTTTTAAGGACCCAGGACACGCAACCTATTTGGAGACAGTCAGCAGCTATTTTTGAAGTCGGGGCGTCTGGGAGAGTCAGGATGCATGCCACATAGGTTGGTCCAAAGCCAGACGGTGCGTGCTCTCTGATGGAGCCTGGAGGGGCCCGGGGAAGGCAGAGGCAAAGAGGTTTCCCTTGCACAGCCTCCCTGGCTCCAGGCCCCAGCTGAAGTTCCTTTAGCCGAGAAAGCCATCAGATCTGGAGTCTAGCAGACTCTGCAGCAGGCTCTATTATTATGTAAATGGACCAACTGGGCAGGCTTTTAAGAGCTTTGGCAAAGGGTAACCCTTTGTCTGCCCAAAGGTAGGCTCTGGCTTTGCTTGTGAGCCTCGGAGTTTGTACAGTGAACAGTAGGTGACCTAAAAGCCAGCCAGCCCGTCAACTTGCACATGGCCTTATTAGGCAGACCAGCAGGCCAGGAAGGCTGGCGCCTGGGGACAGAGGCCAGCACAGCGGGTGGCAGTGGGCTTGCGTCCTGTAAGGAGCCCAAACCCTGGAGACGTGGCCTAGTACTGCTCAATTAATTCTGGTGCAGTGATGCCAGAATAGGCATGCTCCTTGGCAGACGCACTTTATGGCGTGGCTGGAAGAGAGGAGGTGACTTCCAAAAGGACAGAGGGGCATAGCTCGTTTTCCTAGTGCTCTACTTACTGTGTAGCGTGTACTGTCGAGTCCTGCGTCAGGACTTATTCGATGAAATATGGACTTAACCAGGAAACGTTTAACGGTTTCCTTTTAGTCCAGGATGTTTTGGCAAGTCAGAATCTTGATGGCGTTTTATAGTAAGTCTTTCTAGGGGTGAGGTCATGTATGGGGGAGCTGTCACCAGGCAGCAAGGTGGCACCGTGCAAAGGACAGTCCTGGGAGCAGGGGACCTGAGTTCTAGGGCTGCCACAAACGGGCATAGCACCTCGGGCCGGTCACTTCCATTGCTCCCTGTAAAATGCAGGTTTGACTGACAAGCTCTGAAATGACCTCTCCGTGTAAATTTCTCTTCCAAAATGACGTTCCTTACATCCTCTTTGTTTCTCTTCAGTAATAAGGTCTAATGAGCCTTGGTGGATGGTAGCCACAGCTCAGCATCCAAGGGAAATATCTAACTTGATTGAACTTTTTACGCTGAGTCCATCTTTTCTCTTTTGCATTTTTTTTTGTTTTTTTTCCCAAAACTGGATGCGGTATCTAGAAACTAGGGGAGACGGCACTTTTCTATACTGCAACTTATGTTCAGGTGTCTCAGGTTCTTGAGTTTAAGCAGCTGGTGAACCAGGGCTGTGGGGGACAGGGGGCGGGGCGGGATTGGCCAGAGGACAGTTCAAGCTCATGTCTCTGGTCTAAGCCGTTTCCTTCTCTCCCGTCCGCACCTGGTGCAGGCGCTGGACCACCCACCAAGAAGGAAGGCACCTACAGCAGGGTTCCCAGCCGCCCCATCCCCTGCTCAGGTGGCTCCTTCCAGAAGCTCACCGGCTGCCTCTGTGAACGAGGGGCCCTCCTCCCCCTGGGGTCAGACTGGGCTCCTGTGTGTGGACTTTCTCCGCAGGGGCAGAGGGCATGTTTGACCTTGAATTGTCCTTTCATCGACTCACCTCTGCTTCTTGTCCTTCAGGAAAAGGGTGAAATGACTTTCCCCTTCCTGTTAAAGAAATCCTTTTTTTTTTCCTTTTCCTGTTTAAAGTGTCCATTTCCATCTCTGTGGACTGCTTAGTTGATTGGCCCCCCAAGGCATGGGCTATGGCTTTGAGATACTTTTCTTAATACATAAACCTCTGACCTCTTCAAAAAGGAACCTGTTAGCTTGGTGCTGAGCTCTGCCAGGACGTTTTAAGACCCTGGGACTCGATGCAAAGCTCATTGGCCAGGGGGAAAATGATTGCCCTTCAAATTTTTTTTTCAACATCTTTATTGGAGTATAATAGCTTTACAATGTTGTGTTAGTTTCTGCTGTATAACAAAGTGAATCAACTATATGTATACATATATCCCCATATCCCCTCCCTCTTGCGTCTCCCTCCCTCCCACCCTCCCTATCCCACCCCTCTAGGTGGTCACAAAGCACCGAGCTGATCTCCCTG
>NW_006798732.1:787748-793732 GCF_000442215.2 Lipotes vexillifer | reverse complement strand
TTTTAAGATTCCATATATATGTGTTAGCATACGGTATTTGTTTTTCTCTTTCTGACTTACTTCACTCTGTAGGACAGACTCTGGGTCCATCCAGCTCAGTACAAATAACTCGATTTCATTTCTTTCTATGGCTAATATTCCACTGTATATATTGCACTTCAAGTTTTAAAGAGAAGATGAACTGTGTCTAGGATGAGAGGGAGCAGAGAAGTCTCTCAAGTGGGGATGTTTTCTTTATGCCTCGCAAAGGTGTCGGGAGAAGAGAGGAGGCTTCCCGTAAGATCGTGCAATGTGAGGCTCTGTATTAGAAGCCGCAAAAGTCTACTGCGTCGTAAGTTCCGAGACTGTTGCTTGAAGCTTTGACATCCTTGTTACGTTGAATGTGGAAGTTAGAATTCTAGTGGGTGGGCAACTGAGTTTTCCCATTTGATTTTAAAATATATGGATATAGCTTTAATGATAAATGGGTGTTTGATTTTGAGGCATAGTCACTGGTTTTGGAAAGTGAAAGTGTTGCCTTTTTCAAAGAGGAGGAAAATGACTGAATCACTGACTCAAATCGATTATACTGCTTTAACCAACTGTGTTTGATTATTCCTTAATCACCTCAATAAGTGATTAGCTACAGTGGAGCCACAATAAATATTTCACTCCAAATCAGTATAAATGTAGAAAGTCATATGATAATTTATACTTGTCTAGGACTATACAGTTACGTGCTTATTTACATGCTCTGTCATAGCGGAAATGCTTCAGCTCGTATCACTGGGTGGTTTGAAGGCCAAGAGGAGGAAGGAGGAGTCGTGGGTTCTCTGTTATGGGGACTGAGTCCCTGCAGGACCCCTGCACTGTTTTCCTTCAATTCCGCTTGTGCTCTCGGTTGGTCTAAAGCTCGTGGAACGTCCTCTCATTAGACCCAGGAAGAGTAGCGTACCTGGGAAGACAAATGTACGTACTTGATGGGAGTAATGGAAGAAGCAGGGAAACTTTCAAAGAGTCAGAGATACCAGAGGGAAAAGGACTGTGGTCCCATGTACAAGCATCCACCCTTGATGTATTAGGTGATTACCTCATCCAGACCGTGAACTGATTCACGGTACCGACGCCCTGGTGCCTGACCTCTAGTAGTTGCTCAGTGAATCCTGTGTGAGAAGAGATGGGTCCAGAGGTCTAAAGACCTGTGTCTCACCGGCTTCAAGTGGCCGGGACGTGAAGGCTGGCTGGTCACGTCTAACGCACACCAGGCCCCAGGAGTGCTGTGGGCAGCCAGGTTGGGGATGGATCACAGTCCTGAGGTTCTTAATCCCCAAAATGTGGTTTGTGGAAGCTTTTGCATTTCACTGTCTACAGTCCCAGTTCAGAGGCTGAAATGCTAAGAGGCACACAGGCCACATGTTAGGAGATGTAAGCCGGCCCGTCTCTGTTCCTGAGAGAGGGTTTGTTCTCTCACCACCTGCAGACCGTGCAGTGTGACATTTCAGCTTGGTGTCTGGCCATGAAGGGGACCCGACATTTCTTTTTCTGCTTGGGCTTCAGGGACAGCTCCCATGTTTCTTCACAGCACATGTATTCCCCCATCCCAATCCAGGAGGCTCTCTATTACCACCCCTACCTCTGAATGGCCTGGTGGGGCCCCATTTAAGCTCGCACCTCCTTTAAGCATCGTTCTCATCCCATTTCTCATGCTTCTGTCCCCTCCTCCTCCTGCCGTGTCCAGCCCTCTCCTCGCCACTCGTAAGGCTCACCAGTCACCGTATAGAAGCCTTCCCTCATCAAACTCATCCTCTTGATTCTGTTTCCTCACATCACAAATGGCATGGACCAGTGGTTTCCGAACTTTCGACCATCTCAGAATCGTCTGCGGCACGGTGACCTTCATTTTATTTTTTAAAAATATAATTACAGCTCTGTTATATATTTTTTACTTTTTTAAAATTTTTTCGCCATAGCGCGCAGCATGTGGGATCTTAGTTCCCCAACCAGGGATCGAACCCGCTCCCCCTGCATTGGAAGCACAGAGCCTTTAAAAAAAAAAAAAAAAAAAAAAAAGATTATTTATTTTTAATTTTTTTTTTTTTTTGGCTGCATTGGGTCTTCGTTGGTGAGTGCAGGCTTTCTCTAGTTGCGGCGAGCGGGGGCTACCCTTTGTTGCGGTGCGTGGGCTTCTCATTGAGGTGGCTTCTCCTGTTGCAGAGCACGGGCTCTAGGCACGCGGGCTTCAGTAGTCGTGGCACGTGGGCTTCAGTAGTTGTGGCTCGCGGGCTCTAGAGCGCAGGCTCAGTAGTTGTGGCGCACGGGCTTAGTTGCTCTGCGGCGTGTGGGATCTTCCCGGACCAGGGCTCGAACCCATGTCCCCTGCATTGGCAGGCAGATTCTTAACCACTGCGCCACCAGGGAAGTCCCAGAAGCACAGAGTCTTAACCACTGGACCACCAGGGAATGGGGGAGGGCCTTCATTTTTAACAAGCACCCCACGTGACTCTGAGGGCACCCATGTTTGGCATCATTTGCCTTTTATCAGGTGTGAAACTGACTCAAGTGCAAATATATCTTTAGTCATTTCTGCGAGCAGAGTAGAATACGTCTTTGACATCTTTCTCATGACCTTCCATTGCCACTCAGTGTGTGAGCACAGGATCTGCCTTCTCGGTGACTCTTGCCAAGGGAAAAACCACCATGAACAGTCAGGTGTCACTGACACCCCTCTTCCCACCGGCCCCAATCAACCAGCAAATGCATTGGAACCTGTTTTCAGACTCTAGGTAAGGTCTTTGGGGTACCAGGTAACATAACCTTTGGGAAACATTAGAGACACTGGGAATGGCAGATTGCTGCATTTTTCTTGGGTTTTCACACTGAGTGTTGTGGAGGTGGCTGTGGTGTTGCTTTTATTAAGAGGCCCTTCTGAGGACGAGGAAGCCCAGAAGTTCTTTTACTCAGAGCTGTTTCCCTCAAATCACTCCGGCATAACTCTGAACAGTTAGGATCTATCAGATATCAACAGTGATTTTACATGTTTACTTGTCTGCCATCTGGATTTTTAGACTCTTAAAAAATTCTCCTATCTGATGATTCAGTATTTCCTAGCTTCCTGTTCACGTGAAAACCATCCACTAGTGAGTATTGAGCGATCGGCACTCTCCGGCTTTCCTGGGTCATTGTAATCATGTCCACGTCCTTCCCCTGTGATGGGGTATCCCCTCAGTGAGATGGGGCTTGGGCCCCTGCTGCTCTAAAGAAAGGGTGTCTGCACCTTATGATGTTCTAGGAGATAGCTTCACATTTTATACAGTAAACACCTAAGTGTCTGTTTATTCATCACATCACTATGTAAGGACCCTTTGTGTGTTGGTGCCCTAACAGGTCAAAAACATCCTTGGTGTCTACCCGACCCAGGTCAGCATCCGTCTTTCGTCCCCTGCCCTTCAGGGGAACTGTGCCCTGGATGTCCAGCACCTGCCTACATTTTGTGTCTGTCTGTGCTTTACCTACAGTGTACATTTTTTAAAATTTTGGTAAAATATACGTAACACAAAATTTAACGCTTTAACCTTTTTTAAAAATTTTTTTAATTTTCTTTTTTAAAATTTTATTTTTGGCTGAGTTGGCTCTTCATTGCTGCGTGCGGGCTTTCTCTAGTTGCGGCGAGTGGGGGCTGCTTTTTTCATTGCGGTGCGCGGGCTTCTGGTTGCGGCGACTTCTCTTGTTGTGGAGCACGGGCTCTAGGTGCTCGGGCTTCAGTAATTGTGGCACGTGGGCTCCGTAGCTGTGGCTCGCGGGCTCAGTAGTTGTGGCGCACGGGCTTAGTTGCTCCGCGGCATGTGGGATCTCCCCGGACCAGGGCTTGAACATGTGTCCCCTGCATTGGCAGGCGGATTCTTAACCATTGCCCCACCAGGGAAGTCCCCCACTTTAACCATTTTGAAGGGCACCGTTCAGTGGCCTTAAGCACATTCACATTGTCGTACAGCCATCATCACCATCCACCTCCAGGGCTTTCTTTCTTCCCCAGCTGAATTTGTTCCGTTAAACGCGGACTCCCCAGCATCCTCTCCCCCTAGTTCCTGGTGACCACACTCTCCTTTCTGTGTCTATAAACTTGACTCGTCTGCTTTTACCTCTTTTCTGTGGCATCAGGCAAGGTTTGTCCTTTTGTGTCTGGCTTGTCTCATTGAACATGAGGTCTTCAAGGTTCATCTATGACACATGTTCATAGCATGTGTCAGAATGCCATTTTTTAAGGCTGAATAATATTCCACTGTCTGTATATCTTAAACACGAAACTGACCTTTGTCTATTTTTCTCTTGCTCTGAGAAACAGTTGATTATCCTCTCTTAAGCTCGTTGGATCGTTTTCCAGCAAGATTCACTAGCTATAGATTCAAAATCGGCCAGAGGTTCAAATGATTAAATTCTCACAACAAATGTTAACATTACTTGTTTGAACGTTTAATGTAAAGCATTAATAAGTCTTCTGAGGGATTGCAATAGACCTTTTCTTTAAAAAAGAATTCTTGAATATGGCAAGACCTGGCATGGTTCTTTCAACACATCTGATAAATATCTTTGAGTGGTAATATTTCTTATTGTTGAAAGTACTTTTGCCTTTTCATCTCTGCATACGTGGCCTATATTAAATTACCTTACATAATCACACAACACCAAATTTTATTTGCAGACTTGCCCTAAATATTACCACTAACCAAAATTTACAGAGCATGTCACAGTGCACACTAAAATGAGGAATCTGGAATGCATGAATAACCAGTATGTGATAAAAGGGAAATGAAAGGGGCCAAACGGTCTACCCGCTGATGGGATTACCTCATGGCCAGCAATTCTGCACCAGATTAAGAGTCTATGCACATAAATAAAATCCACTAAAGAAAATGAGAATACCATTTACAGCTGCTGCTAGCGTACAGAATACTCCTTTCGTAGGCTGTAAAAATATATCCTTCACTTTGGAATGTCAGCCCAGCCATCGACTTTAGTAGCTTATGGTAGATTTCATTAAAATCGTGTGGCGCTTCTTAATTTTAGAAATGCACTGATAACTCACAACAGTGTGTATTCGGACAATTGTTAGTCACCATTGCACACCGGCCTCTATTGCCTTAAGTTTCAGGTCACTTTCCTGTGGTCTGGGGCTGCCCCAGTTGCAATTCAGGGAGCACAGTAAGAGACGCAGGGTGCCATCACACAGCCGTGTGCCCTATACCTGCAGGTCTTTTCAGTATGTAGGTCCCTGCATGGATTAAATAACATGTTCCAGTGTTCAGGGTGCCTCGGCATCATTTTCTCACTGAGTCATGACCCCGCCTCTGTATTTCCCTCTTTGATTTTATTTTGGCTGCCTGCCCAGTGAATGGCTGTTTTGCCTTTAGAGATGCGTTTTAAAGGGTCAATCTAGGCTTGCATATTTCTCCCAGATCACACCGTATCTCAGTTTTCTCATCTGCAGGGGGCGATACTAGTAGGATCTCCTAGAGAGAACCACATGAGTTAGCGCCCTAGAGCAGGGGTGCCCAACCCCCGGGTCATGGACTGGTAGCGGTCCCTGGCCTGTTAGGAACCGGGCCGCACAGCAGGAGGTGAGTGGCGGGTGAGCGAGTGAAGCTTCATCTGTATCCACAGCCGCTCCCCGTCGCTCGCGTTACCACCTCCTGTCAGCATTATGGTGAATTGTATAATTACTTCGTTATATATTGCAGTGTAATAATGATAGAAATAAAGTGCACAATAAATACAATGCTCTCGAATCATCCCGAAACCATTCCCCACCCCCCGACTCCAGCCAAGGAAAAATTGTCTTCCACGAAACCAAAAAGGTTGGGGACCGCTGCCCTAGAGCACTCAGCACTGCGCCAACCCCCATGCTGTCAGCAAGCTGGCCAGGTCTTCCCAGCTTCTGCCCATCATCCCCCAGGGTATGGTAGAAAAATGGCTAGTTACCAGTTGGGGTATGTGGCTCTTTTCCTTTT
>NW_006798732.1:784612-787250 GCF_000442215.2 Lipotes vexillifer | reverse complement strand
TCTTTCCCTTTTCACTGGCTTTGTTTCCATTTCGTCCACCATGGTGATGACTCCCAAAGAACAGCTGCCTCTTGTCCTGCGGGGATGCATGAATGTCATCAGCTAGAGCCCACCACAGGACCGCTGGCCCCTCGGTCTAGCCGCAGCCATGACCACACGGCACACTCCCTCAGGGTTTAACACCTTGATCCTTTGTCATCCGACACCTTATCTTTGGACCTTGGCAATGGAGGAGGTGACCCTTCTTACCTGGCCTCCTAGTGACATTGTCCACAGCTGTACAACAAGAATCATCTCCCTGGGTTCTCCCATTACGAGACATCCCTGGAGAATCTTTGACCTTTTCTTCCTGTCTCTCCCCCAGTACCCATATTCATGCTCCCTGTAATAGCCTCACATTTCAGGAAAGACTAGACGACTTTAGAAGGAGTCTCAAGGAGGGCCCACCCGGGGTCAAGTTTGAGAAAGCCTGTGTTGCATGTCATTGAGGGCATTGGCCAGTCTCTGGGTCAGCTTTATTTATAGCCAAGAAATGCTTACAGTAGGCTTAGAAGAAATGGGCAGTTTGACCTTGTGCCATCGGCCCATGGGCACACTTCCAATCATGATTTTGCCCTGGATTTTTAGGCCAGCTCTAAGCCTTGGGATCTCAGAAGGACCTATTACCTTCATCTTTATTTGTACTTAATTGTTTTGGTAATTATAGAAGCCATTCATGCCTATTGTGGAGACTTTGGAAATAGAGAGGGGAAAACATGGAGAGTGAGTTGGGAGATAATTAATGCTTCGGGATGTTTATTGTCTTTCTGATGAGGTCTGTGTGTGTGTGTATCTCACATACCATGAAAAATGTTGAAATCACCAGTGGAGTTTCAGATCTGGTTTTCTTGTGTGATTTGTTTACCCATATTCTCCGTGTCCCCCTGTGTGGGCTGGTTCCAGCTTTACACGTGTATAAACACAACTGTGGTAACTATCCTCCTCCTTCCTTGGGTGCATTTCCAGAAGTAGAATTCCTGAGTCACTGTTTATACACTCTTCAAAGTTGCTAATAACATCCGTATCTTGTCCTTCTGCCATAAGGTGAGGGCCTTGGGAAGGGGAGGAGAAATCAGAGACTTACCAGCCGCCTACTTGGTTCGTGACACTCACCCACACCAGGCACATTGGCTTCCGTCTTTGCTTTGGGTCTCAGATATGCCCTAGTTACTCATGTCTGGAGTCAACAGCCCTGGTCTCGATGAACATCTGTGGCACCAAAACCAGACCAGGAAATCATGTGAGATTTGTAAAAAGCAGCCAGCAGCTGGCTTGCCTCCTCTTCTTGGGGTCAGACTGATCTTTTTGCCAATTAAGGCAACCCGGGCTCTCGGGCTGGGGGACACCATGACCTCAGTCCAGGACAAGTTTACAGCAGTGGCCCCCGTTCTTTTGTGCCCAGGCTAGTGTGGGACTCGTCCTGGGGAGAGTGAGAGGGTGTGGACTTCCAGCCTGGCATTGCCACACCATGAGCTGTGTGATCCTGAGAGAGTACTCTAACACTGTGCAAAAAGAAAGGCAGGTGTGGGAATGTCAACTGGTGCAGCCACTGCGGAGAACAGCATGGAGCGTCCTCAGAAAACTAAAACTAGAGCTACCCTACGATCCTGCAATCCCACTCCTGGGCATATATCTGGACAAAACGGTAATTTAAAAAGATACATGCACCACCGTGTTCGTAGTAGCTCTGTTTACAATAGCCAAGACGTGGAAACAACCTAAACGTCCGTCGACAGAGGAATGGATAAAGAAGATGCAGAGTATGTATATACACACAGTGGAATACTACTCAGCCATAAAAAAGAATGAAATGATGCCGTTTGCAGCAACACGGATGGACCTAGAGATTATCAACAAAGCAAAGTAAGTCAGAAAGAAAAAGACAGATATCATATGATATCACTTTTATGTGGAACCTAAAATATGACACAAATGAACTTATCTACTAAACGGAAACAGACTCACAGACATAGAGAACAGACTGGTGGTTGCCAAGGCGGGGAGGGATGGATTGGGAGTTTGGGGTTTAGCAGTTGCAAACTAGTATGTATAGAATGGGTGATCAACAAGGTCCTACTGTAGAGCACAGGAAACTATATATTCAGTATCCTGGGATAAACCATAATGGAAAAGAATATGAAAAAGAATGTATGCATATGTATAACTGGGTCACTTTGCTGTGCAGCAGAAATCAAACACAACATTATAAGCCAACTATATATACTTGAGTAAAATTTTTTAAAAATTTAAAACTAAAATAAAAATAAAAAAGAAGGCCAAGTGATCAGAATGGCCTCTTCAGCTCCAGTTTTCCCAGACTCCAAGATTTTGGGTTTACCAGGCCTGTTCAGTTGTTTTACTGATTCCACTGTGGAACGTCAGCATCTTGGTGGCCCATCCACCGTCCTTCTTGGTCATCTAGCGCCCCTCCAGCCACCACCCATGCGTCGTGACACGACGTGCCCAGGCCTGCGATGGCGACCTCCCTCCGCCCCTTCCATTCACACACTGATGCCCCTTGTGCCAGAGCTTTTCTGCATGCTCATCTACCAGAAGCTTAAACATTGGCTTCATTTCTTTTCTTTTTTTTTTTTTTTTT
>NW_006798732.1:752034-784110 GCF_000442215.2 Lipotes vexillifer | reverse complement strand
TACGCAGGCCTCTCACTGCTGTGGCCTCTCCTGTTGCGGAGCACAGGCTCCGGACGCGCAGGCTCAGCGGCCATGGCTCACGGGCCCAGCCGCTCCGCGGCACGCGGGACCTTCCCGGACCGGGGCACGAACCCGCGTCCCCTGCATCAGCAGGCGGACTCTCAACCACTGCGCCACCAGGGAAGCCCCCTGGCTTCATTTCTTTTTAATGTCAAGATTAAAACTTCAAAAACATCCAATAAAATATTTCACTTCCATAAAGAATTGCTTCTGAGTATTGCAGATTATAGTGCTTTGAAAAAGGAAAAGATGAGTGTTTCTAAGTGGACATAGTGGCAGAGAACTGTGTGTGTCTCGTGTACCACCAGTGATTCAGTGATGTTGTTGGAAAGGAAATACAATACTGCCCCTACACACGAACGTTCAAGTTGCGAACTTTCAAAGATGCGAACGTGCCCCCGTATGCCAGCTGTTGTGCTGCACTACTGTACTTTCCAGGGTACTGTTCTGTGAGATTAAACATGTTTATCTTTTGTGTTTGTTTGCTTTCTATGTATTATTTGTGTGAAAAGTATTATAAACCTGTTACAGCACAGTACTATATAGCTGATTGTGTTCGTTGGGTACCTAGGCTGACTTTGTTGGACTCACAAACAAATTGGACTCAGATCAGAACTCGCTTGTTTGTAGGGGGCTTACTGTACAGCACCATCACAGTTTTAAATTAAGATATCTCCTCCCTGAAATTTAAGAAAATCACAGTCACAACTTACAGCTTTCTCTTCAGATCAGTAGAAATGTTCACCTACAAAATGATGTAAGGAAACGTTTGCCTACTTTGCAGCTCCCTGTGTGAAAGAGCCAGCCTAAAATAATATAACAATTATTAAATATATAATTATTATATCACTCATAATATTATTTCTAATTATTGGAGAGTGAATGAAAAAATTTCATGGCTACTCTCTACTGATGTAAGATGTAGCTTTCTTTATAGTCTTTTTTGGTTTCATATGGATGGGGTGCTCAAATAGGAGGTCAAGTTGCATAACCATAGTTTAATAAAGACTTCTGTGCTTTTTCTTTGTAACCGTGAAGCCGTATTTAAATCCGTGTGCTTTGTATCCTAACTGATGGGTGAGGTAAGTCATCCTAGGAAGATCCCATGACCAGTTTAAAGAGAATATCCAAATTCATTTTATTCGATACTGGAATTGCATTTTAAAAATTTAAGCCAGAATTATTCCATAATCATAATTCAAAAGAAACATTTAGAGTCACTTAGGATAATTCTAATTGAGAATACTATAGGAAGAGTAGTTTTCAGGAATGTAAATACTGTGCTTTATAAAGTAAATTCTTTACCAAGGGTTATTTATAAACACAAACATTATTCCATCTTATCTAATTATTCATCTTCAGAATCACTTGCTTGCACAGTTCACCCTCCTCTTTCCCCTACAGCTCCTTTGCCTTCTTTTTCCTCCTTTAGCCATGGCCTGACGATCAAGTTTCCGCTTCGATTATCCAGAGCACTTCTGTTGTTCCTTGCTGAGATTTTTTTCACCTGCCCTCTTTGCCATTTCATCCCAACTTGAGGAGAGTTGGAGTAATCAGCGGCAAAGAGAAAATGCCAAATGCCACCGCTGCCCCATGGAGTGGCCAATGTGCCTTCCGTCGCCGCGCCTTAATGAATTTGCCGTATAAGTCTTCCTTTCCAAGTGAAGTGTGTCGTTTAGAAATCACTTTAAATCAGTCTGGTTTGAAAGCAGGATATGAATTCAACGCAACTCATTTTAGAATGGCACCTCTAGCCTTTAGGAAAAGAGTATCCCATTATTTCCTATGACCATTCAGCAAACATCCATTGCAGGTAAGTGTTCAGTGATAAACATACAAGGATGGACAGACTCAGGCTCGCTGCCTCCTGGAAGGGGGGCCAGTGAATGGGGGCAGATCATGTCTCGATCCCACCCCTCCCCTCAGGACCCTACGGCTCCATCACTCAGCAAGTGTGTACCCAGCACAAGTTGCTTCTCTAGCCCTCTGTTTCCTCCTCACCTTGTGAAGGAGACGATTGTCCTAGGCTCTCTTCAGTGCCCCTTTTGGCTGTCAGATGGTCAGAGTCCCTAATTATCGCATGTTTGTCTTGGAGTTGCCTTATCACTGCTTAGCCCCACCAGCTACACGTTGAAGTTAAAAATCAACAGCAGGGCTTCCCTGGTGGCTCAGTGGTTGAGAGTCCGCCTGCCGACGCAGGGGACGCGGGTTCGTGCCCCGGTCCGGGAGGATCCCACGTGCCGCGGAGCGGCTGGGCCCGCGAGCCATGGCCGCTGAGCCTGCGCGTCCGGAGCCTGTGCTCCACAACGGGAGAGGCCACAACAGTGAGAGACCCGCGTACCCAAAAAAAAAAAAAAAAAATCAACAGCAGACTCCAGCATTTCCAGTTCTGCATGTAAGGAGCTTGGAAGTCACCACTTCATCCCAACAACAAGTACAAAGCTGAACAGACTGAAAAATCAACAATTCTTCTTGGGTCCCTAAGAATTGGGAGGAGCAAACCACTGCCTCTAAGATTAGCAACACAGGCAGATACGGGGAGTCGTGTCTTACTTAAAGGAGCAGAGACTCCCAAGCAAAACAGTGGAGCAGACATAGTTTCTTCAGCCAGTGGTGCTGGGACAACTGGACATTCACAGGTTAAAAAAAAAAAGAATCTAGACACAGACCTTACACCCGGCATGGAAAATAACTCAAAATGGATCATAAACGTAAATGTTAAACACAAAACTATAAAACTGCCAGAAGATTACCTAGGAGAAAACCTCGATGACCTTGGGTATGGTGATGCCTTGTTAGGTGCAACACCAAAGACACGATCCATGAAAAAAATAATTGATATGCTGAACATCATTAAAATTAAAAACTTCAGTTCTGGGAAAGACAATATCAAGAGAATTAGGAAAACCACAGACTGGGAGAAAATACTTGCAAAAGATGCATCTGATAAAGAACTGTTACCCAAAATATACAAAAGATTCTTAAAGCTCAACAATAAGAAAACAAACAACTGAATAAAATTTGGGCCAAAGACCTGAACAGACACCTCACCAAGGAATAGATACAGATGGCAAATAAGCCCTTGAAAAGGTGCTCCACATCATATGTCATCAGGGAAATGGAAATTAAAACAACAGTAAGATGCCACTACACACCTATCAGAATGGCCAAAACCAGAGCACTGACACCACGCAATGCTGGCGAGAGGCTGTGGAGCAACAGGAACGCTCATCACTGCTGGTGGGAGTGCAGAATGGTGCAGCCACTCTGGAAGACAGTTTGGCAGTTCCTTACAAAACTAAACATACTCTTACCATATAATCCAGCAATCATACTCTTTGGTATTTACCCAAAGGAGTTGAAAATGTATAGCCTACACAGAAACCTACAGTGGATGTTTAGAGCAGCTTTATTCATAATTGCCAAAACTTGGAAGCAACCAAGATGTCTTTCAGTAGGCAAATGGAAAAAGTAAACTGTGCTACATCCAGTTATAATCCAGAATATTATTCAGCACTAAAAAGAAATGAGCTGGGCTTCCCTGGTGGCGCAGTGGTTGAGAGTCCGCCTGCCAATGCAGGGGACGTGGGTTCGTGCCCCGGTCCAGGAAGATCCCACATGCTGCGGAGCGGCTAGGCCCATGAGCCATAGCCTCTGAGTCTGCGAGTCCGGAGCCTGTGCTCCACAACGGGAGAGTTCACAACAGTGAGAGGCCCGTGTACCGCAAAAAAAAATAAATAAAAAAAAATAAAAGAAATGAGCTGTCAAGCCATGAAAAGATGTGGAGCACCCTTAAATGCATACTACATATGAAGTGAAAGAAGCCGATCTGAAAAGGCTACATACTGTATGATTCCAACTATATGACATTCTGGAAAAGGCAGAACTATGGAGACATAAAAACATCAGTGGTCTCCAAGGGAGGGAGATGAATAGGCAGAGCGCAGAGGATTCTGAGGGCAGAGAAAATGATGAGTACGTGTCATTGTATGTTTGTCCAAGCTCATAGAATGTACAATACCGAGAGTGAACCTTGCAGTTAAACTATGATGATTATGATGTATCAATGTTACCAAGGTTCACCCTTGGTAACAAATGTAGCATCTGGTGGGAGATGTCGATGATGGGGAGGGCTGTGCACGTGTGGGGTGGGGAGTATGTGAGAACTTCACTTTTGTAGTAAACCCAAACCTGCTCTAAAAAATGTCTTTAAAGCAGGTTTGGGTTTTCTACAAAACTGAAGTTCTCACATCCTGGTGGCGGAGTGGTTAAGAATCCACCTGCCAATGCAGGAGACATGGGTTTGAGCCCTGGTCTGGGAAGATCCCACATGCCGCAGAGCAACTAAGCCCATGCGCCACAACTGCTGAGCCTGTGCTCTAGAGCCCACGAACCACAACTACTGAGCCCACGAGCCACAACTACTGAAGCCTGCGTGCCACAACTACTGAGCCTGAGCTCTAGAGCCTACGAGCCACAACTACTGGGCCCATGATCCACAACTACTGAGCCCACGAGCCACAACTACTGAAGCCCGTGCACCACAACTGCTGAGCCTGCGAGCCACAACTGCTGAAGCCTGCGCGCCTGGAGCCCGCGCTCCACAACAAGAGAAGCCACCGCAATGAGAAGCCCACACACCGCAGCAAGAGTAGCCCCCGCTCACTGCAACTAGAGAAAGCCCGTGCGCAGCAACGAAGACCCAACGCAGCCAAAAATAAATAATAAATAAATAAATAAATAAATAAATTTAAAATTTTTTTTTAAAAAGTAAAATAAACACGGTCAGTAGTATAAGTAATACTTGAGAGCTTCTGTCTCAAATTAAAATTTTTGAACCTCTAGTAATATCTGTCCTTTCTTTTCCCACAATTTCACTCATATGTTGTTCATAATCTTAACTCTTAACTATGGGATTTTGGCTCCCTGTTCGATAAAGTATTTCACTGAACTTAGCCAAAGCCAGACTCGGAGAGGCCTGGGAATAGTTAGGAGTCTTCCCTTCTTCCCAGTACATTGAGAGGCTTTGAATGGTTTTGTTTTTATTTGTTTGTTTCTTTTTAAGGCAGGGAGGAGTTGTCCTGACTCTCCCCATGGTAGTTAGGTTACAGCATTGTCTCCTAAGCGGAAGCCGTGATTCGCCCATGGCTTTGAAGCAGTAACCTCATAAATGTCCCATCCCTGGAATCCAGTCTATTTCAGCATCCACAGGCCTAATTTCTGCTTGTAATCTGATTACGGGGTTTGAGCTGTTCTAGCCTGCAGTCTCTTGCTTTGCGTTTGCTATACTGTCAAGGACACCAGTGCCTGATTGCTGTAGCCCTGCGCTGTGAAAAGCTCAACCTAGTTTTGCTCAGACAGGCCGCAGGCCGTGGCTGGTTGAGAATTAGCTGTGGAGCAGGCTCTGTCCCTGAACTTTCTGTGTGCAACCATGTTCAGAAGCCCAGGGATTTCTAGCTACTTGGGAGCTTTCAAGTTCTCTGAGAAACAAGGTAAGGTGAGAGAAATGCAAAATGCACTGAAGTGTCTATTTCATAACGTCAGGAACGTCTTGCATCCTCCATCTTATCTTGGATGCCCCTGTTACATGGTTCTGTGGTTTTCTCAAAGGATACCTTAAATGTCTCATTGACTTTATAAGTTAGCTTATCTTGTGATTGCTGAGAAACATGACTTTTTTTTTTCTGTTGTAAGTTAAAGAGATTGCTAAACCACTAAAGCCGTTATGGAGGAAACACTGCAGATATGCCGATTTTGGATTAAGTTCTGGATGTGCTGAACTTTCGCTAAAATATTTTTCTAAACCAAATGTTATATCTACTAAATTATTTCCAGTAGGCAGTGGTGTTTGTCTTTTTACGAAATCTTCATGGGAGACTGTTTGGAACAAAATGTTGTCTTTTTAGTGGCTTCCTTTTGAGCCCAGAGGAAAAGATGTGCTTTCAATGTAACTACTGAAGTGACATCTCAGATTCAGTTCACTGATTGAACCAAAAGGAGATGCTTCGGTTATCTTGAATGACACATTGGAAATTCAGCCATTGTCTATAAAAGCATTTTCTAGCCCAAATGCACAATTAGGAAGTGATTTGAACAGTTGAGGCATCAGATTCAGGAATTTTCTTAGACAATATTTGATAGCTTTTTTTTTTTTACATCTTTATTGGAGTATAATTGCTTTATCATTTTCTAGCCCAAATGCACAATTAGGAAGTGATTTGAACAGTTGAGGCATCAGATTCAGGAATTTTCTTAGACAATATTTGATAGCTTTTTTTTTTTTACATCTTTATTGGAGTATAATTGCTTTACAATGCTGTGTTAGTTTCTGTTGTACAGCAAAAATCAGCCATCTTTCTTTTCCCACAATTTCACTCATATGTTGTTCATAATCTTAACTCTTAACTATGGGATTTTGGCTCCCTGTTCGATAAAGTATTTCACTGAACTTAGCCAAAGCCAGACTCGGAGAGGCCTGGGAATAGTTAGGAGTCTTCCCTTCTTCCCAGTACATTGAGAGGCTTTGAATGGTTTTGTTTTTATTTGTTTGTTTCTTTTTAAGGCAGGGAGGAGTTGTCCTGACTCTCCCCATGGTAGTTAGGTTACAGCATTGTCTCCTAAGCGGAAGCCGTGATTCGCCCATGGCTTTGAAGCAGTAACCTCATAAATGTCCCATCCCTGGAATCCAGTCTATTTCAGCATCCACAGGCCTAATTTCTGCTTGTAATCTGATTACGGGGTTTGAGCTGTTCTAGCCTGCAGTCTCTTGCTTTGCGTTTGCTATACTGTCAAGGACACCAGTGCCTGATTGCTGTAGCCCTGCGCTGTGAAAAGCTCAACCTAGTTTTGCTCAGACAGGCCGCAGGCCGTGGCTGGTTGAGAATTAGCTGTGGAGCAGGCTCTGTCCCTGAACTTTCTGTGTGCAACCATGTTCAGAAGCCCAGGGATTTCTAGCTACTTGGGAGCTTTCAAGTTCTCTGAGAAACAAGGTAAGGTGAGAGAAATGCAAAATGCACTGAAGTGTCTATTTCATAACGTCAGGAACGTCTTGCATCCTCCATCTTATCTTGGATGCCCCTGTTACATGGTTCTGTGGTTTTCTCAAAGGATACCTTAAATGTCTCATTGACTTTATAAGTTAGCTTATCTTGTGATTGCTGAGAAACATGACTTTTTTTTTTCTGTTGTAAGTTAAAGAGATTGCTAAACCACTAAAGCCGTTATGGAGGAAACACTGCAGATATGCCGATTTTGGATTAAGTTCTGGATGTGCTGAACTTTCGCTAAAATATTTTTCTAAACCAAATGTTATATCTACTAAATTATTTCCAGTAGGCAGTGGTGTTTGTCTTTTTACGAAATCTTCATGGGAGACTGTTTGGAACAAAATGTTGTCTTTTTAGTGGCTTCCTTTTGAGCCCAGAGGAAAAGATGTGCTTTCAATGTAACTACTGAAGTGACATCTCAGATTCAGTTCACTGATTGAACCAAAAGGAGATGCTTCGGTTATCTTGAATGACACATTGGAAATTCAGCCATTGTCTATAAAAGCATTTTCTAGCCCAAATGCACAATTAGGAAGTGATTTGAACAGTTGAGGCATCAGATTCAGGAATTTTCTTAGACAATATTTGATAGCTTTTTTTTTTTTACATCTTTATTGGAGTATAATTGCTTTACAATGCTGTGTTAGTTTCTGTTGTACAGCAAAGTGAATCAGCCATATGCATACATATATCCCCATATCCCCTTCCTCTTGAACTTCCCTCCCACCCTCCCTATCCCACCCCTCTAGGTCGACACAAAGCACCAAGCCGATCTCCCTGTGCTTTGATGGCTTTTCGAACTGAGTTCTCTTTTTCTATATGTGTCGCAAAGATATTTGTGTAATTAGCAGAAAGCCTAGATGTTTAACTGGCAATATACATTTCATTTTATTGTATTTCTCTAGTTGGTCGGAATTTCCAAATTCCGGGATTCAGGGTGTATTTTAATGACTAATGACATGTCGGCATCTGGTATATCTTGTACCTCCTTTTTCTCAAGCTTCTGCCCCCAAATATTAAACAGTAAAAGGAATTTCCATGAGGGAAAGAATTTCTGTAAGTGGTCTAATTGTGGTTTTCTGGGTGGACAAACAGTTGCTATATGCCAAAACCTGTAAAACAGATTACTTACCCAAGGCTGGCTGTAAATTTGTCTGTGCCTGGTTTTCATTAACCAACTAACTCAATGTGTGTTTTTGCTGGATGGGATTTTTACCAGCTGTCTTTACATAATATATGTCTTGTCTTCAAAAATTAATAAGTGGCGAATTCGATGTGTTGTTGTTATTTAGATCTTAATGAAGGCAATAAAAACACACCTGAAGTGTTCCCGCCCCCCGTTCATCAACCCCTCACGTGCCTGCCCCCCACCACGCATCCTTTAAAAGCATCTCAAATATATCAGGCAGTGATGACTTTCAACCTTCCTGGTTACCTGGACCAAAACTGTTCAATTTTTTTCGCTCCTTCCCCCCCCCCCTCAGGATAATATCCATGTTTTTCAGTATTTAATTGCTTTGAGTTACTCTTGTAGCCATAGAGAATTTAAATGATAGCGTTGAACTATGTCAGAATTTTTTTTTTTTTTAACCCATGGAGTATCTTGGCTACTATTAACCAAAACCAAAACCAAAACCAAAAAAACTTGCCTAAGTAAAATGTATGTGGTGGAATTTGATTCATAAAGGTGTCCTTTTTGTATTCACATTTCTGGTTCATGGTTTCCTTTTTCTTAAATGCTCTCAAAGGGAGGCTGAAGAAATTTTTTTCCCATTGGAGTGTTTTTTTTTGGTCTTAACTGACTGTGTGGGTATTTCAATCTTATATTATTTCTTTCCCCTTAGATTTGAACAAGAAAAACTTAAGCCTTGCTGGATTCCCGCGTCAAAGAATAGTTCCAAGGTAAAGTAGTCTTTGCTCAAGGAATCTTAAGTTTTGAAGATTTGTAAGAGCTTTGGAAATTATTCTCCAACATTCCTAATTCATGAGTTTTAAATGTTTGAAAAAAAAAGTTTTTTCCCCAGAGTCTGACTCGTTAAAACATGCGAAGCGAGCTGACTGAGTACACTCAGCTAGCAAGGATTCTTTTTGTGTTTAATGTTTTTTATGGGAACTATTTGCAAAACCAGCTATCAGTATCTCTATAATTACAAACTTGTCAAGGGCTATTATCTTTTCTGTCTCATACCTGCCTCTAAGCATGGGATGTCCTTTTCACAGTCTATCCCTCGAGTAAGGGAGCTCTTCATTTTTTAAGAAGGGCTCTAGCCTGTTCCTCCTCTCTCTCTCCCTTCCTTCTGCCCTTTCTTCTCCCCTTACTTCCCTCCCTCCACCCATCTCCCCGCTCCCCTGTCCAGGTGAGTTCTTGCAGCCTGGTCTCTTAACCTTTCTGCCCTTCAATTCCATTGGCTGCAGGATGTTATGGTGCTAATTTGATTTACCTGATGTGCTGGTACATCATAACTGATATGAGATAATTAAAAAAATTAAAGTTTGTACCAAACAAGGCAGCTGTATCTCAGACGCCTCCTAGTACATTGCTGTCCCTAACAGGTTTTGAGATTTTCAAGTAGAGGCACAAAATAATTATCTCTTACACACCCAGGTGTGGCTTTCAACATACACTTTATTATGCTGGAAGGACCCAACCCAGATCTACCCCTCATTCCACACGGATGTGCTTGTTTCTAATGTATTACGTAAGACATCGTTTCTTTACTTAAAAAGTCTGTATTTCAGTCGGGATAAACAGTTGTGTCACCACTGTCCTCGTCAGGCTGAGCCTGGCCCTGCATTTGAAAATGTTAGCATTGGCCTTGTGAACACACTGGACGGGGTAAAGCTTTGATGAATTGCGTGCACATCTTAGCGTCAGGTGGGGAAGCAGAGTTACCAGTAAGGTTGTCGTACTTGACTCATGAAACCTCACTCTTCTGGTGCTTGACACAATCTCCCGTATTTCTCATCTTTGCCATCTTTTAAATAGAAGCTAAGGCTTATGTCTTACTTCGTCCAGGCTACCATTGACTGGGTGGCTGATAAACAATAGAAATTTATTTCTTACATCCAGAGGCTGGAAGTCCAAGATCAGGGTGCACCGTGGTGGGGTGAGGGTCCTCTTCCGGGTTGCCCACTGCTGATTTCTTATATCTGCTCTTAGTGGAATGGGCCAGGGAGCTCTCTGGGTTTCTTCTTATAAGGGCGCTAATCTCTTTCATGAGGGCTCCACCGTCATGACCTAATCACCTTCCAAAGGCCCCACCTCCTAATATTATCACCTTTGGGTGTCAGGATTTCAACCTATAGATTTGGGGGGACACAAACATTCTGACCACAGCAGCTTCATTCCCGGTACGTCCCTAGCAGGTTGGTTTAGCTGTAATAGACCTAATAAGTAAGTGACTAAGAGAATGGAAGAACAGGAAGGGAGTTGGGAAGGAGGAGTATGAACTATGAATGCAGGTCAGTCACTTCAGTGGAGAGGGACTCAGAGGACACAGCCGTTCTAAAACGGTGTTATTTCACGTGTACCTATTAAAACAGTGGCCCCCTTGCTATGCTCCTAAGTGTAAAATGGGCTGGAAATACAAGAACCTGCCTCCTTCAAAGAAATCTAGTCACCCAGACACCAGAGGTGAAAATATGAGGTAATGGATTTCATCTCCCCTATCTTGTAACTTAAACTTCAATAGAAGAGTGAGCAGATGTCGGGGAGCCCTTCACTGTGTGGATACTGAACAGTTATTGTAATACTGTATCCCACATTGTGTAAAAGATAGGAGGTAATAACAGCAGAATATCCTACTCTCACTTTAATAAAATTTCCCCTTGTTACTATTGCTGGGCATTTAAGTAGGTTAATGGGACACATCAAAAAAAAATTATCATGGAAGCAAAGGGCAAGCTCTTTTTAGATTACTGAAGCAGACGGAAAGAGCTAGAAGCATGAAAAAATTAGGCATGAAGAGTGAGCTCCATTTCAGCGGAGATGAAGGTAAATAAGACATATTAAAGGTGTTTCTTCATACTAGAAGCTTTTTAAATTACAATTCCAAAAAATGAAGACTGTAGCATGTCTTCATTATATATGGAGAGAGAGTTTCATGCTGAAATAGGGGATCCCACCTGGAGCTGTGGCAACCCCCCAAGACCCACAGAGGTTGTCCAGGCAGACACCCCTGGTCCCCGAGTGGGTGACGATGAGGAAGAATGCAACCCAGCATCCGAAGCTTAGGTTTGGACTCACCAGTTGTGTGAGCTGAGGACTCACCAGTTGTGTGAGCCACCAGTGAGGCTGCTCTGGGTGCCTCTGATCCAGAAAAGCAAGAGGACGTGCTGTTAGGGCTTTGGGGTAGGGGCGGCCTTTGTAAGTGTCTCACCGGCCATGGTGATGAGAAGGGGTGACTCATTCACGAAGAGTCCAGACTTCTTTACCAGCATGTCTTGCCTGCATTTTCACTGCTGCCTCGTACCCTCGGGCATCGAAAGTCCAGGGCAGAGACGTGACCTTTTTCAAAACCTGGTTCCACGTCGATTTGGGGGATCTTGTGTCAGTCACAGCTCTGTGACAATCTCAAGTCAGGGTCATTGGTTCCGACCCATCCTCCTTATTCGTTCGACCTGCTCGTCTGCTTCCTCAGAAGTTAGCAGCCATTTGGTGAACATAGGAGAGAGAGGCAGTAGAAGCAAGAACAAAATGTGACGATGACATGTGGATTCCAATAAGAAAAGTTTAGCTCAAAGATGAAGACTTGAAAAATGGAATATTTCATACGCAGGCAAACATGCACATATTTTCGTACGTGCATGCCAGGTGGGCAAAGGTAATAAGGAGAGATGTTTTCCCAATTATATGTTATTCTAAAGAAGAAAGGAAGAGAGGAAGAAAGGAAGGAAGGGAGGGAGAAAGCAAGCTTATAACTGCTGTTATTGAATACATGCCCTTCTAATTAGTGTCAGTATTTCTAATGCCCTTTGCCCCATCACATCAACAGTGTATAAAATGTATGCGTAAAACACTTCAGAGCGAGTCATACTAGACATCTGAAATATTTTACTGGAGCCATTCCTTCATTCATTCCCTATACATTGATTGATTTTTAAAAAATATTCTTAAAAATCAATAATTTAAAGTGAGACAGTTGTCATATGTTCTGTAAATAGGAAAACAGGATAACATGAGAGAAAATAACAGAGGTGCATAATATAGATTCGGTTCTGGTGGGACAGACACTTGGGTCAGAGCGTTCTTTCTTAAGGAAACAACCTTAAACTGAGGCCCAGACCAGGAGCAGGACTCAGCCAGGACGGAAGGAAGCAGGAGAGGTGAGAATTCAGGCGGAAACAGCATTTACAGTGAACCACGCGAAGAGGCCGGAGAGATTTTCCTGATGTGCTCTGGTTTTCCATTGGTTTCTGACCGCCTGTAAGAGGCTGTCCTTCCCATCGGCACAAACACATTTGTAGTTTGTTTCAAGAAAGTAAGTGCATGTGAAGCCAGGGGTATAGGGTGATGGCTTGTGAACCCCACTCTGTAAAAGTTCAGCAAAATGTTTAACTAGGGGGTAGTTTCTTAGTCTTTATTAGTGGCTTCATTGAGCTTTTTGATGAGCAGATGAAAGGGGAAAAATAGAAACACAGATGTTTATTTTTGAAAATATGAGATAATATATTTGTACCCCAAGGTCAGTGGCCAAAGGAGCTGACTATTTCAGGGGCTGCATCATTTCATTGTAATACAGGATTTTTTTCCGGAGATTTTCATTTCCCAAAGACAGTACAGAACTTTATCCGGATATTTCAAGCAGTTAAACAGTCAGTTAAAATAGCGTGCCATTCCTCAAGTAGGGTACCTTTCTGCCGTTGTTTAAATTTTTAGGTTTAGACTACATCATACCTCTGAAAAAAACATTGAGAACTGTCACTGCATTACGATTCACTCTTGAGAAGTCAGGGCTAATTCCAAGTTTCTGACCTCAGCTGGTGTCTTAGGATCTTCAAGCCAACTGGAGTGTGGTTTACAAAGACTACTCATTCTCAAGACTCTTGATGTGAACGTGGCACTCATCATCCATTCCCATTCCACACTGATAAGCAATAACTAAGGTTTGAGATGAGCTTGGCTCTAGGAAGACGGGATGG
Organism: Lipotes vexillifer; assembly: GCF_000442215.2. Lineage (NCBI taxonomy): Eukaryota > Metazoa > Chordata > Mammalia > Artiodactyla > Lipotidae > Lipotes > Lipotes vexillifer. The sequence goes on along the minus strand of NW_006798732.1, from coordinate 770,863 downwards.
CCATATTTTGGAATGTGCAGGCGATCCTTGAAATTTAATTTAATTTACGTATGGGGTATAAGTAATCCACGCGCCCCCTCACATGGCACACACAGCACTTCCTCAGTCTCCCCTCAGGCCTCTGTGGACACGCACCCCTGCCAGGCACAAGCACAGACAGGGGGCCATCAACAGGGAAGGTCGGCTTCGCACTGGTTTGTGTTTGCAGGCCTATTGCCGCCTCTCCAGAGGTGAAAGTGTCGCTGGGGAAGATGAGTTTCCTGTTTCCCTAGGTTCGTTTTCTTCCTGCGAGGCAGCAGCTCTGTCTCACGGAGCTCCAGGCACGTCCCCACGGAGACCTTGAACTTGTGGGTACTGAGTCTTGGGGCGACGGCACACAGCGTAGGAGCCTGAGCGAGATGTGCGCCTCATGTACTGTTCTTGCCGCATGGGCAAAGCCTCGAACGGTTTCGTGATCCGGAAGCCGAGGCTGACAGTGGTTCCGGGGGTGTTGGGACTGGCTCGCACCCCTCTCCCCCAGCGAGTGTGCCCGCACGCATAGGTCACAGAGCCACGGGGGAGCTGGAAGAGTGGCAGTGCCGGGGGAGGGGAGTGTTTACACCACCAGCCAATGCTGCCCAACAGGTGCTTTGCGGGGCTGCGGGCAGGATGGGCGGAGGAGGGAGCCGGCTGTTAAGCCTGCACCGGCACAGCGCTCAGGGGGTCACACCCCAGAGGTTCTTGTGAAGCTAGCCCCTACCCGGGATGGCTTCCTGTAGAAGGCAAGTGCGAAGCAAGCGCTCAGTTCCTTTCTTCATCTCCCCTTTTCGTTTCTTGTTTTTCCCAGACAAGTTTTCATGAACCTTTCAGACCTCTTCACCATGCTTTGATTTCTTGTTTGTTTGAAGGCATTTGTTACTTTGATTTCAACCCAGAGGAAAGCATGTAGATCACCTAGACAAGTTGCTGATTTTCTGAGGAAGGCTGTAGCACGGAGAGATTGAATGAGTAATCCAGGCTTGCATAGCTCTTGGTGACTCTCGAAGAGGTTGTGGGTCTGAGCCAAGGCATCGGACTCCCAGCGCAGCGATGTTTTTACTCCCCTAGGCCACGCCCCCAACCTATGCTGATGTAATTATTTAGCTGCACCCAAAAATCATATTAACAAAACCATAAATAATTGAAAAAAGGTACCAGTTAACTCCCCCAAATAAAACTTTTCACTTGTGATCTACACACACATGTTTAACTGTGTATAACAGTAGCATAATTTTTACTTTCTGCACTGTTTTGGTTCATATTAGATACCAGGGTTTAAAATGACTTTAAACATTTTCTTAATGGAATTATTTTTAGCTTTCAGGAAGAGTTCTTGCTTGAAGACAAAGAACCGCTTGCTAACCACAAAAGAGGAATCGATGCTCAGCTTTTAGCTGCCCTCCCTAAAGGTGAGGCTTCTAGATGGTTGACAAGTGTACAGTGCGTATAAGTGTTGTGTGACCTGACTTTCTCGAAGGAGGCCCCTACACTAACCTCCAGCTCTGCTCTCCTCTGTGCACCTTTCTGTCTCTTCCAGGAATCAACCTCAAAGTACCTCTCTTGTTGCGTGGTTAGACCTCACCTTTCCACAAGTTCCCTCCTTTCACTTTAGGCATCCTCAGGTTTTCACAGGAGGCTGGTACAGAGGATGAGAGAGGGGTCCTAGAATCAGCCTCACCTCATCTCTCTCCTACCTTTCACCTTGTCCACGGGTGGTGGGTTCCGCTCATTTGCCCGCTCATTTCTTCTCTGTCCACCCCTTCCCACTGCTTCCAGCCCCTGACGCTTTCCAGTGCTAGGAAAGGCATTTACACTTGATATCTTTCAGCTCCCAACTGGGGTACACACTGGGCAAGCAGTGCAGACTGCATCGGAAACATCTCTCTTCTTACCCAAGTAGGTACTCACGCGTTTGGTGAATTCGTATTTTCACTGGGTAAGACGCATATGCAGTCAAATATTTGCATCAGCCACCAGCCCACTATGCCTAGTTCTGCCCGTGAAATGATGTGAACATTACCTGAACTTTGTTTCTACGAAATGTAACACTAACGCAGGGGAGTACCAGCTCACAAGCTGTCTTCATCCCAAATGAGCTGTGTAACCCTTACTTCAGAGGAAACAGCTTTTCCAGCAATCCCACTCCTGGGCATATGCCCAGAAAAGAGGAAAACTCTAATTCAAAAAGATACTGGCACCCCTATGTTCATAGCAGCGCTATTTACAACAGCCAAGACATGGAAGTGACCTAAATGTCCATTGACAAAGGAATGGGTAAAGAAGATGCAGTACATATATACAATGGAATATTACTCAGCCATAAAAAAGAATGAAATAATGCTATTTGCAGTAACATGCCTGGACCTAGAGATTATCATACTAAGTGAAGTCAGACAGAGAAAGACAAATATCTGATATCACTTATATATGGAATCTAAACACTGATACAAATGAACTTATTTACAAAACAGACTCATAGACATAGAAAACAAACATGGTTACAAAAGGGGAAAGCAAGGGCGTGGGGGGGGATAAATTAGGAGTTTGGGATTAATAGATACACACTACTATATATAAAATAGATAAACAATAAGGACCTATAGCACAGGGAACTATATTCAGTATCTTGTAGTAACCTATAATAGAAAAGCATCTGAAAAGTCATATGTATATATGACTGAATCACTTTGCTGTACACCTGAAACATTGTAAATCAACTATACAACTATACTTAAATAAAAAATAAATTAAAAAAAAGAAGAAACAGCTTTGGTGAAAGGTCAGAATTTTTTTCTATTCTGAAAAAAAAACAAAACCCCCCCAAAAAAAGCAGCAACAAAACACATGAGATCAAGCCCAGAAGAAATTAGACCAGAAAAAAAATAGTCTTTTAATAGAAACGAAATCCAGTTTATACAGGCCCACTGGCAAATTCACATGCATCGTGAGGAACTGAGCGTGTCGTACGCCCGGACACAGGGTGACGAAGATGGATACTTGAAGGACCCCAGGTGGAAACAACTTAAACAGGGAAATTTTTCAGTTTTCAAGTACTTAACAGCACTGTCAACTGAAATGGAGTCTTATTCTATGTTGCTCCGGAGGCCAAAATAAGAAGAATGTCTAGAATTACAAGAATTACAAGGAGGTGGGTGAAATTTTGTGGGAGAAGGAAAATTCTGATAGTTCATAGTGCGTAGAAGTGAAATGCACTGCGTTGTGATCTCATTCGTTCTCCATTAACTGTTCAAGTCAGGTCATAAGCCACGTAGTCAAGGGTAGGACAGATGCCGTGAAGGGCTTCCACCTAGAACCCCAAGTTTGAAATGGAAGGGCAATTCTGATTTTTTTTTTTTTTTCTTGCGGTACGCGGGCCTCTCACTGCTGTGGCCTCTCCCGTTGCGGAGCACAGGCTCCGGACGCGCAGGCTCAGCGGCCATGGCTCACGGGCCCAGCCGCTCCGCGGCACGTGGGATCTTCCCGGACCGGGGCACGAACCCGTGTCCCCTGTATCGGCAGGCGGACTCTCAACCACTGCGCCACCAGGGAAGCCCGGGCCCTTCTGATTTTTTAAGACTGTTTGTGAAAGACAAACCCAATTTGATCTGAGCCAAATGTAAAAGTCTATGAAGACGATCAAAGCAAAGAATAAGAATGAACAGCTTGATTTTAGCAATAGCTTAGATTTGACTGATTAGGGAAAGTTATATAAAAGCTAAAGATTTCCCTCTTCCTCCCTCCCCTGCCCCCAGTTCCTTCTCTCGATGAATAATAGACAATATTAAGGTCATAAAAATTAAGAACAGTATGAGAGCCTAGATTCCTTAAGGTTCAACGACCTGGAGCTCTACATATAACAAAATTTTTAAATGCATAAGCTTATTAACCAGTTTCATTAAACATTTTACCGTAATTGGTAATAAAAATCATGATTTTCACCAAAGATCATTAGCTTTATGTACTCACCGCATTTATGTTTCTAAATTAACAAGGTCTTTAAAACATGCTTTTAAAGTATCAGAGTCCCTGTTCCCCTGAATTTCATCTAAATTCCCATAGTCTTATTTTACAGTCTTTACTGTTTATCAATTTGGGAAGGCATGGTTGCAAAGACCCAGGTATTACCAGTGAACTTTCCACTTCCATGTTTGTTATTCTCTCGGTTCTTAGCAGTAGCATGTTAAAAATAGGAATTGATTATGACTTTTAATGGCATGGAGTTTCATGTATGTTTATAAGTTTACAGAAGTCTCTTCCTGTTCATTTAGTGAGGGATTGTTGCTTCCATGAAATTGAGCTCTAAAATGATCATTGATTTTTCTCTAAGGAACTTCCTTTAACTGTGTACCACAGAAAAACAGGTAATCAAGGGATTAAGACCCTTTACCTGTGTAAAACTTATCATATTAAAATAGATTTTCCATTAAGGAATTATGAAATGGACCAAATATATGACTCTTCTTTTTTTTTAACAGTTTCATTGAGACATAATTCCTATACCATTACAATTCATCCATTTAAAGTGGACAGTTCAGTGGCTTTTGGTAGATTCGCATAATCATGCATTGATCGGCAGAGTCAATTTTAGAACATTTTTATTTTCCCCAAAAAACCCCTTCTCTTAGCCTTCGGGTTTCCCCCTCATTCCTCTAGGTTTGTGATGTGACTTATTTTAGAAGTTGCTGGGCTTTATATTAGTGGCTGCCATCCACGTGTAAAAGTTAAAGGGGATTATTCCTGGGGAAGAAAGATAAGTCTTCAGAATATTCTGGATCTGGCCTGTGGTATCAAATGCAGGCAGGGAGAGAGCAGTTCTTGGCAGTCCCCCTGCCACTTATATTTCTTTGGAAGATTCTGCTGGACTCAGGCTTGGGAGACTGAACTCAACAATAACTTTACCAGAAAGCCTGTTCTCAGAAATAACTGAAGAAACCATGTTTCCCAAGAAAAGCACCTAACAGGCCCAATTATCCTGAGTATTGGTATTATATATTATTACAAAGTATATGAGGCAGTTAAATATTTTTTATAAAGTATCATAGCCCTGATGTCAAAGTCCCTTAAATTGCCTTACTTGGAAAATGACCAACACAAGGCCCATCAGAAATAACTGAAGAAATAGACTCACAGAATCCGTATTGCTTAGACAAGGGCAGCAGACTAGAATCACAGGTATAAAGGGTAAAAGTCTCAATGCGCTTGAAAGGAAAGTAGAAAATTTGTTACAACAGAAGTTACATCAGCTGTGCTAGTTTCTGTCTGGATATATGTTGATGAATATCACTGTTTTCTGAACCATGTTTTAGTTATATACATATGACACAGCATACCATCAATTGAATTATGGCTTTTGAATCTAATTTTTAAAAAATTCTTATTCCTTGTTTTGAGGAAATAGACACTGAAAAATTTAGAGGTAAAAAGGGCATCAGGCTGCAGCCTACTCTTAAATGATTCAGAAAGATTAATATGTAAATATGTGCATTTGTATGCATGTGTATATACACAAAAATATACATATGGAGAGAGAAAAAGGGTAAAAAAATCAATCAAATGTAGTGACAAATGTTAACATATGAAAGATGTCTTTTAATTTTTCTGAGTCTGAAATTATATAAAAATTTTAAAGGAAGGAAACCTTTTGGGAGATTATAAGTGATAATAAACTATATTCAGGACTGACAGAAGGTAACAGTGATAGAAGAGTCCGTGGTCTCTATACCTGATACATGGAGTGATGACATGTTTCCACAGTCGGGGCAATTTCCATGATTTTTTAGTATTAGCTTCTTTTCCAGTGTTTTATAATAAACCCAACCAAAACTCGGCGGGGGGGTGCCTAATAAGGACTGCAGGTGCCCGTATGAAGGTGTTCTGTCTCCTGGAAAGGAATGAAAAAAGTACACACACATCAGCCATTGAAGTAAAGCACCCTTCTCTTTTATACAACCGACATGTTTTCACATGGAATAGGTGTGTACCGGAGTAATTATGTTACATGTGTGTTTTATTAATTTTGCTTTTAAATGGTAGACTTGGAGAAGGGAAACCAAACTCCAGATGTCTCTCTGTTCCTTCTTTTTGCCTTCCACACCATTTCTTTTCTCTGTTGTCTCATGTCTGTAGGAGTGAGGCAGGTCTTGGTCCTCAAGAATTAATTTGTTAGAAAGAATAGACTGAGAGGTAACTTATTTACTGGAGGGATTTTTTATTTTCCTAGAAGATTCACTGTAGATTTCCACGAAGAATTAACAAGCTCACGGGCCCATTTAAAGTATAGCTTGGTTTATGACCTTATTTTGTTCCCCAGTAAATGATCGGGGACACTGCTCTAAGCCACACTTCCTCCAAAGGCAGGAGGTACCATGGTCACCAAACTCTTCTACACCGGAGCATGAGAAGCCAGACGCCCACCCCCAGCTGCTCCGGTCCCTGTGAAGGCCACTGGACAGAGAGACTTGTGAAGCCAACTGTCTTTGGAAAACAGTCAATCCAGCTAACTGTTCAGGTGGCTGTCATTTAAAAATAAATTAATAAATAGAAAGATGGCTGGTATCTCTGAACACAATCAAAGGACAGTATAAAAGTCGTGTGTGCACGCACATGTGAGGTTTTGATTCACTGCTAAAAATAACCACTTAGGGACTTCGCTGGTGGTCCAGTGGTTAGGATTCGGTGCTCTCACTGCCGTGGATTGGATTCAGTCCCTGGTCGGGGAACTGAGGTCCCACAAGCCACACGGCAGAGCCAAAAATAAAAACAACCACTTAAAAAAATCAAATGGAAATTGAAGCAGCTGAAAATTAAATTCCGTGCATTCATACCCTATCCTGTGAGTTTCTGCTTTGACTCAGCTTTGCAAATGTTTCGTGGGCCCCAGGGCTGTCACAGCTCTCTGTTCCTAGGACCTCAGTGGGAGCTGGTCAGACGAGCCCCTATGAATTCGCGTGATTGAGGAGGACACGAGAGAGACCTCGATTCTCTGCCAAGTTTGGCCACTTCTCCAGAGAAACCATCGTTTGGCCTCTCAGTGCAATATCTTTGTGGCCAGTGTCACGGGAGACCCTCGCAACATCCGCAGAACGCTGGTCTGATCTCCCAGCGTTGCCGGGAGAGTGGGGGTCATTACATTTTCCATCGTCCACCTGAATTACAGCCAGGAAGCAATTCCAGGGAAAGCCTGTAAGGGGAGGCATAGGAACTGGGTTAATCTAAACTGTAGTTGATCAAGGTGTGCAGTCACGCACCGTTAGAAACCCCACCAGGTAGTTACAGATCTTTACAGGTCAGTGATGGGTGACATAGGAGTGGTGTGAGCTCCTGACTGGTGGGGCTTTTGCTGGTGGCACATGGGGGTTCATAGTACTTTAGTCTTTACTTTTGCACGTTTGCAGTTTTGCATGATGGAAAGCTTGAAATACTGTGCTAAACCTAATAAAACTAAAAAACAGATAGTGCGATTTGTGCTGGCTAGAGAGCGAGATTCAGGGTTAGGCTTCCTCTGGCTCCCCTGGATGAAATAGAACTCACTCTTATTACTCCATGGTTTTACTACTTAGACCAGCCTGTGACGTGTGTGTTTGTGTGTGTGTGTGTACACGTACACGTACTCCTCTGGCACCTGCCTCCCCCTATTATAAGACAGTCTGCAGGAACTGTGTCCGTTTTGTGTATCACTGTTGCATGGGAGCCATGAACAGAAGTAGGAGTTCCATAAATAGATGTTGCATGAATGAATGAATGAATAAAATGAACGCATGACGACTAAATACTGGACTATCTTTTTCTTCTTTATTGTCTTATTTTAGTTGCAGAATTAAGAAAACTCTTTGAACCAAAGAGGAGAGAATTTTCAGACATGAAAAGGTAAGATGTTCGTTGTACATAATTAGGAAGTAGGAGAGTTTGCAAAGCAGTGTCCAGTGTTGCCTGAGAACTGATGTCCGTGGCTCACCACGCCTTTGCTGGTGTCTTGCACAGAAAAGAAAGAATTGCCAGGCGCCTAGAAGGAATTGAAACCGACACGCAGCCCATCCTCTTGCAGAGCTGCACGGGCTTAGTGAGTCATCATCTGCTGGAGGAGGACCTGCCCAGATACACGCGCGCCACAGACCCAGCCAGTCCTCACATCGGTGAGCTTGTGGCCCGGTGGCCCGTCATCAGCCTTTTCTATCCAGCACTTCTGGAAAATGAGATGTTCCAAGAGCGTGAATTGTGTAGATGTAATGTGTATTAAATCTGTGGGTTTGTTCAAACCAGCAGCAACACTTGTGTCAGCTCTGCCACATGCCCCAGGTGTGGTCCTCCAGTGTCACAGCAGTGAGGAATGACCCCCCAGTTGGGTAATTGATGACCAGTCATTTGTCTCCTGCACCTCCACCCCCCCGCCCCAGACCATCCCAGGGCAGGAACTGTGTCTCTCTCTCCACCCGCTCAGGGCCCCAGCTGTCAGAGACCCTCAGGTTTGTTTGGGAAAGGGCTGACTGAGTAAGGCAGGCATCTCTTATAATAGGTTTAAATAGAATGCCCAGATGCCCAGCACAGGACAGCGTTGCTCTCGCCAGGGAGCATGGAAGAGCAAAGCTGGACCTCGAATGACTGGGGCTCTTACTCTGTGTGTTTATGCAACAAACATCCTATTTAAGTTATTTTAATAGGTGTAATTTTAAATGCATTGTGTATCTCATATTGAACAGCATGTCAAACATGACTTAGCTGTTCCTTGGTTACTCAGACGGTGGTGTAGCATCAGATAATCCACGTGACCTTGGGAGAGGGTGACACACGCGGGGCTGCCCTTCCTGCCCTCCCCGTCCCTGGCTCTGCGACTCTGTGCTGCTGCTCTTATATCCGGTGTTCTCTGGTTCCTTCATCAGAGAGAGATGCTGGTCTCCCTTCGTGATGTGATAAGTTTGCCTGTCTCTACAGTTTCTGGTTTTCTGTGGTCAGAAAACTAGAGAACTAAGATTCTTTTTTACATACGTGAAGAAACAAGAGTATGGTACCAAGATATATGGCCAGAAATAAACCCCAGTGTATATAACATGTTAATCCATGTATTATATGATCATTGAAGCATAACGTTAGTAAGAAAAGGAAGAATTATTTAATAAACCGGTAATGGGAAAAATGGGATAGCAGTGGGGAGGAACTATGCCCCCTCCTTACTTCCTACCCAAAACAAAAATAAGGTCCAGTTAATCACATGATTAATTTTAAGAGAATAATTAAAAACACGAAAACAAAGGTGAATATTTAGTTCCAGCTGAATGGAAAAGGACTTTCAAAACACTGAAACAGCTGTAGAAATCACCAATGACCAGGTCAATCGACTTGACCACATAATAATTAACATCTGTGCTTCAAAGAAAATCTTTGACGTCACAAAAAATTAAGGAAGTTGAAAAATATCCATGAAGAAGATAAAGAGCTCATATTCCTATAAAATTTTACACAAAACAATAAAAATGACACTGTGAATCAAAAGAATATAGAGCAGTAAGCTTGACCAGATATTCCAGAGAAGAAAAAGATAATGATACAAATGGCTACTAAATAATTGAAAAATGCATGCATCCTCTTTTTCTAGTAATCAAAGGCAATTTTTAATGTAATTAAAAAGATTTTTTTTGGAGAAATAGGACATCATGATAAACATTTTTAAAAATGTGGAACTGGGCTTCCCTGGTGGCGCAGTGGTTGGGAGTCGGCCTGTCAATGCAGGGGACACAGGTTCGTGCCCCGGTCCGGGAAGATCCCACATGCCGCGGAGCGGCTGGGCCCGTGAGCCATGGCCGCTGGGCCTGCGCGTCGGGAGGCTGTGCTCCGCAACGGGAGAGGCCACGGCAGTGAGAGGCCCGCGCCGGGAGGATCCCACATGCCGCGGAGCGGCTGGGCCCGTGAGCCATGGCCGCTGGGCCTGCGCGTCGGGAGGCTGTGCTCCGCAACGGGAGAGGCCACGGCAGTGAGAGGCCCGCGTACCGTACACACACACAAAAAATGTGGAACTGTTTATATAAATCCAAAATAGAGATATAAAGATGAAATATAACAGATACGCATAGATAATAAATTATTATGTGATTATTTGATAGAGTCTCATGTATAGTTTTATATATTACATATGTGCTTTCTTAAATTTTTTTATTGAAGTCTAGTTGACTTACAATGTTGTGTTAATTTCTGCTGTTCAGCAAAGTGATTCCGTTAGACATACGTATACATTCTTTTTCATATTCTCAAAGGCGAGTTTTAAAATTAGCACTCGGTGTGAGAGAGCAGACATTGCAGCTCCAGTGTGAGAGAGCATACATTGCAGGTTCCATACATTGCAGGCTTTACAGAAATTAATTTGACAGTCTGGCACGTGTCTTAAAATGATGTACCTACTGATAAAGCAGTTCCACTTTTATGCAACTATCTTTTGTAATAGTAATCAGAAAATAAGATGTATTAAAAGTTAGAGTCAACTTAAGTGCCCAGAAATTTGAGAATGGTTAAATTGATTCTGGAATGCCTCTAGTGTGAAATATTATGAAGCCTTAAAATAAAGTGATGTCTTCAAAATAAGATTTCCACACTTAGAAAAATGTTTCATGTAGGACATTAAGGTTACATAAAATATGAGTTATTTTATAGAGAAAAAAAAGAAGAAATCACTTATATAAAAGACTAGAAAGAGTATATAGAAAAGTTTAGCAAATTATCCATTTATTTATTACTGATTATTAAATCACTAAATATGTTAGTGATTATTGGTGATTTGGACGTTAACCTTCCTATGTTTTCAGTGTAGACCTTTTCTACATCAAGCATGCAGAGTTTAATTGGAAAAAGCCACTTCCGTTAAAAAAAGAAAAAAAAAACGAAAAACACAACCACACCTGGCGGATGTTGACATGGGCCATTATTGTTATGGTTACTATCAGATCCTGTGTGGTTTCCCATGAAACCACTATCCATCACTCGTCAAATTACAGCAGTTCGAATATCTGTTATCTTTTCTAGAGGAGTCTGAACTCGTCCTCTGGCCTCACACGTGAAATATTAAACTCAAAAGCAGAAAAGTAAATAAGGGGAAATAGACACTGAGCTAGAGTGAGGGCTGTCGGGACTGAGCTTTAGCTGAGGCCATGCTTGACGCAGCTTATGCAGCCCATAGAACGTCACAGCCTTTATGTATTTCACTGCAGACCTCAAAATTCTTCAGCATCCCAGGTAAATCATTTTAGGCCAGCTACACGTAAGTGAGAAATTGGACCTTCACAGCCTGGGCGCTCGGAGCATATTGTGTGTGTGCAGAACACAGTAGAATAACCACATTTTTTTATTTGCTTGAAATCTGTGTGTGTGATCTTCTTGTAGGCCAATCAAATGAAGAGGAAGAAACTTTGGATTCTTCCTTAGAAAAGCAGACTCGATCCAAACACTGCCCAGAATCCTCGGGCTTCCATGGTGACTCCCGCTACGGTTCCAGCATCATGGACACCCAGAGCCTAGAGTCCAAAGCCGAAAGGATCGCCAGGTACAAAGCAGAGAGGAGACGGCAGCTGGCAGAAAAGTATGGGCTCACCCTGGACCCGGAAGGCGACGCCGAATCTCCATCTCGATACATCAAGTCCAGGAAGGACCCTGAGACTGCTGAGAAAAGGGGAGGAAAAAGTGACCGCTCTGCTGAGTCCAGCAAAGATTCGGGCACTTCCTACTCCAGGACCGAGATCCCGGGGCTCAGGAGCTGCATGGCTGGGTCCAAGGACCATGCCCTCCACCGGCGCGACGGTGTTTCCGACACAGAGGTACTGCTCAACGTAGAAAACCAAAGACGAGGTCAAGAGCCCGGTGCCACCGTGCCAGCCCAAGACCTGCCCCCCGCGGGGGAGGGCTCCGCATCCTTCCCATTCTCCGGGCGAGACTGCGCCCTCGGTGAAGTGCCAAGGTCCCCGAAGCCAATGCACAGCCTGCCCGGCCCGTCACCTGGGCAGCCGGCCTCTCCGAGCCACTCCACGGGTGACCTGCCGCTGCCTGCCGAGGCTCGAGCCAGGTAAGCGCCGACCTGCGGACACCTGCGTCCCCCCTGCCACTGCTGTGTCTGGGATCTGGGGTTCCTCAGCGCTCTGTGGAAGTCTGGGCTCACCACAGAAATAATGCGATTTATGGTTTTTTAATTTCCACAGTCTCAACACAGGTTCGACGGGAGCAGAAAGCTTCCTGGTCTTTTTTATTTATATAATTTCTTGGTGTGTTCTTTTTTAAAAGAATAAATTGAACAGGTGTCATGGGGACACACTTTCAGGACCTTTTTCTTTTTTTAACATCTTTATTGGAGTATAATTGCTTTACATTGTTGTGTTAGTTGCTGCTGTAAACAAAGGGAATCAGCTTTACGTACACATCTATCCCCATATCTCCTCCCTCTTGCGTCTCCCTCTTGAGCCTCCCTACCCCATCCCTCTAGGTGGACACAAAACACTGAGCTGATCTCCCTGTGCTATGCGGCTGCTTCCCGCTAGCTACCTATTTTACATTTGGTAGTGTATATATTTCCATGCCACTCTCTCACTGCGTCCCAGCTTAGCCTTCCCCCTCCCCGTGTCCTCAAGTCCATTCCCTCCGTCGTATGTTCCTATTGTCATTTTCTTAACCGTTTTGGGTTTGTTACTGTAGGTCTTTTCCTTCTCTTGTGTTTCCTGCCTAGGGAAGTTCCCTTGGCATTTGTTGTAAAGCTGGTTTGGTGGTGCTGAATTCTCTTAGTTTTTGCTTGTCTGTAAAGGTTTTAATTTCTCCGTCAAATCTGAATGAGATCCTTGCTGGGGAGGGTAATCTTGGTTGTAGGTTTTTCCCCTTCATCACTTTAAATATGTCCTGCCACCCACTCTGGCTTGCAGAGTTTCTGCCGAAAGATCAGCTGTTAACCTTATGGGGATTCCCTTGTGTGTTATTTTTCCCTTGCTGCTTTTAATATGTTTTCTTTGTATTTAATTTTTGACAGTTTGATTAATATGCGTCTTGGCGTGTTTCTCCTTGGATTTATCCTGTATGGGACTCTCTGTGCTTCCTGGACTTGATCGACTATTTCCTTTCCCATATTAGGGAAGTTTTCAACTATAATCCCTTCAAATGTTTTCTCAGTCCCTTTCTTTTTCTCTTCTTCTTCTGGGACCCCTATAATTCGAATGTTGGTGTGTTTAATGTCATCCCAGAGGTCTCTGAGACTGTCCTCAGTTCTTTTCATTCTTTTTTCTTTATTCTGCTCTGCGGTAGTTGTTTCCACTATTTTACCTTCCAGGTCACTTATCTGTTCTTCTGCCTCAGTTATTCTGCTATTGATTCCTTCCAGAGAATTTTTAATTTCATTTATTGTGTTGGTCATCTCTGTTTGCTCTTTAGTTCTTCTGGGTCCTTGTTAAACATTTCTTGTATTTTCCCCATTCTATTTCCAAGATTTTGGATCATCTCTACTGTCATTACTCTGAATTCTTTTTCAGGTAGACCGCCTATTTCCTCTTCATTTGTTTGGCCTGGTGGGTTTTTACCTTGCTCCTTCATCTGCTGCATATTTCTCTGTCTTCTCATTTTGCTTAACTTACTGTGTTTGGGGTCTCCTTTTCGCAGCCTGCAGGTTCGTTGTTCCCATTGTTTTTGGTGTCTGCCCCCAGTGGGTAAGGTTGGTTCAGTGTGTTGTGTAGGCTTCCTGGTGGAGGGGAATAGTGCCTGTGTTCTGGTGGATGAGGCTGGATCTTGTCTTTCTGGTGGGTAGGACCACGTCCAGTGGTGTGTTTTGGGCTGTCTCTGAACTTAGTATGATTTTAGGCAGCCTCTCTGCTAATGGGTGGGGTTGTGTTCCTGTGTTGCTAGTTGTTTGGCATGGCCTGTCCAGCACTGGAGCTTGCTGGTCGTTGGGTGGAGCTGGGTCTTAGCGTTGAGGCAGAGATCTCTAGGAGGGCTCTCACCGACTGATATTACTTGGGGCTGGGAGGTCTCTGGTGGTCCAGTATCCTGAACTCAGCTCTCTCACCTCAGAGGCTCAGGCCTGACACCCGGCCGGAGCACCAAGACCCTGTCAGCCACACAGCCAGGTACGGGGGGAGTTTCTTGCCTTTTGGGAAGTGTGAGGTCTTCTGCCAGCGTTCAGTAGGTGTTCTGTAGGAGCTGTTCCACATGTAGATGTATTTCTGATGTATTTGTGGGGAGGAAGGTGATCTCCGCGTCTCACTCCTCCACCATCTTGAAGGTCCCCCTCATGACCTTTCTTCTTACTGTTTTTCTCGCTCGCCTTTAACAACTGTCTTTTTCTTTGTTTTTCTGTGGTCATCCCCAAGACTTTGGGGCGATTGTTTTTGTTGCAGTCATTTAAAGTCACCAAGCAGAAGGACACCACTAACCAATTTCCACTGGGTCTCAGTTGAGGGTATGAAGTGACTGTCATATACGCTGAATATAACTGTAACATATGTTTTATAAGTATATTGGCACGCTAAGAAAACAGCTGTGTATACGAGCACCTCATTGAAAAGATCAGCCAGTGGGAGAAATCGCCGTGTCATAGGGTCAACCTATGGAAAGTCAGAAAAGGAATAAAATCAAAAAGTCAGATGCCAGAGAGGATATGTGTTTCTTCCTCAATTTAAATATCTAAATTTAAATTTAAGTTCAGTTTAGTTATTTAAATCTAATAAGTGTGATGACCAATTAAACTGCAGTCTACTTAAACATCCTATATAACGCTTTGGGGTAGTTGTCTAGACAGACGCCGACGTGTATTTTTTCAGTTCAAACAAGCATTAGCTTTGCAGATGAATTGAGGAAGGATGAGAACCCGAGATAAAGCAAATTTATTCTGGAAGAAAAAAAAGGATGTTGGAAAATACTCCTGTTTATTCCACATGGGAACAGAGCAGTAAATATTGTCGTCTTCATAGGGCAGTTATATATCTAAAGCAGCTTATTTTAGTTATTGAAGTATATTGACCTCAAGACCTGTCACCACTTGCTTGATCATCTATACTAGAATATTTAGGGATATTAGTTTCTAAGAGAATTCAATAGTATGGATCCTGATTGTATTTTGAGGGCCTTTGTTCAGCCTTTGAACTTAACTGCTTAAAATGTAGGGACCTATTGTCTCGTACTTTGAAAGGGAAGGTCTGTTGTTTGGGAAATTTGCTTTTGCTTGGCCTTAGTTACGCTCTATCAAAGCAAACTCTTCATGGGCTGTGTGAGCGGGACAGACAAACTTAACATCGCAGTTTGGTCACATGGGTTAAAAAATAATGAGGAATCTAATTTCTGAGTGCCGTATCACGAAAGCTGTTGATTATCATGGTGTCTAGGTTAACCATCTAGATCACATCTAGTAGATGAGATTTTAAAACAGTTGTAATAATAATTAAAACCATGTTGAGTATTCCAGGTAAAATGACAGGATTCTTAATAGTTCTCTGGGAGTTAAAATCTCAATATTCAAAAATATATATCACTTAAAATCTTAAGAGCCCATTTCCTTCTAGCTTATTTGAAGAGGCATGTTACCTGGAAATTTTCGTAAGCCTTAGCCTGACAGCGCCTTACTTTCATGGAAGAAAGGCTTAAAAGTATTGAGAAATTGCAAAGGAGTTCACCAGGAAGCATGTGCCTTGTTTTTTTTGAAGCCACTCAAGGCATACAATTCTATGACTTACAGGCAAAGAAACACAAATCATTTCATACATATAAGGAAAATACCTCAGATGTATTTACATTTAAAAAGGATGGAAAATAATGTGTGACGGGTATGATGTTAAAGTAGCATTGGGATTTATTTGGCAAGGATTCTATTTATTCACCCTTTAAAGATGGATTTAAATGGATCAACATTCTGCTAGTTGTCCTTTCTCTAGAGCCAGGAAATTCAGGTGTCAGAAGGTCATGGCTGTCTCACTTCCATTTGGGGAGAAGAAAGACAAAAAATACTTTGTGAACTAAAACAGTAACCAAAGAACCCTCGGTGATCCAGTAACCATAAGTGAAAATAAGATGGTGTCTGACCTAGAAATATGTGACAGAGAAGTTTAGAAGATGAAGGAATGACCAAAAATAATTATCTACAAATAACAAAACAATTGAACACCATACTTAATCATGGATTTGTCCTGTCACTGAAATGGAAGATTTTTCTCACTGCTGTATTTTACTCTTTCATCACCTAGCTCTACCAGGATTTGGAACTATTCATCTCTGAATTAAGTCATTCCCATTCCATCGTTTCATTTTGTGCTCACAAGAAAGAGGCTCTTTTTGTTTCATTAATTAAATAGGAATTCATCACTCATGAATTATAACATCAAAAGACCGCCCATGGTGTCCTAAATTTCAAATGTGAGCCAGATATCAAATGCATAGTTTTTGTATATTCTCATATATGCTAACGCAGAAATATATGTACACACAGAACAATCATTAGTTCTTACACCGTACTATACTGTTTTTAAGCATTATAAGCTCAGTAACAATCTCTAGGGCAATATTTAGCTGAGTAGTAAGTTTATTTTAGAATTATTTAATGTTCAGTTTATATGATAAAGAACGTATGTATGTGTATGTGTGTATGTTAATGTATACATGTGTATGTATGTTAGTCACAGGGTCTTCAGTTCAGAAACCCTGTTAGTTTCCCAGGAAGTCAGGTGAAAACATTGTTCTGTAGCAAACTAAGAATGTACATAGTAACAGAGCAGTATATATATACCACATCATATATATGAGTGTGTGTGTATATATATATATATATATATATATGCTATATTATATCAGTAATAGAGCATAAAACACCTCCCAACCACCATTCCCCAAATCCTGCCAAATCCTGTTAAGTCTGGGATTTCAGGAACTATGTTTTCTGACGTTAGCTTGTTACTTTGTTACTTCAGCCACTGTGAATTTTAGAATAAAATTTAAAGGGATCGGGGGCTTTGAATTATTATTCAAAATTTTAAAAATCTGAGCTCTATTAGAAATTCTAAATTCAAAGCTCTTGTTGAATTTGCTCCTTGGCGTATCTCTTAATATTAAAAGCAATAAGATGTACCGTCTCGGTTACTTCTGTGTGTGAAGGGACTCATTCACTACCCCGAGTCCCACAGCTGCTGTTCGCCTGAGCATCTATACTTCCCTACATGACTGGAAAGAAGAGAATCACACGTGATTTCCTAGTGGTGACCTGCTCTGGAAAACCCTAGTTTTTGTTTGTTTGTTTGTTTATTACTCTACTGGGATCCCCATCACACCTTCTCCCACATAGCAAACTGTATCATTCGTGGCCAGAAAACGATGATGGGGGTTTCATGCAGAGCTGATGCTGACATTTGACCGGGGGCAGCCGCCATTGGTGATGGATGGTTTAGACTGGGCTTCCCTGGCAGTGGAGCATTGGCCAGGAAGATAGGCCAGGGTATCCTCCAGAATGATCTGTTTCTGCAACACTGTGACATGCAGACTCTGGCCAACTAGGAAGGAAGGGGGATTATGCTGCAGTCTTTCTTTCTTTCTTTCTTTTTAATTCAAAAACTTTTTTTGTTTTATTTTCTTTTGTTTTTAATTTTATTGAAGTTTAGTTGATGTACAAAGTTGTGTTAGTTTCTGCTATACAGGAAAGTTATACATTCAGTTATACATATATTCAGTTATACATACACATATATTCAGTTATTCAGTTATACATGTATATATTCTTTTTCATATTCTTTTCATTGTGGTTTATCACAGGATATTGAATATAGTTCCCTGTGCTCTACAGTAGGACCTTGTGGTTTATCCATCATATACATAATAGTTTGCAGCTGCTCATCCCAAACTCCCACTCCATCCCTCCCTCTCCCTCCCCCCCTCCCCCCCTCCCCTTTGGCAACCACAAGTCTGATCTCTATGTCTGTAGGTCAGTTTCTGTTTTGTAGATATGTTCATTTGTGTCCTATTTTAGATTCCACATATAAGTGATGTCATATGATATTTGTCTTTCTGTTTCTGACTTACTTCACTTAGTACGATAATTTCTGACCGTCCACATTGCTGCAAATGGCATTGTTTCATTCTTTTTCAAGGCTGAGTAATATTCCATTGTGTGTGTGTGTGTGTGTGTGTGTGTGTGTGTGTGTACACATATATAGACCACATCTTCTTCATCCATTCCTCTGTCGATGGACACAGGTTGTTCCCACGTCTTGGCTGTTGTAAACAGAGCTGCTGTGAACGCAGGGGTGCACGTATCTTTTTGAATTAGAGTTTTTATCCTTTATTTCTGATAGTTTGGGCATCAACCAGTGAGAGGTTTGCATCTAAAAACCATCTCCAGAGCCTGAAGCTCATTGTTTTGGTTAATTAGAGAGATGCTGAGGAAGGTAACTGCCTCTGGACCACCCGTGTTCCTGGGTCAGCTCCTGTCTCTACCAGGGCAGGAAGGTTCCTAACAGAGACTCTGCGTCAGGGCAGAAATGTCTTAAGAACAGAGATCTCCGAGGATCTACTCTCTAAAGAGACCGCTGGGTACTTCTCACGTGTCTATTTTTGTATCAGCACAGGATCGCTTTCACCTTTCAGTCCCTGTATCCCCAAACATCAGTCCTTGCCGTGTTCTTCTAAATTTGGGCTATTTTTATGGTTAACTCATTGCCATTTTTTTCCATTTTATTCTATTTTCACTGGCAAGTATCCATTTCTGTCCATTGAAAGAAATAAGACTGTGTCACCCCAAATACTAGCTGGTTTGTCCTAAAAATCAAAAGTCTGGCCAGATTTTTTTTTTTTTTTTTTTTTGGGAATGCGGGCCTTTCCCTTTTTT
>NW_006798732.1:744162-751843 GCF_000442215.2 Lipotes vexillifer | reverse complement strand
CCCTTGTCCCCTGCATCGGCAGGCGGACTCTCAACCACTGCGCCACCAGGGAAGCCCAAGTCTGCCAGATTTTAAAATGTAAAATTTTGCCTGTGTGCTTGTGCCTTTGCACATTCATAATATTCATTCATAATATGGATGAATATTAGCATACGTATTCACTGCTAATGAATACAAAGAAATCATTAGCAGTTTTTCCAAACAAACAACTTTCAGCAAATAAACTTTTAATTTTAATGAGATGCCGAAGTTAATAACTGTTCTTCCTAAGCTGAATCATGTTTTATAATTAGGAGCTGTTATATAATTAGAGCTGGACACCCACGGGGTGAAACTGATTTTACTGTGCTGGATTTGACTTCATTTTGGTGGCAGGAAGCACTTTTTTGTCTGTTAACTCTTAGGGGTTATTGGGAGTTAAAGCATGTCATCATACTGTATACTTAGGGATACAAACCCAGAGCAACTCCTGTCTTTGACAACTTTGGGTGAATTCTTATTTCTTGGTGATACAGTTCTCTGCCAGACAGTTGCCACATCATTAAAAAGTTCTGTTACACTCAGGGTCACCACCTCATCCACAGTAATCCTATAGTCCTCTCCCGAGAGGTAACCTCTGCCCTGTGGAGAGCTGGCTCACCCCAGGACCCCACAAAATAGATATTCTGTGTTAAAGAATTTTAAACTCTGAAAACCGGAAGTAACCCGGGAGATTATTTAGTTTGAAAATCTATTTTATACATGAAAAAAACTCTGAAGATTATATGGTCTGTGTAAGACCATATAGCTGAGTCCATGATCTGGTCATTCAAGGTCTCCGAATCCGTCGCAGTTCTTTCCATGACACACTGCTCTTGTTACTAATGTCAGTTCTATTTTCCATCATAGTGGAAAAGAGGGTGTGGTGTTTTTGACCTTTGAAGGTTAGAAACTTTAGGAAAGAAGGTCAGGGATATTACAGAAACCATTTATGTGGATTTACATAAGGTATTTAAAAGCCTCATCCTCATAAACAAAATGAAAACATGTAGTCTGGGGGGACTCAAACTCAACAGATATCTGTCCATCCACGCAGACCTCAGAAGTCTTGATTGAGGGGTTAATTTCAGCTCTGAACTAGTTTAAGAAGGCTATCTTGTGCCAGGCACTGTGCTCTTGGGTGGGCATGTCATCTTTTTTTAAGTGTGGGAGGTATAACTACAACACAGTGAGGTAGATCAGGTTGTACAGCTCAAGGCTGGGTGCCATGGGAGCACCAGGATGAGGTACCAGCCTTCTCCGCTGGAGAAGCGGGCATAGTTGAACCAAGTCCTTCAGGATGTGGTGAGTTTGCTAGACGTGAAGGAGAGGCTGCTTCAGGTGACCTAGAAGGAGGGGGACGGGATGAGGCAGGAGAGCCAGGTGGGGACCAACCACAGAGCATCTTGCGACAGGGCATTTGGGCTCCTTGTGCACAGTACGGCGGGAAGTGTCCGAAGGATTTTAAAACAAGTTTGCTCGACGATGTGCTTTAGAAAGATAGCGCTGGAGGAGTGGGGGGGATGGTCTGAAGGAAAATTGATTCTAGTCAGGGAGGTCACTGAAGAGCTGGTTGCAGTTACCCAGGCATGAGGTAACGGAGTCTCTGGTTCCAAGTTGAGCTTCGTCCTGAACTCGGTCCTCTTTGGCATTTCATTAGATGATCTGGGAGATGCCAGCGATAGGGTGGTCAGATTTCTGGAGGAGGGACTGTGTAAATAAATTTGATGGTAGGAAAAGAGAGGGGGGAGAGGGAGGGATGGAGAGAGAAGAGATTAGAGGGAGGGTGAGAGAGAGAGAAGGAAGAGAGAACATGAGCACGGAGGCAAGAGAGCACATGTACCTGGAACGATGGCTGGAAACGAACAAGGTGAAATTTAAGAAAGTCCTGTATTTAGAAGGGGGGAAAAAAATCAGTGTACAAGTTCAGGATTGGGGAAACCTGATTTAATAGCGGTTCATTGGAAACAGACCTAGAACTTTTAGTTGACAGTGAGTTCTTTATTTGACGGCCAAAATGGCTAGTCCAATCTTAGGGGACGTTAATGAACATGAACTGTCAATAGCACAGGCAGCACTGGTCCACCCGTGCTCTGCAGTGCTCAGATCACATCTGGGGATCTCATTCTCCTTGGGCTATCAACCTATGAGAGCACGTTCAGAGAGTCCACCTTCCCATCCGCCTGCTTTCTTGACCTCTCCAAGTTTGTATAACCTTCTGTCTGTCTTAGGAGAAACCAGAGTCATTTTGGGAGTCTCTTACACATTCTCTGGTGCTTAGATTCCCAAGGCAGTCTGTTCTCCTCATTATCAGATTGTCCTTTTCCCAGCGTGGTTATAAAAAGCTGAAGCTTGAATCGGTACAGGGAGCCCTTGTGTTACCAGTCTGGCTTCTGGTTCATGATGATTCTGCCAAAAGGGGGAAAGAGGAGAAAGAGCTCAGGAACCAACTGAGGTGTCTTGCAAATGCAGCTTCAGCTGCACCTCATGTCTCAGAAAGAGGGACATTTAAATGCCCAACATCCTACAACAAAGCTGACACACCCAGACAAGGATACGATTTTGTCAGGATTCCCCCAAACATGGCGCCTCGAATCTGGTATTAAGCCAATCTGTAAGATCGGTAAGGACGATCTCAGTGATAGCACTGCTTTAGTAGAAGCCTTACAGGAAGGGTAGATACCGTGTCTCAGTCACTTTCCTATCTCCTTCCCAGCATCTAACACATACCAAGGGGCTCCATCAGTCATTTCTGAATGAATGTTCTGCTGTTTTCCATGTCTTCATAAAGTGTCCAGAGACAATAGCAGTGCCACCTGAAATAGCCAATCTGCAAATGGTTTATCAGCCCACAACATATAAGGGACTTGCAAGGAGTGTAAGTCTTGGGTCATTTCCTTCCTCAAGAAAGTTGTGCTGGGAAGCAGATGCCACTGAACTGCACAGCAGACTCAGGGATGGTCATTTACATTCTGGTCCAAGCCTTTCATCTGTGGACCAGTGACCCCAATCAGCAGAGTATGCTTGGAGTAGCCCTTGCTTATACTTCCAGGCTCTTTCCACTTTGTCTGGGCTTAGAATCCTTGTATGTGGTCTTGAGTCCACATAAATACTGTTCAGCTGTGAGTGGGGATCGTGATACGTGAGCCAAAAAGCCGCTGGCTGCTTTGACAAGCCGCTGGCCTTGTCAATGCAGTCTGCAGCCCCGAAAGGCTGATTCTAGGCTGGTCTCTGACCAAGGCAGTTGAATCCCTGCATTACTTTGCTTGATTACTTCATTAGAAGCCAAGCAGGAGGTGTGGAAACCCAAATGGATCTGGGAACAGGAAACTTGATCCCCCTCAGAAGGCCACTCCAGCCCCTGCCGCAGACTCAACCCTTCCCTCCAGCCCTCCGTCCTTTCACCCTTTCTTGGCCGAGATTGCAGCGTTCGGCGTCTAGCACTGAGATTAGCCCCGAGGGAGCCTGGAAGAAATTGGTTATATCTCACATGTTTGTCTTGCTTCTGCCCCAAGAAGACTCTATTTCTACCTTTTGATGACTCAAGAAAGCTTCACTCTATAATCGGGCGGTGAGATATTTTTAAAAATTTTTTTGAGGTAGAGTTGATTTACAGTGTTGTGTTAATTTCTGCTGTATAGCAAAGGGATTCAGTTATACATGTACACATTCTTTTTCATCCTCTTTTCCATGATGGTTTATCACAGGATATTGAATACAGTTCCCTGTGCTCTATGGTAGGACCTTGTTGTTGATCCATCCTATACATAATAGTTTGCCTCTGTTCACCCCACACTCCCACTCCTTCCTCCCCACCCTTGGCAACCACAAGTCTGTTCTCCATGTCCCAACAGTGATTTTTTTTTTTTTTTTGCGGTACGGGGGCCTCTCACTGCTGTGACCTCTCCCGTTGCGGAGCACAGGCTCCGGACGCGCAGGCTCAGCAGCCATGGCTCACGGGCCCAGCCGCTCCGCAGCATGTGGGATCTTCCCAGACCGGAGCACCAACCCGTGTCCCCTGCATCGGCAGGCGGGCTCTCAACCACTGTGCCACCAGGGAAGCCCCAACAGTGATATATTTTTAAACTGAGGTATAACTTACATCAAACTGCATGTAGTATTTTAAGGACACAGGCTGGCAAATTGGGGAAATGTGTAAGCATTACCCCTGTCTAGAGGGAAAAACTTTCGTCACCGCTGTGCCTCTCTCCACCTACATCGATTCTTGACTTTCTAAGGACCTCACTTAGCTCTCATACATAGGCTGGTAGTGTCACATATTCAACTCATTATATTTGTATCACACTAATCCTTCCCACTGTTAACTTGTTAACCGAGCGTAATTATTAAAAAATAGTTAAGCATACTGTTAAGAGACACAAAATAACAGCATCCATGCAAGATTTAAAAACCAAAGAGAAAAGAACCCATGGCTTCATTGCCACTCTCCAGATGTGATCGCTTTTTTTTTCTCATATTTTAAAACACTCACCTGCTATTATTATGTCTTCAAAACAATGTCCCCCAGGCCCCAGAAATAAATTTTGTCCCTTAATAAAATGATGTATCTTTTCATCTGAGTCTGGGCCTCCCCTAGCTCCATGGTGGAAAACTTGGGCCCAAACTTCCATCGTGTTCCCTAGGTTTGGGCGCCTGTGGATTAGCCGGATCTGTGCTGGACTTCAATTCACCATTTTGGGGAGCCAAGGCATACCTTGAATCAAAAGGAAGAGACTGACCCAGACATGGAGAACAGACTGGTGGCTGCTGAGGGGGAGGGGACTGGGGGAGGGATGGAGTGGGAGTGTGGGATGAGCAGATGCAAACTAGTGCCTGTAGGATGGATAAACAGCAAGGTCGTACTGTAGAGCACTGGGGACTGTATTCAGTATCCCGGGATAAACCTAACTGACTTTGCTGTACAGGAGAAATTAACACAACATTGTAAATTGACTATACTTCAAGGAATAGATAATAATTAAAATTTTTAAAAATAATGATTAAAAAAAAGGAAGCGATTGGGGCTGCTATTTGATATAAAGTGGTTAGGAAAGACTCTCTGATAAGATAGCAGTGGAGCAGAGACCTACATAAAGAGCGGCAGCGAGCCACGCAGCTCTGGAGGTGGACGGGTCCAGGGAGAAACAGCCCCTGCGGAGACCTGAGTGGACACCATGTGTGGAGCGTTTGAGGCAACCCCCAGTCACCAGTGAGGCAGGAGCCTGGAGGGGGGTGGAGTGATGAGGTGACATCGGTGAGATGTGTCAGGTGAGGTGGGCAGATCAGTGGGGACCTATTGCCCATCGTGAGGGCTTTGGGTTTTGCTCTAGATGATGTGTGCAGCCATATAAGGGTTTCCAAGAAAAGAATGACCAGTCTGCCTTCCATTTTAAGACGATTACTGTGGCTGTGGAACTGGTAGGTGGGCAAGCATGGAAACAGGTAGAATAATTAAGAGGTCATCTCAGCAATCTAGGTGAGAGAGGTCTGTGGCTTGAACTTGCGTGAACGCAACAGAGGTCGTGAAAAGAGGTCATCTTTTGAAGGGAACCAATAGGACTTGCTGATGGCTTGGATGTGACGTAAGAGAGAAACAGGAGTTAAAGGTGAGTCTCCATTTTCTGGCCGGGGCAGCTCAGAGCAGGGCGTTGCCATTTGCTGAAATAGGGAAGACACCAGTACAAGCTGAGTTTGGAAGGAAATCGAGAGTTCATGTTTGGACACGTAAACTTTAAGATGTCTGTTAGGTACCCAAATGGAAATGAACCCAAGAGCCTGAGTTCAAGGGAGGGAGCAGATGGGGAGGAACCACTGGCAGATGGTCTGCAGGGGAGTGAAAGCTGGTGAGATCGTCATGGCCTTGATTATTGAGGAGGAAAGGAGACAGAGCCGTGGAGTCCCCTGAGCTTTAGAGGGGCAGGCGGGGAGGCAGAGTCGACAAGGACGGTGAGGAGTAAAGGAGGGGCAGGTGAAGGGGGCGACTGCTGGCTGCAGTGGGTGAGTCAGAGAAGGGCGGAGAAGCGGCCACGCTCTGTGACACGGAGCAGACCAAGTGCCCAGGACAGCCTCGTGGACAGTGAATGTTTCATGAAATTTAGGTCTCTCCCCACCTGCCCCACCTTCTTTCTGGATTTGATGGCAGAAAACCTCACCCTAGTAAGTGCCTTGGCCGACCTCAAGGGTCCTGAAAGCCTTACTTGGAGAAATGCTCTTCTGAATCCCTCCTGCTTTGAATTGACTTAGGGCGAGCTCAGGCTGGGCCCACTCTCCTTACACGTGGGAGGTCAGTGCTGCGTCGTCTTGGAGAGGAAAGGCAAGGAAGAGACCAGCATTGTGAAGGGCTCACCGCGGTCTCCACGCGATGCCTTCACATTCGTTTACGTCTTGTCACAGATATTTGTATTTATCATATGTGAAGCGTCAAGCTTTGAGTATCCACCACGACGGTGGTGGCTATTTGGCTTTTTGGCCAAATGTGGGACTCCACATCTAAGTTGTGATGGATAAATGGATCCCAGCAGATCCCCCAGGTCTGGGTATGATTTCATTTTACAAATGCTGACCTCAGCATATTCTTCAAAAACCCCCTGATAAGTTTGTTTGCTTTTGTTTGTCTTTGTTTTTATCTTTATTTTTTTCTTCTAGTTTTATTGAGATGTAGTTGACATACAGCACTGTGCTTCAGGTGTGCAACATCATGATTTGATGTATACACATCATGAAATGATGACCAGAGTAAGTTGAGTGTACACCATCATCTCATATAGATACAAAGTCAAAGAAATAGAAAAACACTATTTTTCCTTGTGATGAGAACTCTTAGGATTTACTCTTAACAACTTTCATATATAAAATACAGCAGTGTTCATTATATTTACCACGTTGTACATTACATCCTGAGAACTTATTGGTCTCATAAGTGGCCTGATAATTTTTTAGGGCAATACTGACCAAGGTTTATTCTGATTAATGAAGGTTATATTCAGAAAGTTGTACAGCATGTGTCACAGTTTGCAAAGCATTCTATCGTACAAAAAGCATTTGAGCCTTAAAATGACTCTGGGATGTAGGCGTATGAGTTACTAACTGATGATTTTCCAAAGCAGGCATCCATCGCTCTCTCTTCTCCCTCTGTATCCTGAGCCACATCAGTTGCCTCCTTTCCGGGCAACAGAGGATATGCCAGACTATTCCTATGTTTAAATAAATGTCGAGAAATTAGACCCTTTATTGTTGGAAATAAGATGGCTTCCCATACATCTGACTTTTTTAAATTGACCCCGGGCTAAATGGCTATAATACTGGAGACGGGGAGGGGTGGAGGGGTAATTGCTTTGGGTGTAGCAAGACTGGGGAGCACCTGGTTCCACACCTAGTTGGGACAGATTTCAGTGGTCGCAGCAAAATGCACGGTAGTGATGAGTTTGCGCCTGTGAGCTCAAACCAAAACCCAAATTAAAATGATTTTAGAAAATTAAGAGAATTTTATTTTAAATATTATTCTATTCTTTTGGAAATTACTTTGATCTGAAATGTGTTTCCAGCCTGGTCTTGAAGGACTCTTACAGGTAGGTTGGCAAGGTTTTGAGCTGGTAAACATTTTAACTAGCCTGTAGAACTTCCATGCTTTCGTTTTACATTGTGAGAGGGTACAGGTCGGTGG
>NW_006798732.1:737585-744152 GCF_000442215.2 Lipotes vexillifer | reverse complement strand
CTGCTGTGTCTTGCTTTACATAATGACCTCAAGGTTTCCTTGCCTGTGATTTTTTGGTAAGATATCTTCAGCCTGGCGTTATTACTTTGTCACATTCAGGCTTGCATTATATTCGATTGTGCGTTGAGGAGTGAATGTATAAATCCTATTTTATCCTGCCCAGCACGGTGTAATTGTTTTAATGGCTGGCATGATACTGATTCACCTTTGCCACTTCTCAGAGCCCAGCTCAGTGCTTTGTACATAGTTGGAACTCAGCAAACATTTATCAGATGGACTTGCATTAGTATTTGGTAACTGTTATGTTGGCTGCATTGTTCAATGACAAATATAAAAGGAAAATATAGAATAGCAATTAAAGATATGAACTTATTGAATTTCTTTTTATTTATTACCTTTATTTGATATGTATTGTTTTGCATGGACACTATTTTTTTTTTTTTTTTTTTTTTTTTTTTTTTTGCGGTACGCAGGCCTCTCACTGTTGTGGCCTCTCCCGTTGCGGAGCTCAGGCTCCGGACGCGCAGGCTCAGCGGCCATGGCTCACGGGACCCGCCTCTCTTGAGCGTGTGGGATCCTCCCGGACCGGGGCACGAACCCGTGTCCCCCGCATCGGCAGGCGGACTCCCAACCACTGCGCCACCAGGGAAGCCCATGGACACTATTTTTATATTTCGCTGTTTACCAGTGTACCTTAACACAATTATAGGTGATAAATTAATTGATATTTTCAATCCAACTTCTTACAAGAGAATTGTCTGCTCTTTGTGGGCAGAGTGTGACTCCTGATACTTTTAAATGACCCAAAAAACACTTTATTTGGTGGCTTCAGATATATTTATTCGATCTCTTGATTTCAGTACTGAACCAAACGTCCTAGAAATTCCATGAACTGAATAGAAACCCCATGGCAAAACGTGCTTAGACATTTTCAAAAGCCAGAATTATTCTTAAGAAAAATCAGCCTTGAGAGTTTGAAATTATAATAATTAAGTCTGTGTATATGTCGACATTTTCATAGACGTTACCTGAAGTTTTGTTTTTTGTACACAATAGTACCGGGAAACCCAAGCATGAGTGGTTTCTCCAGAAAGATTCCGAAGGGGACACACCTTCACTTATCAACTGGCCTTCCAGGTATCTCCCGAGCTCTCGGCTTGTGTTTAGCAACTGCATCTCTGATCCAGCTGGCTTATGTCCCGCACGTCACCGAAACTAACTCTCCTTTGCCCTCTTTTTGGTGGCAGGGCTTTTAAAAGTCACGTGTTCCAAAGGGGCTGCTGGAAATTACTTTCCAATCATTTGCTTTTCTCTTTCTACTGCCCTAATCCCTGCTAATGTCAATGGTATTTCCCTTAGCTTCTCTTTTGGAAAATCTTTTGGCTACACCTCTGGCTTTTTCTCTTTTCTCACACTCACGTGCTGCCAGGAAGGGGCAGTAGTGACGATGTAACCAGCATCTCTGGGCTGCTCCCCTGAACCAGGCTAACCGGCTAGTGTCCTATCTCGTCAGCAGCTGCCCCTGCCCCGCCCTGCCCATCCAGCCTCCTCTTTTCCGTGTTGCCTGTCCCTCAACCATTTGTTCATTTGCACAGCTACATTTAGGGCATGTGGTTTTCAAAGCAGGCAAAACCCCCTCTCGTTTCATTGTTAAGGTTGGGGGCAGGGAGAGGCAGAAGGAGTTAGAATGAATAAGTCATTGGGAGGACAAAACACCCATATATTGAGTTTCTAACAGTCACTTTGTTCTTGGCCAAGGACAACGTTCAGATTGTCTCTGATGAGAGGGACACATATTCCACAGGAGAACTTGAACCACATTTCAGCCGCCTTTTGATTAACAAAGCTTATAAATATGAAAACATCCAGCACTGGCTAGTCTCTGGGAAAAATAACAACCCAGAATGCTTTCTTTTCCCCTCTGAATTGTTCATAGTAAACTGCCTTTTATGTGTCTTTGATTTTTTTTTAAATGAAATATAGATAGATATCTTGCATCTTATGTTGAAAAACATGTAGGCATTTATAGCAAATTTAGCAGGGCACCTTTGTCGTTTAAGGAAATAGTCCCTTCCAAAACATAAATATCAGAAGCAATCATTTTTGCTGAGTAAAATCTTAAGTAAATAAAGGTTTTACATTCCCCAAGAAATCGCTTTTCCCACTTCAAAAGCATTTCTTTATTTTTCAGAGATTATCCCCAGGAAGTAATCCATTCCTAAGCAGTCTGAATGGTTTCTTCTTCCACGCTATGTGGTTTTTTTTTTTCTTTTTTTTTAATTTTTTTTTTTTGCGGTACGCGGGCCTCTCACTGCTGTGGCCTCTCCCGTGGCGGAGCACAGGCTCCGGACGCGCAGGCTTGGCGGCCATGGCTCACGGGCCCAGCCGCTCCGCGGCATGTGGGATCTTCCCGGACCGGGGCACGAACCCGTGTCCCCTGCATCGGCAGGCGGACTCTCAACCACTGCGCCACCAGGGAAGCCCACTATGTGGTATTTTTAAAAAGTAAAAACAAGAACCAGTTTGCACTATTGGACCTTTACTCTTTGCTAAGCACTAAACCACGTACTTTGCAGACATCACACTATTTCCACTTAAAAGGTAAGGCAGCTGGGGCAGGTAGGTTACCTGAGACCATACAGCTGGAACTGGCTGAGTCAGGCTTTGGAAAGAGGTCTCCTGGGACCCACAGCCAGAGCTCTTGGCTACAGTCATAAGAAAAGGTTGGTAGCTTTTGAAATGGATTTCGGTTTTGCTCTCGGATATTTAAATAGCTCTAGAAACAACCAGAGCCCTCCCTTTTTAGATTAGTTTTTAACTGAGGGCCTAATGGCAATTCCAGAGGGGAGAAAATGTTCAGTGCATTAATTCTTTCAACAAATATCTTTTTTCTCTAACGTTCTTCTTAGCGCTCGAATTGCTAGACGTCATGGTGTCTTAACTGGTCCCACGTTTTCTGAATGATTGAATGTAGTCTGCATGGCATGAAAAAGTTTGTGACTGTTGAATGCTTGAAAAGAGGTAATCGTCTGATATATCTTGAGCTCAATAAAAAATAATAATCACGAATGCTCTGACATTTACAGGAGCCAATGAAATTTTTTTTCAGTGGGAATCTACAATTTTTATTAATCATATTCATACACAAAAATAGAATGGACTCACAGAAATATCACTTTCAATACATATCTCATAAATGCCTGCAATTTGTGCTTTAACTTACAAGAGGGAATAGATGCTAGGGCAAAGGGATTTAGCTAAGGTACCACAAAAAGCTTAGAACAAACGAGTGCAGAGCTAACTACTGAAATTAGGAATTAGTCTAATATCCATACCGGAGGTCTGCGCA
This sequence comes from Lipotes vexillifer, assembly GCF_000442215.2. NCBI lineage: Eukaryota > Metazoa > Chordata > Mammalia > Artiodactyla > Lipotidae > Lipotes > Lipotes vexillifer. The sequence continues at coordinate 740,803 of NW_006798732.1, read as the reverse complement.
CAACTGATCTTCAATAAATGCAAAACTACCACAAATAAAATTTTCTTAGACCTCAGACCAACAAGCACCAAGCTTTTCTGAATGTAAATATAATTTTGAGCGGTAAACAAGGTCGAGCAGGAGACAATGAAATTACATATGGTCTGTAGGCTTGTAAATGCCTGGAAGCTGCCCCTGCCCTAGTCCTTACACTGGGCCTGTCCATGTGGAACATGTACCAATCCATAGCCCAGCCTCAGCGTGCCCTGGTGCGTACCTGTGGTGCCTATTAATGAATCGTTCTGTGGCTTCTGAGTATTCATCTAGTCGGAAGGCATCCATTCTGTCCCAGGATAGCATCTGACCCCTCCTAGCTTTACAGAAGGAAGGGTGAGTTTGGCATTTGGAAACTCAACTCAGACTCCTTCCTCTGGCAAACAGTAATGGGTTTCTGACACTGACTCCACCCGCCCCCGCCCCCAAGAGGCTTTTCCATTCTCTGGGCAGCCCCGATCGGCACACGCATGCTCTCTTCCCCTTAAGCAGTTACTGCACTTAAATCCTTTTTCTTTCTTAAAGAGTTAAAGTTAGAGAAAAACTGGTGAGAGAAGAGAGTGCTCACAGCAGCCCTGAACTTGCCCCTGAGTCCTTAACTCAGAGGACACACCAGCCAGTGCCAGGCCAGCACCTGGCCTTTCAGTCAGAGAACTCGGCCTTCGATAGGGTGTCGGGCAAGGCGGCCAGCTCTGCGCGACAGCCCATCCACGGCTACGTCCAGCCGGCAGGTCCCAGTCACACCATCACGCTGGCGACCTCGGACACCCCAGAAAGCGCATCAGAGTACAGCTGGGTGGAGTCAGCCACCCAGACTGTCACAAAGCCTCCCCCCTCGAAGGTTCTAGAAGGTGAGAGAAGAGATACCCCGGTTCTCCATATTTGTGAATCAAAAGCAGAGGACGATGTGCTGTTCTCTGAAGCTCTGGAGAAAAGCAGGAAAACGCTTTTCGCTTTGGAGGATCGTGGGCCTGGGAGAAGCCAGGAAGACCCCTCTGGAACCGAGGACTCGGGTAAGCCTGCTGCTAGCACAGTCACCTTGGAACCTCAGGAGGAGCCTGAAAGCCTGGCCCACCCACCTCCAGCTCAGCAGCCCACGGAGAGGATGGGCCGAAGCGAAATGGTTGTGTATGTTCAGAGCGAGTCTGTGTCCCAAGGTCACAGGAAGGAGGCAGAGCCCACAAGGAAGCGCAAGGTCCTCACCCGCTCGCTGTCTGACTACACGGGCCCGCCTCAGCCGCAGGCTGCGAAGGCCACGGCCCCGGCTTCCAAGCGCGACCCGGAGCTGCAGACGTCCAAGGCTGAGTCGGAAGTGGGCCTGCTGGACACGAAGGTCTCCGTCGCCCAGCTCTGCAATGTGTTCCTGCAGTCAGCCAGGGCCAGCAAGAGACCCGAACTGTAGGTGATGCCCACACGTCCCCCCGATGTGTCACTTGCACGTCCTTGGCAGAGTTAATTCACTTCTCGACTTGTGTGGTGTCCTGCCTTGAGTCTTACTAGCTTAGCTCACAAGTGTGTGCAGGGCAGACCATCCAGGACATGGCTCCACGACTACCAGTCTGCTTTCGCCTACTAACGGGGAGCTCTAGAGTGTCGGGTCTCACAACGTTCCATCTCCCGACGTGCATGGTAGAGGCATGCAGTGGGATTTGGCGGTGTTTGTGCCTTGACACACCGAGATGCATAAACCTGTGCTTTCTTCCCTGTCTCTGTCTCCCCATCTCCCTTCTGTCTACCTTCTCCCCACGACTGTAAAAGCCATTCACGGGTCGAGGGGTCAAGCAAAGGTGCTGGCTTGCCTACCAGCGTGGAACGGGAGAGAGGGTCCTGGAAACCAAGACGCTATTTTTCTCCTGGTGAAAGTAGAAAGACTTCTGAGAGATTTAGAACTCAACCCATAACCTCAGCAGAACGAAAGGAATCAGATAGGTAGGCATGTGTCTGTCAAGTTCCCTGGTCTAGGAACTTAGAAGAAATCCTATGGGAATTTCTACCCCAGGGATGGTCCCGATACTGTTTCAGTGGGATGTGATGACTCCATAATTCTCCCATCTAAGCTATACGGGATATTTATTTGGCTCGTGTAAATGTATCTTTAAAGAATGTTGACCATGACGACAGTATCACCACATAGTTTTCAGTTGCGTTCAAATGGTAAGAAGTGAGAAACGTTTTTCATTTAAGGGTTTAAAATTTTTAAGCCCTTGTTAAGTTAGATCCAAATGGACCGTCCACCAGATGTTATGGTGAAAATAACTAAGGGATTTTATATTCAGTTTATAAACGTCTACCTGCATGTTGTCTGTGAGTTTTTAATCTTATCGTATGCGAATGCAGAGAAATGAAAGGGTTTGTCCAAAGGGTGATGATCGGTTGTCTTTAATGAGTCGTACCTGGTCCTGGTTTGTCTCCACAAGGTGAAACACCTAGCCGGGCTGTGTGCACACGTACCCCACAGTGTCCATAATAGCTGTCCACGCGTGTCCACAGCTAGAATTGCTACCAGGAGGATATTCTTTAAGGGACTTTAATTGCATTTTTATTTTCACTTTTAATTTGATCCTTGGATCTTCCACTCCCACCAGCTAATTGTTAGTTATTATTTTCTTGCTAATGTCTTTCCTAGGTCAACTTCAAATTCAGAAATGCCAGCTGCTGAGGGCAAGTATCTGTCTTTTTCTTCTTTATCATCTCACGCAGATTAGATTTAGATAATAAGATTTTTGCTTCTGGAAAGAATGAGATGATGGAACGTACTGCGTTCTTTCTGGCAGGTTTTCATCCTGTGAATATAATAAAGCCTAGTTGAGATTTTCACACGAACTTTCCCTTAGTTCCGAGACGTGAACCATATTGAAACAACTGATTTGAATCAAAGAAGCAGATTTTTCTTGTTGCTTTCTTGTTACTATTTAACAATAAAGAAGAGAAGTTCCTTCCATAAAATCTCTTCTTGATTCCATAGTATCTATACTTAAGTCAAATATTATAGTAGAAAATTATGGCCCAGACAGGAGCTCCGTTTGGTTAATTGCAGTGGGAACTAGGACCTTTTCAGAAGCAGAAGAATAGCCTCCCCTGCCAAGGGGAAAATACTGCCTATTGTCATTTTTAGTATATCTAAGAATTCTCATATTCAGAGGATTTCCAGGTCAGCCCTGGGAAACTTTTCACAGGCTTTCCCT
>NW_006798732.1:734313-737482 GCF_000442215.2 Lipotes vexillifer | reverse complement strand
GTTTCCCTACGTTTTCTAATGACATCTAGTTTTCACCTGTGACCTTTTACAGACGAAGAGAAGGTCGATGAGCGAGCCAGGCTGAGCGTTGCTGCGAAGAGGCTGCTCTTCAGGGTAAGATGTGCTGAAGGGCTGTCGGAGAAGCCGTCACTTCTGTGGGCGGCCCCGCGGCCAGCCTGCTGCCTGCGCCGGCCCTGGGCCCACCTGCGCTTCTTTCCTCCGGTGTGGCTGGTGTGTGCACTGCTGACGCCGATGCTGCCTCTCGGGGTGCCCCTCCTCTAGGTCCTGCAGGGGAACAGAGCCGCGACATTCTGCAGCCCCGACTCCCTTTCCCCCAACTTATCAGGATCCACACTGTTTCCAATCTTAGGAAATGGAAAAGTCATTTGACGAGAAGAACGTTCCGAAGCGCCGCTCCAGGAATGCAGCCGTAGAGCAGAGGCTGCGGCGTCTGCAGGACCGATCCCACACGCAGCCTGTCACCACCGAGGAGGTGGTCATTGCAGCCACGTAAGTGCCCCCGGGGCCTCTGGGCCTTGGCTGTAAGGTCTTCTTTTTAAAGAAAGATTTAAAGACTTTTAAAATGAGGAGGTCGGAAGACGGTTCAGTTAGAAGCCATGGAGGAGTAGGTGTTTAGGGATTTTCCTTGCTCTGGTGTCTCTGAACTTTGTAAAGGGATGTGTTACCTATTGTATCTCCTAGAAGAGCATGAAGAGGTATTTTGTTTAATTTTTTTTTTTTTTTGGCCTGTGCATTTTTTTTATCTCTTTGCAAGGGAAAATTTAAAACAGAAGAGTAGATGGGGTAATATCATGAGCCTTCATGTCCTCGTCACTCAGTCTCTACAGCCAACAACCCCCGGCCCCCCTTGCTCTACCTGTATTCTCACCCACATCCCACTTCCTGCTGCAGTATTTTCAGGCAAACCCCAGGTATCATTTCAGCCATAAATATTTTAGTCCGTATCTCGGAAAGATAAGGGTTCTCTTGATTTGTTTTTAAATAAGCACAAATTTTTAAAGATTAATTGGAAGTTTGATAACTTTCCAAACCTTGGGGGGTAGGTTTTGAGCAGTGTCCCAATGTGTTCAGAATGAATCTCCCAAAGTAATTCATCCAGGGATTACTGCTTCCATTAAAGTGAAAACTTTTACTAGTTTTTTTAAAATTGTTTTCCCCCCAGACACACACATATACACACCCTTCCTGAAAAAATGAAGTTCATCTCATTGAGGGCATCAACAGCCCGACTGTGAACCTGCTGTTAACTTAGCTGCCCTAACTTCCTTCACTTCTCTGTGTATTTGCGGACAAGTACGTCTTGTATTCATTGGGAACTCTTAGCAAATCAGTCTTTTGTTTTTGTTTTTAATATTTGAGCAACTATTGTAAAATAAGAAGCAGCTACCCCTGGGAGCAAAACAGTAAATATAAACAAAAATTATCCCCTTGTCAGACTTGCTGAATGTACTTTGATGTGCGTATAGATTATATGAGGACCCTGACTCTTTTTAAAAATAGCTTAGAACAACATTGTAAAACACGGACATAACCTACTGCTCTGCTGGTGGTTGGTTAATACTAGCTTTCTTTAAAGTTTTTTTTTTTTTTTTTTTTTTAAACCAGGACACTTATTCTAAATATTCTAAATCCTTTCCAAGCTCTGAAAACCTATTCTTATTCCACTGACTTTGGTCACCTCTGTCTCTTATTTCCTGTTTGTAATTGCTTTTCAAGTTCTTTTGTGATTTTCCCTAAGAAATGAGCAAAGGATTTTGTTCCAATATTTTTTGATTTAATATTTCTGAATTGAAAACTACACCTTCCTTAATGCTTCTTTTCTTCTCTCTCCTTATGAATGTTCCATCTTTGGCAATTGCTTTTAAAGCGAACCTACCCCTGCTTCGTGCTCTGTGGCCACCCACCCTGTAATGACAAGACATCCTAGTCCCACTGTAGCTAAGAGCCCTGGGCAGCCCGCCAGGTACTGGACAGAAGTAGCTGCATGTCGCACTGAGAGCAGAGGTGCATCTTCAGGTCTTCAACGCCTGTCATTTGTTTGACAAACAAGGAGTTGTCCCAGGGAACGGGGGGCATTTTGCTTTGTCACACTGGGGACTGCACATCGGCCTGTATATGACAGCATATCATCCACGGGCTTTCATTATGTCTTGGAACTCGGATCCCACTAACCCACTTATCCGTTTGTTTTGTCTGTTTTTCATAATCCTGGTCATCCCTAAAAAAATTCATTCTTCATCTAAAACACTAGCACTTAATAAAGATTAACAGAAAAATAGGACGTTAACCTGAATGTTGAAAGTCTGATAATACCTAGTTTTTTAAAAGCACTTCTAGACATAAATACATGTTTAAAAATAATCCTACCTGTTTCTAATGGATAGAGAGACAATGCCGTTATATTTGGGGATTGGGACAGTAACAGTTTATAGTGTCTGAACTTAGATGTTTTACTGTTTTACTGTTATGTTTTCAATTGTGGTGTTTTAAAATGATGTCCTTAAGGCATGTAAATATCCCCTCTGTTTTACTATTATGGGCCAAATGCAAAGGCTAAAGCTAAAATTAAAAGAAGTAAAATGACAGTGCAGAAATAAAGCTGGCCTCGTCCAGAAGCGGGGCTCTCTTCGGGGAAGCGGGTTGCCATCATTCCTAGTTCTTTGCTGGACCTCAGGAAAGATGCCAAGACTCAGGTCCCCTTACTCCCATCCTCACTGTGCCCTGGAAAACTGACACTGCTCTCGTCTGGGACAACTTGTAAGGCGCTGGTTAATCAGAGTCAAGGCAGAATATATTTTTCACTGGATTTAGAATTAGATTTTCCAGTGGCAGAAGGTACGTTGTCTTAGACCTTCAAAGATGAGCTGACCCGGTAACTAGAAGCCTTCTCCTCTACCTGGAAGTTGGAGGGATTGATCAGCCCCGACATTTCCTCCGCTTTTCAAGTTACCTGGAATTTCAGCTTTAACTACCTTTCAGGAAACAGGTAGAAACCTAAGAGAGAAAATACTAGACTAAAAAGAGGGAGAGAATCTTTACAATGAAGCTATTTGTGTTTAGCAAGCGAAAATCAAAACCCTGTGTTGTAGATAGCACTGCTGATAGAATGACTGTGTTATTTCCTAATTATTTAAAATGTAAAGACCAC
>NW_006798732.1:730975-734226 GCF_000442215.2 Lipotes vexillifer | reverse complement strand
TAAATTTTAAAGACCACCTGCTGAACCACACCTTTAGATAATGTCTAAATATGCTGTAGGTAATGTCTGCAGACTCCCTTTAGCCGTATTTATTGTTGATACTGACAGTACAGCTCAGCTCTCCAAGATAAGGTATACCAAGGCAACTTTAATTCCTTAAATAGGAAATTCAATTTTTAGAAATAATCCAGAGCTGAGAAATCTGCTCTGTGATATTTACCATGCGAGGGTCCCCAGCCTACGCTGTTGTCTTGTTAACAGCTAACCAGCTGCCGGGAAAAATAAGCCCTTTTTCCAATTGAAGTGACACTTTGAAGAAAGTTAACAGACAAACTTGGCAGTGGGCTTCTGTGTGTCTCCCTGTGTGTGGTTGACTTTTTCCCCGTTTCAGATTGCAGGCATCTGCTCACCAGAAGGCGTTAGCCAGAGACCAGCCAAATGAGGGCAAAGATTCTGCTGAGCAAGGAGAACCTGACCTCTCCACCCTGAGCTTAGCGGAGAAGTTGGCCTTGTTTAATAAACTGTCCCAGCCGGTCTCAAAAGCGATTTCAACGCGGAACAGATTAGACGTGAGACACAGGAGGATGAATGCTCGCTATCAAACCCAGCCGGTCACGCTTGGAGAGGTGGAACAGGTGGGTGGCCTGTGATCCAGCTCCAGTTCGCACGTATGTCCTTAAAATATGGGAACACGGTGTCCCTCTGAGGTTAGCGGTATAGTTAGGGCGTCTACCTGTAAACTGTGTTACCTGTGTTACCAGTTACTTGGTAATAACTTCGTTCTTAAGGAGGATATAACCATGCCGAGGATGTATCTCTTCTCTTGTTCGCATCATGGCTGAAATCATCTGGAGTTGGGTCCCTTTTGGGGAGAAAAATAGGGCGCATGACCTGCTTTTCACCCAGATGATTTGATTAACGAGACGCATCTATACAACTACATCTAGGATTGGGTACTCACCCAGAGAAGCAGGAAAACTGCCCCAAGTGTAGTGTCTCCATCCATGTCAATAGGAAAACTGCCCCAAGTGTAGTGTCTCCATCCGTGTCAATCCATACAGCAGTATTTACATAGGCGGTGTTTTTATTTTTATTTTTTAATATTTATTTATTTATTTGGCTGCACCAGGTCTGAGTTGCGGCATGCAGGATCTTTAGTTGCAGATCTAGTTCCCTGACCAGGGATCAACCCCCCCGGGCCCCCTGCATTGGGAGTGCGGAGTTCCTAACCACTGGACCGCCAGGGAATTCCCTAGGTGGTGTTTTTAAATCAGCTTTTTCCTTTTGAACTGTGTCCTCCCAGGTGCAAAGTGGCAAGCTCATCCCTTTCTGCCCTACTGTTAACACATCTGTGTCCACCCCGGCATCTACCGTCACCCCCATGTACGCAGGAAATCTTCGGACAAAGCCACCGCTGGATGACAGCCTCAGTGCCGCTGAGCAGAAGTTTCCTTCTTTGCTAGAAAGTTCAGACTCTCCAGTTAGAAGCATCCTGAAATCCCAAGGCTGGCAGTCTTCGGTAGAGGCTGGTGGGAGCAAAGGAATGTCGAGAGAATTTGAAGAGACAGAAAGCAAGGGAGTCTTGACAGGTGGAGATGGTGGTGTTACAAAGTACGGGTCCTTCGAGGAGGCAGAGCCATCCTACCCCATGCTTAGCAGAGTCCGGGAAGGAAATGGCCATAAGGAACCCATCTATGCTGTTCCGAGAAAGGGAAGCCTGGAGCTCCCCCATCCTCCCGTGGCTCAGTTCGGTGATGAACCGAAGGAATTTTCCACTGCACAAAGCACCGCACAGGGGAGCCCGGACTGGAAGGACAGGCAGCTCTTTGAAGAGAAAGTGGACGTGGAGAATGTCACAAAGAGGAAGTTTTTGCTGAAAGGTAACTCACCACTTACTTCTCCTTTCCTTTCTGCTTGGCGGGCCGCATGTGTTTGGGATTGTTTTTAACTGAATTATGAAGGCAGTTGACAACCAAGTGTTAAGTGTCGATTGAAAGTCTAGTGTGAATCGTACCCTCCTCTTGGACCCGACTTGTTTGGTGGACTCATCAACGTTTCTGCCATAAAAATACCTGAGGCGCTTTCACACATCTTGATAAGGGTTTTTGATGACTTTTGTCACGTTAACTGACACGACAGCCTTGTCAATCCCTAGCTCTTTTGGCCCCTTTTAGAAATTGGTGAGCCCAAAGGTCCCGGGCTGGGTGAGCATGTGGGGGATAGGGCCGGAACCCAGTCTCTGGGTTTCAGGTTCTCTTCCTAGATCCTTCTCGTGCAGACTGACAAGCCATGCTGCGTGGGACTGTAATTCTTTTTCTGCATTTCCATAAAATGACAGTGTGTCAGTTATAATAGTGGCTTTGCTTTGGGAGCATGACCCGTGTGAAATGATTGTTTTGGAGGCGTAGAAACATTCTGCAGCGTGCAGTCCAAACCAACTTCCTGCGTCTCGCACGCAGGAAAAGACCAGTTGTCACAAAAGAAGTCGCTGGGTGGAGTCATCCACTGGGAAGTTTGGTTTTCTCAGGGACTAGAGCATGCCCCAGATTTGCATAAATCTGAGTGGATTGGGTAGCCTGCCATGTGCCCACGGATTGAACTCCAAGTGCAGGTCGTCCGGGGTCGGGGTCGGGGTGAAGGGCTCGAAGAATGCTTTGCGCAGGGGAGTAAGTGCTGACAGGGCTCCGTTGCTTCCCAGCGGCAGAGTTCATGGATCCCACTGCTGAGCAGACAGGCGCAGCTGCTGGGAGACCGGTCGCTCAGACTGCAACCCCCGTGTCCTGGAAGCAGCAAGATCCCTCTGAACAGCCGCAGGAGAAGCGCTGTTGGAGTCCGTGTGCAATGTTCGTTGCTGAAGAGATCAAAGCACCAGCGGCGGAGGGCATCCTCGACTCTCCCAGCAAAACCATGTCCATTAAAGAAAGGTAACGAGATTTAATGATGGAGAAGGAACTCCACTGGTGGGAGGGCGTCGCACAACTTACTTTTAGAAAAAGATCTGAGGAATGGGCAAAGAGAGAAACTCGTGAATCCAGCTACCAGAGGGACTGTGCTCTCAGGGCATCTGAGAGGAAACCGCGTTTATCCCCGTGCCTGGTTTCCTGGCGCTGGGAGATCCTGCTTCAAGACTCAGACGAGGAGACAAACAGAAACAGGCTTTTGCCTGCTTCTTTTGTTGGTGCTTCTGTTTTCTTTTTTTATACTCAGTTCTCTGACCAGCCAGTGACGGGAGCAGAGATCTGGGCTCTTTC
>NW_006798732.1:713191-730165 GCF_000442215.2 Lipotes vexillifer | reverse complement strand
TTTCCCTTTCAGATACACATGGCTTGAAATTGAACGTGTCCACTGCTTGTGACTCTTTGTCAGTGTAAATTGTATGTGGAGGGAACGGATAAAAATTAACATTTAGGACAGAAATCCTCGGGATGAGAATCTGAGTTTTGTTTATTTCACGGAAAGTAAAATGGATGACTCTTCTGCAGGGCATTTAGACATTTCCTATCAGGTAATAGCTATGAAAGACTACATTTGAGGATTAAATAACACTGAACGCTCATTTCATTCAAAGAGTCATGGAGTGTTCAGAGGAGATAAAGAGGACAGATATAAAGAATCGGAGTGAAATATTTGGGGTTGTATTTTCTGTGTCAGCCTTTAGCGGAGGATGAGAGTGACAGGAGGATTGGGTCCGGAATGTTCTCGTGAATTTCCCAATTTGATTGGCAGAAGTATGGTTCCGCCCACCCGGATCCCTCCTTAGCACCTCCACTGTTCGGGAGTTTTCTTACTCTGAGCGGCACTGGCCACTCTGATTTTTTCCTAAGTACATTTCCAACTACTTAAGACAATGTATCAAACCACAGCGAAAACTCTTCCTTCAGTTTTTCAAGTCAGACTTTTGAATAACATTCATAAAATATTAAATAGATGGAGACTTTTTCAACCAACAAATTAATGAGTCTGTTAAAGCGTATTTTCTTTAGCCTTTAGTTATTTAAAATTCAAAATACAGAATACCTACAAGACTGAGGAGGCATGGGTGTTGGGGCCAAAGGGGTGAGAGCTAAATACGGGGAGTGACGCTTGAATCAGGGAGGCAGTTTGGCCTATTCTGGCGTGAAGTCCTCTCCACAGAAACTGGCTCAAAGAGGGTTTGATCCCAGATACCTCACTTTTTGTTTTTGTTTTTGTTTTTGTTTTTGCGGTACGCGGGCCTCTCACTGTTGCGGCCTCTCCCGTTGCGGAGCACAGGCTCCGGACGCGCAGGCTCAGCGGCCATGGCTCACGGGCCCAGCCGCTCCGCGGCATGTGGGATCTTCCCGGACCGGGGCGCGAACCCACGTCCCCTGCATCGGCAGGCGGACTCCCAACCACTGCGCCACCAGGGAAGCCCTCACTTTTTGTTTTTAATTGGAGTATAGTTGATTTACAATATTGTGTTAGTTTTAGGTGTACAGCAAAGTGACTCAGTTACGTGTATATATTTTTCAGATTCTTTTCCATTGTAGGTTATTATAAGATGTAGACTATAGTTCCCTGTGCTATACAGTAGGGTCTGTTTATCTTATATATAGTAGTGTGTATATGTTAATCCCATACTTCTAATTTATCCCTCCCCCCCACTTTTCCCCTTTGATAACCATAAGTTTGTTTTCTATGAGTCTGTTTCTGTTTTGTAAATAAGCTCATTTGTATTATTTTTTAGGTTCCACATATTGTAAGTGATATCATAGAATATTTGTCTTTCTCTGTCTGACCTACTTCTCTTAGTATGATAATGTCTAGCCGCAACCATGTTGCTGCAAATGGCATTATTTCATTCTTTTTCATGGCTGAGTAATATTCCGCTGTGTATATGTACCACGTCTTCTTTATCCGTTCATCTGTCGATGGACATTTAGGTTGTGTCCATGTCTTGGCTATTGTGAATACTGCTGCTGTGAACATAGGGGTGCGTGTATCTTTTCGAATTATAGTTTTCTCTGGATATATGCCCAGGAGTGGGATTGCAGGATCATACGGTAGCTCTATTTTTAGTTTTTTGAGGAACCTCCGTGCTGTTCTCCACAGTGGCTGCAGCAATTTACATTCCCACCAACAGTGCAGGACGGTTCCCTTTTCTTCTCCACACCCTCCGGAGACCCAGCTATTGATAACTGGTTAGGTGAGAAGGAAGAGGTACCATTTCAGGGAAATAATGATAAGTATCACTTACACACAAGTTCTGATGTTTTACCCATCAGAAAACATTCTTGGGGTAAAATTCCAGTAGAAAATAATAATATACCCCTTCTCCCAAAGGCTTTTAAAGAGATTCCCCATCTTGGGGTATATTCTGTCTGTTAGACAGATAATCTTCATCAGATGTCCTATCTGCTATGCAGTCATTCTTGGTTCACTTGCGTGTTTTTAGTGAATTTTAGTTTCTCTCTTTCTGGAAACAGTTTTAATCCTACTGTAAGATTGTAATTTTTAAAAAACGCGAGATGCTGTAAAGGTGCATCTCCCTAACCCGGGCTTTGTAGATGTCTGAGGAGATGGAGGATGGCTGTAAGGTTGCTGTGAGCTGCCTGGAAGGGTGTTCAAAGCCGACTGTGTACACACGGACCTCCTGGCTGGTGGGTGGTAGCGCTTCTCACAGATCCAACGGGCTGCCAGTCCCAGTCTGTCCAGAAGCATGATCATGAGAATGCTTCTTAAATTTTCAGCTATTCAGTTTAATTGTCAAACTGTACATTTAAAAAAGGAGGAGGGACACTTTATTTAGCATTTATGTTTGTAATAAATTATGCCAAAACAAAATATATTGCCAGAGATCTTACCCGCCCCCCTTATGTTGATGGTACTTTTATTTGTACTTTGCTAGAGCTATATATCTTTACGGTCCATATGCGATAGCTTTTCCCCAAGGGCGGGGGTCTCTCTTACTCCCTTCTGTTAAAATAAAATAATGAAGCTTGACCATTAAAAATAAGTACGCTCTTCTTATATTCATTTGGGCTTTCCTTTTTTGAGATGACGTATAAAACAGAACTTTGGAACCTTGTTCTAATTCCTCTGACCGCCTCATTTCGCAGAAGGAGAGGTTGAATTCCAGTGGGCTCTGGGGCCACGTGGCCAACAGGACCACCCCCAGGGGCTGGTCGTCAGCTCCTCCCCTCAGTACACGTGACAAGGCTGCCGTGTGTTCAGGTCAGCCTTTCAGCAGCTAACGTGTGTTCTCACGGGGGTACATCGGTTAGAGGGCAGAAATTCTAACTGGACAGCAGTGCTCGGAAGAGTACACCCTCCTCCTGTACTAATTTTCTCAACTCACGTGTTCTTGGCATCACTTGTTTCAAATTTCACTTTCATGTTTCAGACCCTTCAGAAGTAGAGACGGGACTTTGTCAATTTCCTGCATCGTTTCTTCTAAGCAGCTGCAGCCTGAGGATGTGGTTCTGCCTTCCTTGATCTTGTGCCTCTGTCTCTTTCCTGCTCAGGACTTGAGCATCTTAAGTCCTCCGTACCGAGGACCAGCGAGGCTCCTAGGCTGCCCAAGGCATTTCCCCTGTGTGACCTTATTGAGGGCTGAAGACAGCCCTTCGAAGGAGACAGTACTACCCCCATTTCGTAGATAGAAACTAAGACTTACGAAAGGGCAGCGACTGAGGAATTAGAGGAAATCCTCCATACATTCCTATTTTAGAACACGTTTGACGGTCGGGGAAACAAAAGGTCCTTTTCTTTCTTCATCTTTTCCGACATCTCGAGCGTCAAGTTTGGATCCTAACTCATATCAAGTTAAGGATATATTCTGCTTTTCCCATTGGATTAATAAAACCACTGTTTCATAGCTGCCTACGTGGTTTGGGTTTAAATCGTCCCTTGTGGGGCACGTCTTTGAAAACCATGGTAAATCGAATATATTTTGTGTTATTTAGGGATAAAACCTTTGACACCTCTTTAGAAGTTTATTAGGCTTTTAGAAATCTTTTTTCCACCGTTACTGAAACAACTGCTCTGTGTTTTCATTTTCGGGGGCAAAAGATGACTAAAAAAGGCAAAAGAGCCGTCCTTCCACCGGGAAATTGATGGAGCGTAAGGATGTATTGAACTCCCAGGAATGTTGATGAGGCCGCCCATGCCTCTGGCTGAGGCTGCAGACTCCTGCTTTATAGGGCCTGGCTGGGGCCCCCTTGTGTTCCCCGCGAGCCCCACCTTCCACCCAGCCACTCGAGGTTCTTACCTTGCGGCCCGGAGATTTCAGCCACTGGAGGGCCCCGGATTTGTGTTGGCATTACGGACAGAGGTGTCTTTCCTTTGCTGCCTCCTTTTCTGATCTTTGACTTGACCTCATATAAAAGCATATTAGTTCACTCCTCCAGCCAATAAACCAGCCAAGGCCAAGATCTGATCTAAGGACTAACCCGTGCTGTTCAGTCTTATCTGTGTGGTGTCTGCGATTCTCTGAAATGAGGGGGCATTTTTAAAGGAGGGTGGAGAAAAAAGTACTGCATCTTAGAGGCACTCGGTTTGCTGGCCCGTATCTGACCCAGCCCTGGCTGCCGTGAGCCTGCAAAACTTGTTGCAATCGAGCAGGGCTGTCAGAGCACCGCTGCTGAAACAGCCCACCTCAGGCCAGTATTCCCTGCTGGGGAAGCATGGGCTGTGGCTGGAGGGAGAGCCGTTTCCCCAGTGGCCGGGCAGGCACCCATCATGGTGGCCCCGGCCAAGCCTTGGGGTGACTAACTCATGGGTTCTCAGCCTCAGACTAAGCAGATGCCCAGGCTCTCAACATCCCAGCCCTGCAAATAGCACTTGGACTTGGCGGACGTTAAAAGTGTTGACAGCTGTTTGAGTTGCATAGGCAGTAATTTATGGTATGTGCAGGACCAGAGACGCTTGCCCCCGACCCACCCCAGCCCTCTGCAGTGCACGGTGGTCTGCGGGGACTCAGGAGCGTCATGAGGTTGCAGGAGAGAAGGCACCCGCCCACCTCTGCTTGCTCAACACCAGGTCGGAAATCTAAGCGGACAGGAATAATACATGTATGTTTCAGTGCGTGTCACTTGTTTTCCGTCACTTGCACTCTGCAGGCTCTGGCTGGGCCTAATACCAGGTGGGCTCAACTGAGGCACCACTTCTTTCATATTATTTTGGTTACTCTGTAGTCTTTGGAAGTTCCTGAGGATGACCCTGCCAGCGTATCTAATAGCAAGATTTCAGGCTCTTGGAAGGGAGGAATTCTTTGAAAGCTATCCCAAGAGAGGGGGGAAATATATAAAAAAGCCAGAATTACAGTGCAGTTCCTAACACATGAGAGCGAAAACGAGTCTGGTCAGCTTACACACAACTGGTGAAACAAGCCAGGATGTGCCGGGGTTGGACCCAGAGCTCCCTGCCCCAGTGACACGCAGGGTGACCTGGGTCAGTGATATCTTTGGCCTGTGTGTGCACCCATGTCTCATTCAGAATAGCAATATGCAGTTTCTTAGAGGCTGCTGAGCAGATCAGCAGAGCGGGTACGTGGTGGACTACAGAGTGATTACAGATCCATACTTTGCCTTTTTCTAAATCAGTTTTCCATTCCTCCGTGCAGCCACCAGGGTAACCATGTGATTATTTAGATGATGTTGGCATGGCTTCAGACATTTGGGACCCTATTTTTGAGAATGCCCTTAAAGACCATAGTGCATTCTTTTTAATAAACGCAACTTCTGAGGCTGCATTTGATTTTTTTAATTTCTCTGAAATCACTTGGACTCTTATCTGATTACAAAGGTAAGGTAGCCAAGATGAACAACTACTGGTCTAGGTCAGGGGTGAAGTCAGATCTGGTTCTGAGCGGTAAGGAGAGTATCCATGAGATGAATGTCCATGTTCACAAGATGAGGAATTGGACATACGTCTTCATTTGGGTGGTACTGGCATGCTTACCTTTTGGAAGTCTCCTTTATAGATGCTTTGAAAGCTCTACTGCAGCATGCAAATACTCATGATTTCTTTTCATGATTTGATTTTATTTGATTATTTTTTCCTGTTAGAATAACACTGACTCACTCAGAATAATTGGAGGAAAGATAAATCTTAGTCCTTACATAGTCTGCCATTTAGATGGAAACCCTTAAAGGAAATTAGAATCTGTTTTCAAGTACATGAACCAGCCCTTGTAGATGCAGAATATTGCCAAGCGTCATAGATTATAGACTTTGGGGCTAAATGAGAGCAAGTAGGGTCTTAGATATAAGATTCCGACTCTAGTTTCCAGGGTAGATTTTTTCCCTCACCATCAAGCCATTGTCTGACACCAGCTGGGTGTCCTACAGTTCCACCCAGTTCCGCTGCCGTCTACCCGGAGACAGCATCAGACCCCACAGGGATAAGCGCCCTGTCCCACAACACCGCCCCTCCCCCTTTCTGCAGAGACCAGTGGCAAGTCCAGGCTGTCACCTGTGCTTCTGACCTACCAACCAGCTACAGACGGGAGGTTGCAACAACCTTCTCCTTGGACTCAGTTACTTTGCTAGAGTGGCTCACAGAACTCAGAGAAATACATTTATTTACTAGACTTCAAGTTTATTATCCAAGAACGTAACTAAGGCACAGCCAGATAGAAGAGATGCACAGGCGAGGTGTAAGGAGATGGTGTGGAGTTTCACGCCCTCCCGAGGCGCACCACCCTCCCCAAACCTCCGCCCGTCTGCCATCCCAAGAACTCTCAGAACCCTGTCCTTTTGGCTTTTTTATGGAGGCTTCATTACATAGGCCTGATTGAGTTGAATCGCCAAGGGCCAATGACGTAGTTAATCTCCAGTCCCTTTCTCCTCCCTGGAGGTCAGCGGGGCGGGGACTGAAAGTTCTAACCCTCTAATCACAGGGTTGGTTCTCCTGGCAGCAAGCGCACACTTAGATGCTTCCAAAAGTCACCTCATCCACATAAGATACCATTACTACTCTCATCACTCAGGAAATTCCAGAAGTTGTAGGAGCTCTGTGCCAGGAAAGGGGGCAAAGTCCAAGTATGTATTTATTATAAATCACAATATCACAGGTAAATGAGGCGGCGTCATACCAGCTTTGTGGAGTGAGTGTTGGGTCTTATCTGCTGTCACATAGCAGAAGGGAAGGGGAGGAAAAGGAAGAGGTCAGGAAAGGGGATAGGTCCAGAGTTTGAAGCCCTTGCCCCCCTTGAACTCCTTGGGGAGTTCTTTATAGCTTGCTTTCCATTATTTGACTGAGCGAATGCAAATATACAGTATGATTCTGTATGAATTTGTAGATGTACATGGAGTCATATTTACCGCAAAATCTGTTTTCTTATTTGCTTAGCTAAACTTTTATCGTGGAGTATGATATATTTCATCCCATCTCCAATTCAAATATTTAATGGAGTCAGGACACTCAGTAGAAGGGCCCTTAGAAACCATCTAGTTCAGTTCCCACTGTGACCAGTAAGGAACGGAGACCAGGTTACTTGACAGGAGTTAACAGCCAAATGAGCACTGCTGTGTTGCTTAAAAATACACTCTTTATGGACATGCATTAATGAATGTTTAAAAGACCTAGCCCAGCAGACTCACCATAAGGGAAAGGAGTCCAATCTTTACATTTTTTGAGCATCAGCTCAAATGAGTTTAATGATCACCACTTTTGTGCCTTTTATCTTTCCTATGTTTGTCCACCTTGAATGCCCAAGACTGAAACAGTCTCATGTCCATGAGAATAGCCTTTCATAGATTTTAACATCCAAGCAGCTTTTTATCAAGTTGCACCATAGTTGAACTAAAGTAGGTTAGGTAAAAACCTCAGTTAATTAGATTCTGTTTTTGTATATAGCTTTCCCCTGAGGAAAGTTGAAATGATAATTGTTAAAATGGGTTTCTAGAGAAGTTTCTGTATTAAGAAGGCAGATTGGAAAGACCAAGTTCATTTGGAAGACAAGAACAGGACTTAGAATACAGGACGTCTTAACATCATCTTTTACCTGTAATTAAAACATGTGATATTCAGAGATTGTCAATAGCTTTAAATTTTTAAACCCGTTTCTGCTATCCAGCTTTAGTCATTAAATGTTAATTCATCAAGTGACCAGAAGGGATCGCTAGAAGACATTTTTCTCTGGGGACCTCTACTTTTATTTTCCTTCCTGCTCTCAGCCCAAAGGCAAGGAAAAAGACAGAGATATTCCTTTGGTAGAGTGATGTTGCATCTTTTATCTGGGAAAGTCAGTTTTCAGCTTTGCATTTCAATCCGATTTTAAGACTGTTGGGGCCATCTTAGAAAATATAATAATCTACACAATATAGTAATCTGTACTATTTTTCCAGACAGACTTTCTTCAGAAGAAGTGACATTCAGAATGATTCAAATTAGGCAGCTGTGGTCATTTCTTGGGCAAAGATTTCTGGGTGACTTAAACTGTGGTTCTGTTACCAGGAAGGGTTGGTGCTGAACTCTCTTTGGTCGGCGTGTCTTCCCCTTAGATTAGCACTGTTGAAGAAAAGTGGTGAGGAAGACTGGAGAAACAGACTTAACAGAAAGCAGGAGTATGGCAAAGCGTCCGTCACCAGCAGCCTGCACATCCAAGAAACGGGACAGTCACTCAAGAAGGTAACATTGTCCGTGCACGGGAAAAGCATTCTAACTAACATCACGCTTGGACGTGCATCCACCAGGCGAGCATGCATAACTTAACTGGTTACTACCCCGGGAAGCATAGCACTCTCTTGCCACAAGGGTCCACACTTAAAGTCTGTCCCACAGCGGCTTCGGCTGATCACCAGGTAAAGTCTTGAGATGTTCTAGAACTGTGAACAGCACCACGTACCTAATGCATCAGCAAGCAAGTTCCTGAATTTGGAAGTGTGCACTTTTACTTTGGTTTCAGACCTTCTTAAATGAAGTCTGACTTTACAATGTTATTAAAGCCTTTAGAATGAAAAACTGTCAGTGACCGCTAACCGTTTCTAAGTTGCATATAAAATATGGGCTTGAGTGTCCTATGCCGAGGTTGAAAACAGGAATATACAAGAGAAGGACATAATTGTGGTCGGTGAGGACTTATTTCATAATTGAAGACATGTTTCATGATGAGCAGGTAAGCCTTTTATTGAGAAGGTACGGCAAAGTATGTTACAAGTTTCGAGAAAAGTAATACACTGTTGTTGATACGGGCAAGCATTTCTTCATAGGCAAATGTAATTGTTAAATTACTAGTAATGATGACCAGCTTTGACCAGTCAGTGCACACTTTGAAAGCGGACGGTGACTTGCCCACTGCATGGCCCTGTGATTGCCAATGCACCTGCTGGCTGGGGGCAAAGCAGACGCTGTAACACACCCACTGACCAACTTCTAGGATCAAAAGTCTTCAAACAAAAAGGAAAACAAAATACTTACAACCAGATGATCACCTGGACCCCTTCTAATCTAAAACAATTTAATAAGCATCCGTGGAAGAAAGAAATGAACGTGACCTTCAGGCGTTCAGAAACGTACATTAAAAGGAGGTGTGTCCACAGGGCTGCGAGGAGAGAGTTCTGACACTGTTTCCTGTGGCACCTCTGTGTTTTCATAGGTAAAACTGAAACAGCAATTTGAATTCCCTTTTCTGAGACAGACACGACATTAAAGATAATGACTAAAGACAGTTAAAGCTCAGCCATTTGTAAAGTTCTCAAATCTAAGTGGATATTACAGCACCTGTGTAGGAAATTTGGATTTCCAGAATGAGACCCAGAAGTGAAAGAAAACCCTGTCCCTCAAATCACTGATCCCCATTTTGCCCACAAACTTTATTTAAAAGCTTGATTTGAAATCATTGGTTCACACATAACTTTAGCACTTCGTTCTTGGTCATGTCGAAAGATGCCAAGAAACCTTCCCTAGCAGGTCCCGCACGGCACGGTGAAAAGTAAAGCTACAAAGCCAGGTAGAGCCCTCGTGAATAGTGGAGTCGATTTCAGTGCTCTACCCACTTTGGAGACAGAGATCATCCGAGGCTGGGTAACCCAGAAGGCTGGCAGTAGCGGGTGAGAACAGAATGGCCTTAACACTAGGCAGAGGTTCTCAGGAGGCGAGAGATGGGAGGAGGTGACCGCGGTTGCCCCTGGCTTGAGTGGGAAGTGGTGTCATGGGCTCACAGACGCGGCGGGTTCTGCACCAGCAGTGAACTCACCGTCGCTCTCCTGCTGAGTGACCTAGTTCACTTCGGCCCAAGACAATAAGCTCTTTGAAGTTAAAATAAGCCCACCTATTTTCAGTTTTTGGTAGCAGGCATTGGGAAATCACAAGTTCTGTTGAGGTCGGGTGGTTTTCCCATGGCCTCTGATAAGCCCTTGGCTTTCTGTCTTCCCAAGGGCAGGCCGTGTATTTCAGCCACGCCTCCGCCAGCTCAGATGAAGCAGGAGAGCTGCCGTGAACCTGATCTGCCTTAAGACAGTCCCCCAGGGCAGCTGGTGGCGGGGGGAGGTGCTTGAGACATGGCCAGGGCTTGCTGGGTGTCCAGACGCTTCTCTGGAGAAGGAAGGACATTCATGACACGTGCTCCATGCAGATGGGAGCTTGCTGCCTGGGCTGGAGCTAGACTTGCTAGGGGCACAAGCTCTGGAACCTTCCATCTTTTGCACCAAGGGACAAGGGACTAGATTTACAGTCAGGTCATCACTTCCTGCACAGTTTCTGAGTTCATCAAATGCACATATTCATGGTTACGAAACATTTTACCCTTTGGCCTCCTCGAGCTTTTGCGTGCGGTGAGCAGCGTCCCACCAGTTACAGCCTGTGGAGAAGCAGAGGAAGCAGGAGATGGAGACCGGCCTCTATATAAATCACTTCCCCTGTGAAAGTCCACACTGCCCAGTAAAAATCTGATGCAAGCCACACGAGTAATTAAGAGATTGTCATGCAGCCACATTAAGAAAAATGATGTAAAGGATGCCTTGAAAATCTAAAACAGTTTTTGTTTCTGTCAAAGCGTTTGTCCCAAAACAAAACAAATTTTCGGTGCTCTGACCCGCATCTCACCTGGGGTCCTATATGGAAGAAAATACTCTTTTGGTCCATGAATAGATTTGAGGTTAGATTTTAGGTTGGTTAGAGTTTTCCTTTCCCTTCTAAAAGATCAGTCACGTCTCAAGAGCTGATGTCACTTAACATCAGTTCCTTGCTTTCCAAATTTATCCCCCCGAAATCAGGATTGATGATTTGGAGCTTAGCAGTGCTAATCATTTACCTGGCGGACCCTGTCGTCTCCTACGGCAAATAGCTTTGGGTTTTCTCTCTCTCGCCACCCCTCTTCCCTTCCTCCTGTTCGTGGTTTAGGGCACTGCTAACCTGACTTACACATTTTTGCCCTTGTAGTGTACAGAGTTAGTTCTAAAGATGGCAAAGCCCATTGGTTTGTAGGTATGGCCAGGCTTGTAGTGCAGGGAATGTGTCCACTGGAGCATATGGTATGTGGACAGTTTCCTTCACAGTAACTCATCCCATCCCAAGAGTGAGAGAAATGAAATGAAGCCAAATTCGAAAGAAAAGGGATTTGACAGGAGTCTCTTTGTTTCACCTAAATTGCAGTTATGTATTTTCACCAAATCATTATTTAGAATTCCAACCCCATTTTGGCATCTTCAGTATTTAAGGCAGAGACAGTG
This sequence comes from Lipotes vexillifer, assembly GCF_000442215.2. Lineage (NCBI taxonomy): Eukaryota > Metazoa > Chordata > Mammalia > Artiodactyla > Lipotidae > Lipotes > Lipotes vexillifer. The sequence goes on along the minus strand of NW_006798732.1, from coordinate 718,835 downwards.
ACTCCTGTGCCCTTGGGTCAAGATAATCATCAATGTTTCAGACTTTTTCCAGGAAATAAAAACCCTGTATAGAGTTTGTGGTTACAACCCCGAGTCCACATCTGAGTCACAGACCAGGATTTGATATCTGGCTGTGCTTCCATCAGCGTGTCAACTCGGTGAATCAAGCTAAGGGCTGTGATGTCCCCAGAACACGTCCTTGAAAATTCTAGGAAGGTCAGTCTGCCACATTCGTGTCTTGATTGGCTCTGTCATTGAAATTCGAAATCACAATTCAAGAGCGTGAAATCAGTTGAAGGAACGAGGCCTAAGGGGGCAAGGAAGGCTGTTGGTATGACCCCCAAATTAAAGATTATTATCCCGCTGACGGGTGATGAGTTCACTTGGTGTTTGTGCCACCCGATCGTGTGGGCATGTGCATGCTTCTCCTGAAACCCAGCACAGAGTTCTCGAAAATGATTGTGACACCATAACCCGATCCTACCCTTCCAGCACTCTGCAATGTCTCCTATTTGTTTTAACCTGTAGGAGGAAGGAGCATTGACAGATGATAATGCCGTTTCTAATCTGCTCTGGGTAAGCCTGACTCTCACATAGATCTCCTCGCCACGTGTAACTCTCATCCCCGACGGTTCCCCTTGGTGCCCCTCTCTGTTTGGTTTTCTTATCCCGAGGCAAGATGCCACCTTGATCCAGAGTGGAGCGCTATCCTGTTTCCTGAAATTCTGTTTCAACCGTAGAATGAAAAAACTTGAAAGACGTTAAAGAAGATATTTTATATTCTATGTTAAAACGGTCCATGAAAGGGTTCCCCTGTATGTCACGGAATATCTTCTGTAAATTGCAGTAATCTTGCCAGTAACTCAATTACTGCACAGAGCTGACTTGGGTATATTTACTGTGCTTGTGTGGGGATTTCTGTTAGCATTCTAAAAAAATAAACAAGTAGGAGGGACTCTTTTGGGAAGAGAATTGAAATTGCAATGAGTAAATTAACTTTCTGTGAGAGAAATCCTTGTTTTTGTCCCTCCCCCTTCCCCACCCCGCTGTGATAAATCTCTTTTCACCTCTAATCCTCTTGCTTTGCTCTATAGGAACCTGTATATGCTTCTGCTTATTCTCCTGCTATACCTGCTGCCCATAAATACCTGTCTTTTGTATCTGTTAATCAGGTGAGGAATTGCCTACACGTATTAAAAGCCTCATGGCAATTTCTGAGCAGCAGGGAGAAACTTGTTTCATTTGGGGAAGTAACTCCTTTGCTGCATTTCTCTGTGTGTGTGTGTGTGTGTGTGTGTGTGTGTGCGCGCGCGCAAGCGCAGATGTAATCGCTAATTCATATATTTAGGGTCAGTCACCCACATCTCAACTTTCGCTCAGACCCCTAGGGAGACCTATGATGGTATTAATTCATCTCATAGTCACGTAACTGGTTGAAGAGGAAAGTCCCCCATTTTAATCTCCAAGGTTTATATCCTAAATTGAGTCAGGAGCCCAAGTAGGACCCCGGGGCTATCTTGATAAAGTGGGAGGAGGTGGCCCAGGCACTTTGGGGCATGGAAGAGACAGGATGGAAGAGGCGGTCCTGATGGGAGCTAGGTGCCATGGTGCTGTTGGCATGGCAACCACAGCCCTCCTTCCCCACCCTCCACCTCCACTGCACCCCATCCGAACCCCGTCACAGAAGGGAGACGTAGCCTGGGCTGATATGATACATTGGTACATAATACGTGATGATGTTTAAAGCTAAAAATACCAGTGATTGTTTGTTATTCCCTTGGAATGTCCCTGGGGTCAAAGTACCTAGAAACAGTGGCTGCATCCCCTTTGCCAGGAGCCCCAGGTGCTAGTTGCCTTCCGTCTGTGGGACCTGGCCAGTCACTCCCCTCTCAGGGTTTCTGTCTCCTCACCAGCCCTGGGACCATGCCTCTCAGGTGGCCTCCAACTAGAAATCTCATGACTGTTCTGTTCCTTTAGGACTAGTGGTGACCAAACAGGTCTTTGAGGGAGAGGCACAGGGTTTCAGCCAGAGGAAGGGTCTGGTGGGTCCTCCCGGCTTCATCTGGCATCTTCACAAGTAGAAACTCCCCGTTTCTCTCCCGAAGGTGGCCTTTCCCTTGCTCTTCTTAGTGCCTTTCCTCTGAAGTTAGGGATGCGGGTCTGTGGGAGCCCAGCCCTGCATTGCCAGCTGGGGTCCACCCCAAAGAAGAGGCTGAAATCTGGAGCGAACCTGCTGTTCCATCACTAAGGGGGGACATGCCTGTTTTCTTCTAAATAAGTCAATGTGAAACTTTAAAAGAAAAGATATATTACTCAGGTCTTTAAATATAACTTATGTATATTATATAATATACATGTCATGTGTGTGTGTGTGTGTATATATATATATATATATATATATATATATAGTATACTTTTTTTATAGACTTTACTTTTTAGAGCAGTTTTAGGGTCACAGCAAAATCGGGCAGGAAGTGCATAGACTTCCCCTAACCCCCCCCACACACACAACCTCCCCCATCATCAGCGTACCCCACCGATGGCATGTTTATTACAGTTGACAAGTTGTCATCCCTCAGTGTCCATCATTTATATTTGGGTTCACTCTTGGTGTCGTACATTCTCTGGATTTTGACAAACGTATAATGACGTGTATCCATCATTGTAACATCATACAGAGTAGTTTCACTGCCCTAAAAACCCTCTGTGGGGACTTCCCCAGCGGTCCAGTGGTTGAGACTCCACGCTTCCACTGCAGGGGGTGCAGGTTTGAGCCTTGGTTGAGGAACTAAGATCCCATGTGCCGTGGAGCGTGGCCAAAAAAAACCAAACAGAAAACAAAAACCCTCTGTGCTCTGCCTCTTCATCCCTGCCTCTTCCCCCCACACCTCCTTCCCTTGGCAACCACTGATATTTTTACTGTCTCCATAGTTTTTGTCTTTTCCAGAATGTCATATTGTTAGAATCGTACATCATATAGCCTTTTCAGATTGGCTTCTTTCACTTAGTAATATGCATTTAAGGTTCCCCCATGTATTTTCATGGCTTGATAACTCACTTCTTTTTACCACTAAATAATCGTCCTCGTCTGGATGGACCAGTTTATTTATCCATTTGCTTACTGAAGGTCATCTTGGTTGCTTCCAAGTTTTGGCAGTTGTGAATTAAACTGCTATAAACAACCATTGCAGGTTTTTGTGTGGACGTAAGTTTTCAACTCATTTGGATATCAAAGAGTATGATTGCTGGATCTTATGGTAAGAGTATGTTTAGTTTTGTAAGAAACTGCTAAACTGTATTCCAAAGTGGCTGCACCATTCTGCACTCCCACCAGCAATGATGACAGTTCCTGTTGCTCCACAGCCTCGCCAGCATTTGGTGGTGTCAGTGGTTTGGCTTTTGGCCATTCTAATAGGTGTATAGAAGTATCTTGTTGTTTTAATTAGCATTTTCCTGATGACGTAGGATGTTGAACATCTTTTCATCTGTACATCTTCTTTGGTGAAGTGTCTGTTCAGATCATTTGCCCATTTTTAAATTGGTTGTTTTCTTCTTGTTGAGTTTTGAGAGTTCTTTGTATATTTTGGATAGCAGTTCTTTATCAGATAAGTCTTTTGCAAATATTTTCTCCCAGTGTGTGGCTTGTCTTCTCATTCCCTTGACAGTGTCTTTCACAGAGCAAAAGTTTTTAATTTCAATGAAGTCCAGCTTATTAGCTATTTCTTTCATGGATCATGCATTTAGTGTTGTATCTAAAAAGTCATCACTGAACCCAGGGTCATCTAGATTTTTTTCTATGTGATCTACAAATTTTATAGTTTTTCATTTTACATTTAGGTCTATGAGCCATTTTCAGTTAATTTTTGTGAAGGGTACAAAACCTGTGTCTAGATTCTTTTTTTTTTTTTGCATGTGGATGTCCAGTCATTTGTTGAAAAGACTATGAGAAGACTGTCTTTTCTCCAGTGTATTACCTTTGATTCTTTCAAACATTAGTTGAGCATATTTGTGTGGGTATATTTCTGGGCTCTCTACTCTGTTCTGTTGATCTATTTGTGTGTTTCTTCACTAGTACCACACTGTCTTGGTAGTAATGGTACTTTTGTAGTAGCTTTACAGTAAGTCTTGAAGTTGGGGAGTGTCAGTCTTCTGACTTTTTTCTTCCCCTTCAATATTGTGTTGGCTAATCTGGGTCTTTTGCTCCCCCATATAAACTTGTCTGTTCATCAATATCCACAAAATAACTTGCTGGGATTTTGATTAGAATCGCACCAAATCTATGAATCAAGTTGGAAAGAACTGACATCTTGACAAGATGGCATCTCCCCATCCATGAACATGGACTATCATCTCTCCATATATTTTTAAGTTTAAAGAAAAATAACATTTACCAGAGGCAATCTGTGTCTTATCACTTCAAAATTAAAATGGCCTAAAAATCCTGTATTTTTACTCCTGGACAATTTTCCCAGATAAATGTTTTACATACCAGTGATAGGGCACTAGCTCCTCAGTGTTCCTGGAGGTCCTTTCCTCCAGCAGTCCTGGTGTAAATATTCAACAATGCAGGGGCTCAGAGAGGGAAACAGAGCATTTAAACAGCACACAAGCTCTGTCTAAATGGACTATTTGTCCCTTGTCAGTCCTCAACCCACGTTTTCTTCTTCCTCACATGCCTCAGGGCTGTATCAGAATAAGATTTTCCTTGTTCCCTTCCTTTCACCTTAGTTGCTGGGAAAGGGTGATAAGGTCAGGTCATAGTCACTTTGAGGTCCAAACCTAGTTGAGATCTTTTTCCACGTTTTGTTCAGGCCACGTGAGGCTCTGGGCACTGATGATGGATGGAAATCACTTAAAGAGATGGCAGAGCTCAGTTTCCTTAACAGTGCACAGGATTCGGCATGGTGATGGCAATTTTGAAAACTGAGAAGTGATGATTTGTCACTGTACCTTATTTCTCTTAACACATGATTCTGTGATTTCTTCCTGTGATGTACTTTCACTAGAGGTGAATAAGATAAAAACTTAAAAGTCAGATCACAGTATTTTCTATCTGTGAAGCTCTCCACTTATAGAAGAATTTTACCCTTAGATCTGCACTAATCCTAGTCACATGTTAGTTCTCTCTCGTGTATCACTTCCTGTGTCAGAAACGCTTAGATTTGCACTGTGATTTCTCACGTGTACAGAGGCAAACCCATCAGTAGCCGTATGGTAAGCTGAAAACATCCTTGCAACTTAACCCTTTGCACAGTTTCTAGCTGTGTCCTACCGAGTCTCTGTTCATCCCTAAGACCCTCCTTTCCTCCCAACTGTTTCACTACCTCCTCCTCCTTTTCTCCTTCTCTCTCTCTCTCATTCCCTCCCCCTCCCTCCCCATCTTTCTGCATCACGTTCATGAGATCTCTATTTGAAAGAGTAAAAGATAGATTGGGTAGGGCTTCTATTCATATTATGCCCCAACTCCCTTACTCTCCCAGTCAATCCTAAATATCATCAGCTAAACCTAGGAAAACCTGAAAAATGACACAGCGCTTACTATACTATGTATTATGTCCTTCCCTAAATGAGGAAAGAAAACCTTCGAAGGGAAAAGCAAGACAAGACAATCATGAAGTTTTAAGCTAAAAAAAAAAAAAAAAAA
>NW_006798732.1:709226-711954 GCF_000442215.2 Lipotes vexillifer | reverse complement strand
CTGCTGGGCCTGCATGTCTGGAGCCTGTGCTCCGCAATGGGAGGGGCCACAACAGTGAGAGGCCCACGTACCCCAAAAAAAAAAAAAAAAAAACCAAAAAAAAAAAAAAAAAAAAAAAAAAAAAAAAAATTTAAAAAAAAAAAAAAAAAAAAAAAAAGTACATAGACGAAGATGTCTATCTTGCCTGTTTTCACATTTTGAGTTCTAAAACTTAATAGCAACTGGTGATACATTCTATTAATTTCTAAAGGGAATAAATAAACTATATTTATACATATAACGCACGCATATGCTATATATACAAGATATATATATAAGATGTATATATATACACATTATATATATCTTACTGCATTATAGAACCATTTAAAGTCAGATAAGGGGAATCAGGGGCCTCTAGACCAACCCTACTAAGTGGCAAAGTTAAGGTGAAACTTCTAGAGAAGCAAAAACGTTTATGTTTAAAAACATCATTTAGAGGTGAGTGAAAAGCGTGCTCCTTAACGTAGATCTGGCAAAGCACCGGACACTTTGAATCCTGGGACACCTGTGTCATCCCAGGGCTTACGTCCACCACGTGCTCCCTGGAGCTGCGGGAGAATCCAAGTGCCTTGGGAAATGGAATTGTTGATCTGGGGATACCATTTTTCTGAGTCATTAACCACACTTCCCGTGCACCAGGACCCTGGAGATTTTGCTGAGTTCACCATAGCACTGGTGATGTCTGGATCTTTGGAGAAGAAAACTTTCTTGGCACTTTATATGTTTTTTAAAATATTTTAAGGCTAGTGTCCTATTGATTTGATTAAAATTCACTCCTGAAACTTCATTCTCCAAGAAAACTTATCCTCTTTTTTGAATTTTGATGAGGTTTTCCTAGCAAGTCCACCTCATAGTTTACAAGGGCCTGTGATTCAGAGAATTACTTGGAATTAGGGTCATCTCACCACTCATGAGTAGGAAGGACCTGGAGATAGAAGATCTTTGTGTTCTGGGGACGATGCTTTTCTTTCCTCAGCACTGGCTTCCACGGCTCCTGCCTCCCCGCTGTTTCTCCCCCTGTGCGCCCCTCCCCCACACCCAGGGGGATTTTGTAGTGAAAGGAGGGACGGGGGAGGGGGGAGAGAAAGGAGACTTTCTCCGCCAGCATTCCAGCACCTCCCGCCCCGCCCCCTCATCCACTCTCCCGGCCGCGCCCCTTCCTCTGCACTGGTCCTCGGTGCCTTGAGCCCCGTCCTCGGCCTCCTTCCTGCCCGTCCCCCTCCTTTCCTGGTCTCCCTCAAGTCACCCCCCACCTCCAACTTCTGCCTTTTAGGCCAAATGAGTGTCACCAATGGCTTAGAAATCATCGAAGAGGCACCTATCTCCAGAACCCCAATTAGAAGCATTTGAATGCCTTTTTTAGGTAGAGCTGTTATTACGTATGTAGGTTATCTCTATAGCACAACTCAGCCCCAGTGTCAGATATTCTGTGACTTAAAAGTCACTTTTATGGGCTTGACCTGGTTGCCTAACTGCCCATGTAACATAGCTGCTCTAGGAAAAAGCACGCGAGTTCCAGAAAGCCTTCTGATAGCACGTCCTACCCTAATCAGCTTTCCTTCCTTTATGATTGACCATGTTTCTCGTGAACTTAAGAGCGTAAGATTTTCTAGACCCACCGTGCTCTTTGTGAGTATAATGGATAGAGAGTCCTAGTCAACTGAGTTTAACTAGATAAGTAAAACAGAGCAACTTTAAAACCCTGTAAAATTCATGGCAGGAAGACAGTCTATTTTTGTTTCTTTTTACAGAGTATCATTTTGATATTCCAGTGTTGCAAACAAATAAGTGAAAAACAAAGTTCTCACCTACAGTTACCGCGTTGGTGGTGGTGATCTCTAACCCACGCTGGAAATAGGGAAGCCGAGCCTATTTCAGCGAGGACAGCTGTGGACGTGTGGGGACGATGCACGGCTGCTCTCTGCCTGCTTTTCAGCTCACGGAGGGCTGCACGCTAACGCTTCTGTCTCTGTGATTTGCTCTCCTGTTTTCTTCTGGGTACACTCCGTAAACAGCGGGTCACAGAAAGTCGAGAGAGCCAGATGACGATTGAAGAGAGGAAGCATCTCATCACCGTGAGAGAGGACGCCTGGAAGACCAGAGGCCGAGGGGCAGCCAACGACTCCACCCAGTTTACCGTGGCCGGCAGGATGGTGAAGCGAGGTCAGGATGCGTGTGCGCGCCCCGTCGCCCCCACCCCCGCCCCACCACGGAGGGGACGTGGCCTGGGAGGGCTCAGTGTAAAAAATGAGGCCGCAGTCTGCTCTGGCTTCCACTCTCACCGAAATTGTGCACACGTTTTCTGGGTAGGTTTTGTGAGATCTTCCTACCGAAAGCCTTTTCCTACGACACCGTCATCTTCGACGTCAGACGCATAATGCAATTAGTCACGTTTCAAAACAGCCATTTGGAGATGGAGCCCAGGTTTCAAGCGGTTTTGCACATCTGCTAACAAATCTTAGTCCTTTCCTCTCATTGCCTTGAAATTATTTCCATTTTCTTGCCATCTGGCAGTCAGTTCACCCAAATAAGGCTTTTTCTCAATGGAGGAGTTTCTGTCTTCTCCCTTCTAGGGTAATTCCCAGGTCTCTTTCCATCTAAACCAGAGTTCCCTGGCTTTGGAAGCCCCATTTCCAGCGATGTTTTAATCGCTATCCAAAGGATGGATCCGCTTCCACAGGGAAGT
>NW_006798732.1:695898-709216 GCF_000442215.2 Lipotes vexillifer | reverse complement strand
TCCCTACAGATGGGCAGTTTCCCTGCAGCTGAGATCTTGGAACTGATTTGCAGCGGGGAATCCAAAGATTTATGAAAGTGACGAATCACGTGGTTAGAAGTCACCAGACAGCTGAGGGCCTCCACATCCTGTAGGAAGCGGTTAAAATCTGGGGTCCTTGTTCACCTGCATGCACGTACCTTAATTTTCCAAGCTGTGGTTTAAGCAAATTTCTTAACTTAGTGATAAAGGTTTTCACATTCAGGTAGAGTTAACGTACGTTGGTGTCTGCTTTCTAGGTTTTCAGTTGGCTTTCCTCAAAACCTTTCAGGATCCTCACTCAAAGACAGTGCCTAGCTCATTGTAGGCTCATGATAAATATTTGCAGAAGGAAAGGAGGGAGGCAGGGAGGGAGGGAGAAAGGAAGGGAAGGTGGGAGGGAAAAGCCCTGAACTGAGATGAACCCAGATCTTGGTGGAAAAATCCTTTGTAACAAATTTATTCTTAACTTTTCTTGGAATTGTCAAGGATAACAGAAGATAATTCACTCTCAGAATGAGGTGGCATTTGAATATGTTCTGTATACTTTACGTGACCCCCATCCCTATGTTAACAAAAGCAGATGAAGGCCCACGTTGGTTAAGAAGAACTCGAGCTGAGAACTTGAACCGGAGCTCAGACCTGCCAGCTTCTAGCCCAGGCTTCTATCCTGATGACTTTTCGCTTTGGTTTCCTCTTTCCTCTTCCATCTGAAAAGATGGTAATTTATTTGAAGTCGGGCCCTTACTCCCAGATACCGCTGCCCTTGTCCACAGGAATGTCAGAGGAAATAGCTTTGCTCTTAGGCAGGTTTGGAGAGTAAAGTCAGAGATATTCCTCTCTCTTGGTGGATGAGTTCGCGTTCACGTGTTTCTGAATAAATCAGGGATCTTGATTTAACGGGTGCGATATGGCTTTGCTCAGGAAATAATTTTCTTGTACTTTCAATCTAATGGAAAAACTGTACCCTGTTTTTCTAATATTTGTTACCACCTACACAGTGATGTGTTTCACTCGGTCACCGCTCTTTCGGATTTGCAGTGATAGGACGTCCAATGTCCTACACTCGCCAAAGAATCAAGTAGTCCCCACGCTGCAGCCACCAAGATTTCCCATCTCCTCGGGTTATTATGTACCTGCGAGTTGCCAAGAGGCATGCTGTACCCTGATTTTCATTCTCTCACCCCAGAACACTCTCTTCTCCCCAGCCTCTCCAGGGCTGTCTCCCTTTTTCTTATTCCTAGACGCTACATAACAGTGAGTACGCCACAGATTTCTGTGGTATTCTGGAATTCTCCTGGAAGGAAGGTACTCAAAATGCACCTTTGAATAAGAGAGATGTGAAATGTTCCTGAAGACAGTAGGTGACTGGTTATTGCCTGTAGAATTCACTGAAAAGAGGTGTGGGGAATGCTTTGTTTTGTTTTAACATCGTGGAGTTTAAATCTGTGTGCCCTCCCCCACTATGGCCGAACCCTAAATCTCTCCAGGAAGGAGCTGGTCCACCTCTGGGAGCTCAGCGCTGCAGCCTGAACAGGCAGCAGGGCGCGCCGCGACAGCACGAGGGGCCGGTGTCCTGGTCGGCTTGAGTCAGGCCTGTTTTCTTGGCTTCAGAGTTAATGACCCTCTGTGCTCATGAAATCTTCCCATGCCCCTTACGCACCCTCTTAGCAGGTGATGGTTTACTGCCCCAGCCGGTGATACCAAAGAAGTTTACTTATCCTTCTAGCATCTTTCAAGAAAGTTGACTTTCTCACTGATAGAAACCCTTTGCAGTTCCGGTAAAGAAATAATTTTTTTAAATGTTGTTGACCTCATTAAGGAGGTATACGTACATGTTGAGAAGTGCTTCTAGAATATCACCTAAAATTTAAGTTGTAAACTGCATTTCAGTATTTTTCCTTAAAAATGTTATGCCGTAGCACATCCCTCTCTGCCTCACAGGAGGGAGGGGCAGATCCATTCACTTCAGTGATTCTTTTTCCCTGTAAGTGACAGTGATTTACATATTCTCCCTTTGTGGTTCTCGGAGGGATACTTAACGTGGCAACGTCACCTAAGTGACAGAGACAAAGGATATTAAGGTCTCATTTTGTTCTTTGTAAGTGCACTAATTACTTCCCTTTCGGATCCCTTCTAAGGTTAGGGAAGAATACTCATCTTTGTCTTTATTAAGGTTTCTTATTCTAATCAGATGCCTTCTTCAGACTGGAATGTCTGTCTTTCCCTCTCATGTGTCTTTTACCATTTCTCCATTGAAAGATTCCCCATCCCGCTTCTTGGTAGAGGCAGGTGGAAGCATGTCCCTAGCTCCCAGCCACACCTGACATGGGTACCATCCTCCAACAGTCACAGATCAGTACAAATGGTTCCTCTTGTGTCTTTCTTACAAAGCTTAGCACCCTCTGCATTATTGCCTAATAGGACCACACTCTGAGTGACGCCCCCAAAGGCCAGACTGTCCCCATGTCCCCTCAGCTGGGAGGGGCACTGCGGGGCGCTTCCCGGCCAGCGTGGCAAGCCCGGTCTCCCCATCCTCTGCAGAGATGGCGAAGAAACAACTGGCCGTCCGCATCCTCGCGTTCGCAGCCACAAATTCAACCAACCGTGATCAAAAACAAATTTTAATTCCAGAGAATTCCCAAAAGCAAACCTGGAATTTGCCACCTCAGCTCTTTACATAGCATTTACATTGTCTTAGGTATAATGAGGCATCCAGAGATGATCTAGAGTATACGGGAGGATGTACGTAGATTGTATGCAAATATGCCATTTTGTATAAGGGACTTGAGCATCTGTGGATCTAGGTACCCCCAGGGGGTCCTGGAACCAATCCCCTGTGGATACCAAGGGACGACTGTATACTTTCTCTTCAGCTACCTCCACTGCCCCCAAAGCCCCCAGACGTCACCGTTTCATCTGTTCGAGGACATTCTGATTGCCTTCGTGTCTTCGTGGTTCAGTATGGAATGGCAGCCTGACAGCCGCTGCAGGCCTTAGAAACAATAAAACCCTGTCTCCATTGGCAGGTGTCCTACACGTGTGGGCACGGTCCCTGCCAGATACACATGTGTGTGTCCCATGCGTGTGTGTAAATTCTGTAAATTGTTAGATCTCCGTTGGGACTCATGGCCATCCCTCAGGGTCCTGGGAACTTCCAGAAGTTTCCTGAGATGCTCAATAGCTCCTTCGTCTGCTCTGCAGGTCTGGCGTCCCCCACTGCCATCACCCCAGTAGCGTCCCCTATCTGCAGTAGAACGAGGGGCACCACGCCAGTTTCCAGACCCCTGGAAGGTGAGTCACCAGGCACCCAGTGTGCCAAGAGGTCTGGGATCAGAAGAGCCGGCTCTCCATGCTTCTCTCACCTGTGTTTTCTACTTGCCCAGATATCGAAGCCAGACCAGACATGCAGTTAGAATCAGACCTCAAGTTGGACAGGCTGGAAACCTTTCTAAGAAGGCTGAATAACAAAGGTACATGCCAGGAGCCAGAGGGAAGCTTGGGTTCATGTGCTTTCAGCCAGGGTGACTCGGGTTTCAGTGGGTAGCTCAGGAAGCCTAGAAACACCTGCCCTGCTCTCAGAGTCTCTAAATCCCAACTGGGATTGCTTTTTCTCCTCAGCTAAATTGTCTTCTATTATGACGTCACCAGTTCATACTGTAAACGTTATCTTTGTTGTTATGTCTTAAGAAATGAAGTTATTGGTCAACATTGATTAGATTACCAAACTCTGATTCACTTGGTAATGAACTCAGTAGGGAGCCCCCAATAACATATTTGTGCCTGGATCTAAACCCTTGGGATGGACTTCCCTGTTGGCGCAGTGGTTAAGAATCCACCTGCCAATGCAGGGGACGTGGGTTTGAGCCCTGGTCCGGGAAGATCCCACATGCCGCAGAGCAACTAAGCCCGTGCACCACAACTACTGAGCCTGCACTCTAGAGCCTGCGAGCCACAACTGCTGAGCCCACGTGCCACAACTACTGAAGCCTGCATGCCTAGAGCCCATGCTCCGCAACAAGAGAAGCCACCGCAACGAGAAGCCCACGCACAGCAACGAAGAGTAGCCCCCGCTCGCTGCAACTAGAGAAAGCCCGCGCGCAGCAACGAAGACCCAACGCGGCCAAAAATAAAATCAGTCAATAAATAAATTTATGAAAAAGAAGTAGAGAAACCCTTGGGATGTCATCCAGTCAGGACTGTAGACTCGGTAATTTTGCCTTTAACCCTGAAAGCAGATTATTACCCAGAATCAACGTGAACTTGGGCCTGATGAACTTTCAGTCGTATATGTCAATTTCCAGTAAGGTAGCAGCGGCTATTATAATCACAAATGATTTCTAAAAGAAAATTCTAGTGAATAAATAAAGATTTCAATACAAAAGTCCATGAAGTATATATAATAAAAGAATAACATGCAGAAATAGCCTCATCTCTTAATAGAAATGTCCACTACTTGCAATTTATCAAATACTAAGCACTGGAGTCCCTACTATTGACAATGACCCCTGTAGGTTGAAAATAATACAGACAACCACCTGAAACCAGAAATATAAAAGTGTAATATAACAACAAAGCTGGCAAGGCAAAAAATGCGAACAAGTCAAAGTTTATTACGTATGTGTAATGGTAATCTAGCCCAGGGGTCGGCAATCTAATCCAGCTCACCTCCTCTTTTTGTAAATAAAGTTTTATTGGAACACAGTCGTGCCCATTCCTTAGCATATTGGTAATAGTTGCTTCTGTACTATAGCAGCAGGGTTTTCACCAAACCCTGATCTAGAACGAGGCTGAGTTAGTTCTGCCTCCAAAAGAGCAAAAAGAGCAGGTTCAGAAATTCCCGGTGTGCTGGAGCCTCCATCCCTCCTAGCACGCACAGTGCAAGCTCTGCTCAGACGGGAAGTCCTCTCCTGAGAAGCCAGCTGATATCCAGGAAGCATCTACAGAACCCTGGACATCCCTGTCATGTTTGCTCCACTCCTGGACCTTAGCGGGAATAAAATCATTTTTAAGATTCAGTGAAGCATAGTTGGAGTCATGTTTTTACAGAGATCTCAGGTCATTGATTTGCTTGTTTGTCGGTAGTTGGTGGGATGCAAGAAACGGTCCTCACCGTCACCGGGAAATCCGTGAAAGAGGTGATGAAGCCGGACGATGAGGAAACCTTTGCCAAGTTCTACCGCAGCATGGATTCCGCTCTACCAAGAAGCCCCGTGGAGCTGGACGAGGACTTTGATGTCATTTTCGATCCTTATGCCCCCAAGTGAGTTATTTCATTTCCCATCTTTCACCCCTGGAGAACGGATTCCTTCACTGGTCTCCACACAGCACTTCCTCGAGAACCTTCTCTCACTGTTACCTCCTTCTGCGAGAGAACTTCATTACAGCCAGCCTGATACCAACCAAGGTTCTTGGCCTCCCCCAGTCAATAGAAATTGATAAGAGGCCAGACAAGAAATGCAGGCAAGGCTTTATGGGGGCCCCCGCTGCAGCAGGGGGGAGAGAGAACAAGCAACAGGTTCCCTTGCTCGCTCTCCGAGGGGGGTGAGCTGCTCCCTTATATGGGAAGAGGGCAGGGGCGGGTCCAGGGGTCGGGCTGGAGGCGTGGCTTAGGAGGTCTACCCACCCCGTTGGTGGTGGTGTGTGCAGGGGGCGTGCGCAGTGCCCTGCTTTGTCTCCTGGTACCCTGTTTTTGCTCCCTGCTCTTCAGAAGCAGCAGTTGGGTTTTTTGGTCTTTCTGTATCCTTTGTCCCGATAATTTGGCCCGATTGCACATGCATAGTTACCTTTAGTCCCTTATCGTTTTTTGTATTTTGTTGCTTGAGGAGAGGCGTGTGTCCAGGTGCAAGCCCTGCAGCAAAGGGTCTCAGGTCCCAGGTCCCAGCCCGTCTCAAAATCACTATTCTCTAGAACCAGACACTGGGCTAGATAGAGCTTGCGTACCCAGGACAGACATCCCCTCTGGCAGAAAGCCTCACATCCACAGCACATGCCTGGTCCGTAAAAATAAAGTGACTGTGTTTATCACGTCACTCGAATATTGTTTTGCAGACTTTATGAACACTGGTTAGCAGAAATTTCTATGCCTTTCTTCATTTGACACGTCACATTCTTACTCAACTTTGCAAACTGTTTGGATCACCTGGGCTCTGATGAATACAGCTAACCAGAAAATCAATGAAACGTGTTACTTAATTTGCAATCACTGATGAGATCAAGAGATCTGAGGGTTTTCTCGGTGATGTCCCAGGGACCCTCTTCATGCAGGAGCGTGACTAAACCACCAAAGAAGAGTGTTCGTGGTGTTAGGATTCCCTTGGTTGTGATTTTGCCACAAAGAAAGGCAAGTCCAGCTGGCTTCAGCAGAAGAGAGGCGTGGAGGGATTTACAGGTTCACCCCTTGAAAAGCGCAGGCATGAACTCAGGTTCCGGGGGCTCAGAATGAGGTCTCTCACACCTGGTTCCTTTAAGCTGGCTTTCCTCTCGGTCAGGCTGTCACCACATGGTAGATGGTCACCCCTCACTCCGGATTTATATCCCTTCTCCTTGGCCACCGCCAGCACAGGCAGCTGACCTGCCCAGCCTTCCCAGAAGTTCCAGGCTTGATTTTCTTGGGTTTGCATCCAGCCCTACAGCCATCATTGTGGCCAAGGGGATGGAAGATGCTGATTGGCCAGCAGTGGGTGGTCTTTGGATCCCCCTCCTGAGCCAGGGTAGGGGACAGGGCATGGAGGGAGATGGTTCCCCCAAAGGAAAGTCAAGGAGCTCTTAGGAGAAGCAGGGAGAATGTGCTGGGTGAGCTAATAACCCCACGGCCATCCACCACGTTTATCTGTTGCCCACAAATTTTTCAGAGTGCCCGTCTCTTCCGGAAGTCTGCGTGGTTATCATAAATGTTTCCTTAAGCTGCTCCTGATACCTGTTTTGCATTTTTCAATGTGTTCAGTTTTTTTCAATTTGCTACCTTAAGAAAATGAACAATTTGCCATTCCCCACCTTTAAGTAATATTTTGGGTATTTGCATACATTGGTAGTGAACCGTTGCCCAGTCTCCTCACCCAAATGTCATTGTTTACATGGTTACATGTAATTTAAACATTGATATGTATGTTTACATACACACACACACACACACACACACACACACACAATGTTATGTATGAAAGAGGACCTCCAGGTACAGAGATCCATGCACTTAAGACATTAAAAGCAGCCGGAATCTGCTGGGAAACCATGTGACTGGGTCCACCCCTCTCCCAGTGTCTGGTCTTCTGCCCCAGAGGGCTGAGTGCGTGTGTGTGAGGGTCATAGTTGGTTTTGTGGGCCTCTTTTATTTCAGTATATTGTTCAAAATAGTGCTTATTTTCCAGAGGGGGGCAGTGGGTCGAGAGGAGGCTCATGATGGGGAACTTGGGGAGGGAACTGGAAAACTTGCATGGAGAGAAAGCTGAGTCTGGTGGAGGGAGGGTTAAATCACGAAGCAGTGGCTGGCTGTCCATCCGCGGAGGGCTTGCTGGAGCCCGAAGGACGAGAGGTGGCCCTATTCCGGCAGGAGAAGTAGTGATCAGCGTGCTGTGGGCGCGATGAGAGGGAAGGACCGCACCCTTCAGGGCTGTCCAGGAGGGGGATGGGCTGCCCCAGAGGCACTGGGCGCTCCTCCGGCTGCAGACCACGGGGCGTGGTGAGAGCGGGGCTCCAGGCGTGGGCTGGCATCTGGAACTAGATGGGCCTCAGTCTCCCACCTCCGAGATCCTCGGTGGAGGGGTGATGGGAGGGGAGGAACTGTACGATTATAATGAAGTCAAGAACTAAAATCGCGGCGCCCGCCGCTTCAGCTCAGACACACGCAAGCCGCCAGGCGTGGGTGACACTGCAGCCCCAGGCCACACCAGCTCTGCTCCGCCTCTTAGGTTGACATCCTCTGTGGCTGAGCACAAGCGTGCGGTGAGGCCCAAGCGCCGGGTTCGGGCTTCCAAAAACCCCCTGAAGCTGCTGGCGGCGAGGGAAGATCTCCTGCAGGGGTACACAGAGCAGAGACTGAACGTGGCCTTCGTGGAATCAAAGCGCATGAAAGTCGAAAAGAGTGAGTATCAGGGCCATCCCCAGCTGTGCGCTCGGGAACCAGGGAGCAGGTGACTCTGTCCTCTCCTTTTCCTGCCTTGCAAAGGCCAATGACAGCGCCCAGAGACCCTTGTGCAAGAAAAATGAGCAAGTCTGTACACACACGTGCACGCCTGCAGAAACTCTGCTTGGAACTGAAAGGCTGGCCCATCTGTTCACTCACATCAAATTGTCCTGTTTTGTTGAGTTTTCCTTCAAGAGGTTGGAGGAAAGGGAGGTTGCTGGGCTTTGCAATTCAACCCATTTCCAAACACAGCAGTTCTTGACTTGATCTTATTCTAGAGCAAATGATTCGATCTCTCGTGGCCAAGTGTCCCAAATCTGTTTTACCTAATCCGAGATTTTTACATTATTAGTTAATGCAGAAACGGGTGCTCTTCACATCGTTTGGGGCATGACCCTCGGGCTCCTTGGAGCTGGGATGTGGGCTGTGGGGAGTCGGGAGAGTGGGATGGGGCAGTGAATGGAGCGTGGGAGCAGGCCCGAGGTTTTCATCCCACTTCAGGCTAAACCGTCGGCTTTTATCTGCCCGGTCATGTGGGGCTCCCCAGTTCTCAAAGAGTGGTTTTCCCAGCGGAGCTAATGGCATGCATAATCTTGTTATTCTGAAGATTCTTGCTGTAATTTTTATTTTCCTATAGCACTCATAAACCTACGTACTAAAGTTTTTTGAGTCTTTCCATTATAACTGGTTTACTAAATAAGATATTACAAAATCTCTATGCCATACGAGTTGTCAGGTAGTGTTCTATTTCTTCAGTGTTAAAACCTCATCCCAGCAAAATAATTGTCTGAGTTTCTCTCTAGCATATGCATAGTTTTTTGTTTTTGGTTTTTTTTTGGTGATACGTGGGCCTCTCACTGCTGTGGCCTCCCCCGCCACGGAGCACAGGCTCCGGACGTGCAGGGCCCAGGCTCCGCGGCATGTGGGATCTTCCCGGACCGGGGCACGAACCCGTGTCCCATGCATCGGCAGGTGGACCCCCAACCACTGCGCCACCAGGGAAGCCCTATGCATAGTTTTTTAAACAATGAGCTGGAGAAATAAAGGTTTATTGGCACAAGTTTTATGACCAACAAATGTATATGTGTCTCCACTTTTGGGGGACACATATACATTTGTTGGTCCACACTGAAAATCCAGCATCTTGTTACAATCTTAAATCAGAGAGCAAGCGATCTCAGAGAGATCATGTAGTTGTTCACTTAGCCTCCAGAGAAAGATGAGAACTAAACCATGCCTTACAAGGTGCCTGCTTTTCTGTATATAAAGACTTTGGATGGAAGATGTCTAACAGTCTCCCTTAGGAATGCGTTTTCAACATCTAACACTGTTAGGAATTATAACAGCTTTAGTGGAATTGCAGCACGAGTCCAGCTCCTGATTTTATACTGATGTGGCTAGTCCACAGTGCCACTCAATTCTTGTCTCTCTGCATGGCCAGGGTGACACTTTTCAGCAAGCATTTACACTTTCAGTCCTATGTTTAATTCCTAACACAAGCTTCACTGCATAATCAGACTGGAGTATGTTTTCCCCATCAGGATTAACTTGAAAGGAAAACAGGAGTGAGTCACTTATGCATGATTGCTCAGTGTAAACACTGTCATTTCTCCTGAATGTCTTGCTTCCCCTGCACTGTGTTTCCTCCTTTGACCCTCCCAGTGTCCGCCAGCTCCAACTTCTCAGAAGTCACCCTGGCGGGATTAGCCAGCAAAGAAAACTTCAGCAACGTCAGCCTGCGGAGCGTCAACCTGACAGAACAGAATTCCAACAATAGCGCGGTGCCCTACAAAAAGCTGATGCTGTTACAGATTAAAGGTATTTAGAGCGGCAGAGAGAATTACACACGACCAGGGATTTTAGTCTGGTAACATCGGGAGGCCTGACTTCCCCCTACTTGCCCCAAGGGAGAAGGGAACGCATGCTTTTGGAGAGCCCACTGGGTGCCACCTCATCTCACATCAGCGTCGCAAAATCCCACTAGGTGGGAAACATTACGCCCGCGTGGTAGCGCTTCCTGATGCGCCCAAGGCCCCAGCAGCGGCTGAGCAGCAGGGCTGGCTTTGAACCCTGGTCTCTCTGATTCCAGAACCTCAGCTTTTGCTGCTGCTCCACTTCCCGTGGCCCCAGCCGCACACTGCATGCAGTCACCAGGCACCCCCTCAGCCACCAGAGTGTTCCCTCCATCTGTCCTCCTTGCCAGGGTCAGCAGGAGTTAGGGCAGCAGGACGGAGAGAGGGCCGTCCTTGAGCAAGGGAGCAAGGGAGCATGGGGCAGGGGGTCTCAGCGGCTCCAGCACCCTCCCTCCCCCTCCCGCCCTAATGTGAGAGGGGCAGGTGTTCGTTCGTTACCCTCACCTCACCCTGGTCCTCCCAAGGGTGTCCCCGGCGCATCGCTGCAGCCAGCAGCAAAGATAGCATCCTCTGATGACCTGCAGAGCACTGCCTAAGACAGCGTTTCTTCTCTGCGGGAGTAGACACATGTTCTCTCCCTCTCTCTCTCTCCCTCCCTCCCTCTCTCCCCCTCCCTCCCTTCCACCCTCTCTCTTTCTCTACTTTTCCTTTCTTCCTCCCTGTCTTCCTTCCTTCCTTTCCTTCCTTCCTTCTTTCTCTCTCTCTTCCCTCCCTCCCTCCCTGTCTCTCTCCCTCTCTTCCTCTATCTCTTTTCCTTTCTTCCTTCCCTCCCTCTCTCCCTGTAGCAAGGAGCCCTAACCCACAACCAGGGGGGCTCTGGCTCTGCCCCAGTGACTTAGCTGCCTCGGGCAGCACTGCTGTAAATTAATGCTCAAGAAAAGCATGACCTGTCCTCTGCTTCGCTGGGGGTTTGCAGGGTGTGTCTGCATGGCCACCGTCCTTTCTAGTGTATTTAAAAGACCCGTGAAAAGTGCACACCACCCACCTCCATTCCTACGTTGTGGCGCAGAGACTACACCATCAGTGTGATTGTGGAAAGATGGAAACCCTTTCGGAGGAGTTGGCAGCTGCACGAGGCAGTGCTTCCCTCTGAGCTGAGCCCTCTCCAGGCTCCAGTTTTCGGTTTAGAGAACTACTCCCCCGGATCAGGAGGCCCTCGCCTTGCCCCGGCCCGTAGAGGCTGTTAAGTGTAGGAGGCGGGCTGAGTGGAGAGAGAGAGACCAGGAGATGAGTGGGACAGGGGAAGGGAGGTGTTCGCTGGTGTCCCCGGGGGAGGGAGCCTTAGTTACTCCATTCACGTGCTGTCAGGGGACACTGCTAGTGGTCCTGGGAAACATGGTGACCTCTGGGAACCTGACACCAGGGAAGGTCACCGACAAGGCTGTGCCTCTAAGTGCCCTGGGTCGTGGGCTCTCCCGTGAGCAGACGCGGCTGTTCAGGATGGGAGGCCGGGGGCAGGGATGCTCCGGGCGCGGGGTGCTTCCCGGTCGGCCCTGCGGGACTGCGGGACGGCGCCCGTCCCGGGGGAGCCGGTGACCCTCCGCCTCGTGCTCAGGGAGAAGACACGTGCAGACGCGGCTGGTGGAGCCCCGGGCTTCCTCCCTCAACAGCGGGGACTGCTTCCTCGCGCTGGCGCCCCACCTCTGCTTCCTGTGGCTCGGAGAGTTTGCCAACGTCATAGAGAAGGCGAAGGTCGGTACTGAGCGACGCAAGCGGACTCGTTCTGCATCTCCTTTAGACACAGGTCGAATGTCCTTCCCGTGGCCGGACCCCTAGAAAGCTTCGAAAACGCCCAGTGTTTCATTCAGGCGAGAGGGGACAGGCGTGTTTATTGTCCAGAGGGTCTCTGAAACGAGCTCCTAGTAAGTGCTTAAGGGAGATGTTTTCAAAGGAATCTGACCTGTGCCTCCAGGTTGAAAGTTCTGGTTCGTCCTTCCTTCTGTGGAGAGAAGGAACTGGCCCATCACTTCCAAGTTGTTTATCCTAGGTGTCTAGGAAGTCCTGCTATGGATCTATTGAATGAGTCTATTGAGTGAGACTTTAGTGGGAAAAGACCAGGGAGTGGGTATTTTTATTTTGGGGGGTTTTTTTCCCCCTCTATTTATTTATTTTTAATTGAAGTCGAGTTGATTTACAATGTTGTGCTAATTTCTGCTGTACAGCAAGGTGACTCAGTTATACATATATATACATAGATATTCTTTTTCACATTCTTTTCCATGACGGTTTATCACAGGCTGTTGAATATAGTTCCCTGTGCTCTGCAGTAGGACCTTGTTGTTCATCCATCCTCTATATGATGGTTTGCATCTGCTCATCCCACACTCCCACTCCATCCCCCCCCCACCCGCCCCCTCGCCCTTGGCAACCACAAGTCTGTGCTCTATGTCTGTGAGTTAATTTCTGTTTTGTAGAGAGGTTCATTTGTGCCATATTTTAGATTCCACATCTAAGCGATATCATATGGTATTTGCCTTTCTCTTTCTGACTTACCTCACTTAGTATGATCATCTCTAGTTGCATCCACATTGCTGCAAATGGCGTGATTTTGTTTTTTATGGCTGAGTAGTGGGATGGGTATTCTTAAAAAGCTTCACGAATGATCTTTTCAATTTGAAGATGGACAGGCGTTGCTGTAAAGAATGGATACCCCCAGTCCTTTCGTTACATTTTCTTGACTTTTACACAGTCCCCAGCCACCAGTGCCCCCGGACCCTGTGGTCACAAGTTTTCCTTCCAGACGCGCTGTCTCTCTGCTCTGATTTCAGCGTTGCCCCTCCATCTGACCGCGGGCTTGTCTGCCCAGGTAACTGTGTTCCTCTCCCTTTTTAGGCCTCAGAACTCGCAAGTTTAATCCAGACCAAGAGGGAACTTGGTTGTAGAGCTACTTACATCCAAACTATCGAAGAAGGAATTAACACACACACTCATGCAGCCAAAGACTTCTGGAAGCTTCTGGGTGGCCAAACCAGTTACCAGTGTAAGCGTTTACTGCATCTCAGAGAATGAGACTTGCCTACCTTTCCTCCTCACCTGCTTCCTTCTTCCAAACCAGCCTCCCTCCAGTGGGAAACATATTGTCCTCTTCCCGTTCTTACCCCAAAGCTGCTGGAGACCCAAAGGAAGATGAGCTCTATGAAACGGCCATAATAGAAACCAACTGCATTTACCGACTCATGGATGACAAACTCGTCCCTGATGACGACTACTGGGGGAAGATTCCAAAGTGCTCCCTTCTGCAGGCAAGAGAGGTACAGTGAGT
>NW_006798732.1:674291-695888 GCF_000442215.2 Lipotes vexillifer | reverse complement strand
GCAGGAAAGCCCTTGGCCCCGGGCTGCCCGCTAAAACAGGCAGTAAGTGCCGACAGACGCTAGCCAGGGATGGTACTCGCTGCACACCAGACGTCTTTTTATTTTTTATTTTTGTAACTTTTATCTTACTTTGGAGTCTACAGCAAAGTGATTCCGTTATACATGTACATGTATCCTCTTTCAAATTCTTCTCCCGTTTAGGTTATTAAAAATATTGAGCAGAGTTCCCTGGGCTACACAGTAGGTCCTTGTTGATTGTCTGTTTTAAATATAGTAGTGTGGACATGCAGAGACATCTTTTTAAAGGCTACCTACCGATTTGTGATTTCAAACCATTACTGCCAACTCAGATGCTTATACAGAATTCCG
This sequence comes from Lipotes vexillifer, assembly GCF_000442215.2. Taxonomy (NCBI): domain Eukaryota; kingdom Metazoa; phylum Chordata; class Mammalia; order Artiodactyla; family Lipotidae; genus Lipotes; species Lipotes vexillifer. Next base: position 695,519 of record NW_006798732.1, on the reverse strand, counting down.
AATGTTGTTCAGAGGAGACATGGGTCATTGAAGGCTTTTCTGTTTTAGGCCAGATGGAAATATGACTTAGCCCCATCTCTTGATTTTTGTATAAACATTAAATATTTTTCAGTCCTTAAGTTTCAGGAAAAATAGGTGTATCTGTAGTATATGGGTTTGCCAAGTAGTGTGCTCATTTTTCCTCTCACACCAGCACATATTTATTTTTACAAAATTACATATATTTCCAGCACCACTAAGTTGTTGTTGGTTTTTTTTTTTTTTTTTTTTTTTTGGCTGCACTGCTCAGCTTGCGGGGTTCTTAGTTCCCCGACCAGGGATCGAACCCGAGCCCCTGGCAGTGGAAGCTGGAGTCCTAACTACTGGACCGCCAGGGAAGTCCCACCACTAAGTATTCTGAGTGTTGAGAAAAAAACGGGGAGACACAAAAGGACTTTAAATTTCGTTGGGTAGAAGGCTATCAGAAAAGATGTAATCCAAAGCTAGACTGATTGTATGACAAATTTAAACAGAGAAAAAATGTCACAGAAAAAGAAATAATCAGGAATGATTTTAAAGAGAAGGTGAAATTGAGCCTAGTTTGCAGTTAAGTAGAATTGGGATTGCTGGAAATGAAGAAAGAAATTATTCTAGGAGGAAAGCATAGAAGAAACCAACAGGCATGTAAATAAGAGCACTGAGTTCATGTATTCATTCACCAAACACTTAGTGAGCCCGACTGTAAATACATTAATAAGTACAGTACGGTCTTTGCCCTTGAGGGTCCTAGAATTGTGTAGGGGAGAAAAGACATCACTGGGTCCTCAGTGCCATGTGAGGCGGCCCTTATGAGCTAAGTGAGTGAATGACAAAGGAGGAAAGGCGGAAGGAAGGGAGGGGCCAGGGAGGAAGACCTGCTTAAATAGCTGTTAGGAATCAGAAGTGTTGGGCAGCCCGAGTGTTTGGAGGAGGGGTGTTAAGTTGGGCATTTAGGACCACGAGACAGAAATCATCCCCACAGGGCAGAGGCTGGCTTGGCTGTGCAGTACCATCCGGCCAAGTCTTCTGGGGCTTGTACTGAATGTTCCGTTAGCATTTGAATCATCACCTGTTGGACTCACGGTCACTAGAGACCCTGGTTCAACGAGAACACGCCCTTGAAGTTTACACGTTCTTCTGTGCCATTTCCCCAGGTACTGGTGTTTGATTTTGGGAGCGAAGTTTACGTGTGGCACGGGAAAGAAGTCACATTAGCACAACGGAAAATAGCCTTTCAGCTGGCAAAGCACTTATGGAACGGAACCTTTGACTACGAGAATTGTGACATCAACCCCCTGGACCCTGGAGAGTGCAATCCGCTCATTCCCAGGTACCGCTGGGGCCCTGGGCAGCCAAGGCTCCCACCGCAGTGTTTAGCCATCACCCTTCAGGGGTTTTAGTTTTCATAAATGATTGCAATGCAGTACCACGAGTATTCACAACGAGAACAGTGCTTTAGCTTTTCCCTGAGAAATAGAGAAATATGGATGGTGTAGTCATCTGGAAGATGCTCCTGTTATATTTCATTTCTTGAAGGAAACAAATCGATGCCACCTGCAGTGTTCAGGTGCCGTTGTGACATATAATTTGTTGTTTAAACAAATGACTTGCTGATCTGAAAAGCTTGCCAGGTCCTGGAATTCAGCCATGGATCTGAAGGTGCAAAAGCAACGCGTCTCTTTCTGATTTCACACCTTCCCAGCCTAGCCCTTGAATTCCATTTATCTGGCAGTAGATGATGCCTTTTTGGGGGAGGGAGGATGTGGTATTGAAATAATGATTGTAATTATAATATTTCCTACGGTCTACCGGACTTTTAAAAGCATTTTGGCAAATCAGCCGAAGATGCACAAAACTCTCAGAAATATGGTCATGAAAACAAGAATTCTTACAAGCAAAGGATCATTGTTTCTTTATTTCTTAACTACCAGGAAAAAAGAGAAGTGCTTTTAAATTATGCATGCCACATAGTGGGTTAGAAATTGATGTGCCGCCAAATGGCACATTAAAACTGCTTTTTAATGTTTTCAATTGAACTAACATACAGATTTCAACTTTCCTACCTAGTTTCCTGTTTTAAAATACAATTATTGATTTTATTATTCATTGTCATAGAAACAATTCAAAAGGATGTCAGTGTAGGTGAAAAGTTTTCGAATCCTTTTCAAGCGAGTGCACATTTAACATAAAAACAACTAGTTTTTTAAGGCCTAAAGCTAAGACTAAAAAGAATGTTCTAGTTGATATAGTTAAAAAAAAAAAAAAACATACTGAAGCATAAAATCTGTGTGATGGACGATTTATATTTAGTCGTGACATCACCCGAGGTCTGAAGGTAGATGAGTGGGCACCTAACCCGCTGGCTCTCAACATCTCCCGGATCAGAAGCACCGGAGAAGCTTTAAAACAAAAAGATGCATGTGCCGGTCCCGGCCCAGGAGCTGTGATTTCAGTTTGGGTGGGCGGGGTTTGTGTGGATCTGGATGTTCAGCTGCAGCCAAGGCAGAGCACCCCGCCCTTGTTCACCGAGGAGTCATGACTGAGCCCAGCGCAGACCTGCGAGTCAGGACGGAGGCAGAGAGCGTCCAGCTTCACACCCTCCTGCTGCAGACCTGCCCTCTGCTCCCTGACCTCACGCGTCCAAGGTGGATTGCTAAGCTGAGACCAAGTGTCTTTCTGTAGGCACCTGAGCAAGTCTGCCGGGTGGAATTTATACAAAAGACCGTCACTCAGCTGTTTCCTGATAAGGACCACAGCCTTCAGAGTAGCCCTGAATTTTCCACAGTTGCTGGTATTTGGTTCCTAAGTCCCGGGAGCCTTGGCAGTGGAAATATTTGCACACAGTGCCTTTTATCCTTGCAGTTGCCTTTGAAACGGGCAGCCCCCCTTGACGTGCCTTAGCCGTGATGCCAGAAACTCTGGTCTGGACCAAACAGGACGTGACGAAGCACGCCAGGGGCCGCCACAGGGCCCAGGAAGCACTGCCCCTCGGTCTGATGGTCCCAGTCCACAAGCCAGGGTTGGTCTGGAAGGATGGGAAATACCCGCACCTCATCCTCAGGGCTCACCCCCTTCGGCACGTCTCCTCTTGGCTCTGCCCATTTCTAAGCGAGCTGTGTTCCGAGCTCAGCGTCAGGTTCTGAGATCCCAAAGCAGTACGGACCTCCCGACTGGGCTACGCTGCTTGCTTCCCCGTCTTTGTGCCCTGCCTGCCCGCTGTCCCGTCCAGTGGCCTAGAGATCAATATGCACAAATTCACTTTATGATTTACGAGAGTACGTTCACTTCGGGAACAGAGGAGAATTTCCTGTTCCTGGAGACTGGAGATCTCCATTGTAACATGACTTACCAAAAGAGAGGATTCAGGGTGAGCATAAATCCCTTCACCTGTTCACTAACCTGACGGAAACGCGGCGAGCCCCCGCGGGTGAGCACAGGTGGCGTAAAGGAGGCGAGGGAGACACACGTGTGACTCCTGCCTGTGCTGAGCTCCCAGCCTAGCGTGCTGCCCCCCGGGGGACCCCAACACGAGAATTTGCTGGAACGCCAGGCATCACATCACATTCAGGCACATCAGCTCCAAGGACGCAAAGCCTTGCAAGGCTTCGGGCTAAAATAGCAGAACGTCACTGATTGGGTCACATAAGTGAAAGCGAACCGTTCACTCTGTCTACTGCCTACGCGTTCTGCGTTCCTCTCTCTCTCGCTCGCCGCACGCGTTGGTTTTGGACTTCTCGGGCTCGGCATGACTTGTCTCATCTTGGTTCCTTTCCCATCCCCTCCCCTCCCCTCCCTGACCCGCCCGACAGAAAAGGACAGGGGCGACCGGACTGGGCGATATTTGGGAGACTTACAGAACACAACGAGACGATTTTGTTCAAAGAGAAATTTCTCGATTGGACAGAACTGAAGAGACCTTACGAGAAGAACGCCAGCGAACTTGCCCAGCACAAGGTATGTGGGACGATCGAGCCCCAAACCTCAGGGCTCGGTCTGGGTCCCGGCAGAGGGGGCCTGAATGTTAAAAGCCTTCCTGGGGGTTTGCTAGGACAGCAAACCGGTCTCCAGTCATGTTCTGACTTCAGGAGGTGAAAGCAGCCGTGTTTGCGGCTCCAGGTTTATCGGCGTCCCCTTCACAGTCGTGGCTGTCTGTCTCCTAAACGCAGCCTTTCCTTAAGTGGCCCGAGACAGCCTGAGCGCTGTACTTGAGGCCGTCCCACCGCCAGTGCAGCAGTGTGGAGTGTGACAGGCTGCCGCCGAGCATCCCTGCGTTCTCTCCTAGGACGACCCGCGGGCGGAGGTCAAGCCTTACGACGTGACGCGGATGGTGCCGGTGCCCCAGACGACAGCCGGCACCGTGCTAGACGGGGTCAACGTGGGCCGGGGCTACGGCCTGGTGCAAGGGGACGACCGCAGGCAGTTGGAGATCGCCAGCGTGTCGGTGGACGTCTGGCACATCCTGGAATTCGACTACAGCGGGCTCCCCAAGCAGAGCATTGGGCAGTTCCACGAGGGTGACGCCTACGTGGTCAAGTGGAAGTTCGTCGTGAGCACGGCAGGTGAGTGAGCCACCCGCGTGTCCCTCGAGCCCCGCCGCGGGGATCGTGGCTGCCAGGTCCGGAGCGCGTGCCGTGTCTGCCCCAGCCGCGGGCGAAGGACCAGTCGAGGCATATTCCCTTTGAGAGCCTCCTCGTAAACCTCGTGGATAGATTCCTAACACCCCACCGTGGCCGACAGCTGTGACGTCTCCCTCTAGAAAGCCGACTGGCGTGGTAAGGTTTCTCTGCCGCCCTCGCCCCTCCCCTGCCCCGTCCCCAGAGGCTTCCTAGGAAAGTGATGATCTGTCCCCACATGATGGTCACCATGTGGCTGGATGCTGCCGAAATGAAAGCCATTAAGTAACATAGAGCCGACGCGTCAGAGCAGAAACAAAAGGGTGCCATGACGTCACAGTAAATCCACGCACAGAAGACGTATTCAGAATGAAAGACGTATTTCCTCTGAGGCCGAGAGCGCCGACCATGCTCTGTGGATCTGGCGGAATAAAGACACGGTCAGAAATACTCATGGTTCCCACGAGTGCTGTGCTCTTCGGGGCGGAACAACACACTCCATGCTGTGCTCTGCGCTAGAGGCAGTGAGGGCGGACAGCAGCAGATTTGGGAGAAATAATCCCTTTTTCCTGCCAAGAAGAAAGCACGAATCAGGCTGTCCACAGTGTCCCTCAGCCCTCCGCATTTAGGAGACAGTTTATGACACAACTCGGTGGCTCCGAGATTCACTTGCCCAGGGAGTTTGTTCACCTCTTTCCGGCCCCGTTGCCGTCCGGGTGTGGCTGCCCCCACCGGGCACAGGGCGGAGGCCACTGTTAGCTAATCAAACACCTGCAGGCTTAGAGCCATTTGGTTTCTTTCCTAATGAAACCAAATGGCTCTAAGCCTGCAGGTGTTTGATATCTCTGTGGGTAAGACACTTTTTAAATTTTATCTTATTGAAATATAGTTGATTTACAATGTGGTGTTAATTTCTGCTGTACAGCAACGTGACTATATATATATATATATATATATATATATATATATATATATATATATATATATATATATATATATATATATATATATATATATATATATATATATATATATATATATATATATATATATATATATATATATATATATATATATATATATATATATATATATATATATATATATATATATATATATATATATATATATATATATATATATATATATATATATATATATATATATATATATATATATATATATATATATATATATATATATATATATATATATATATATATATATATATATATATATATATATATATATATATATATATATATATATATATATATATATATATATATATATATATATATATATATATATATATATATATATATATATATATATATATATATATATATATATATATATATATATATATATATATATATGCTTTATCACTGGATATTGAATAGAGTTCCCTGTGCTGTACAGTAGGACCTTGTTGTTTATCCATTCTATAGATACTAGTTTGCATGTGCTCATCCCAACCTCCCAAGTCCCTCCCTCACCCCCCCCCTTGGCAACCACAAGTCTGTTCTCTATGTCTATGAGTCTGTTTCCATTTCATAGATAGGTTCATTTGTGTCATGTTTTAGATTCTACCTATAAGTGATATCATATGGTTCTTTGTCTTTCTCTGTCTGACTTACTTCAGTTAGTATGATAATCTCTAGGTCCATCCATGTTGCTGCAAATGGTATAATTTTGTTCTTTTTTATGGTTGAGTAATACTCCATTGTGTGTATGTGTATGTATATGTGTGTATGGATGTATGTGTGTATGGATGTATGTGTGTGTGTGTGTACACACACACACACACACACACACACACATCCATACACACCACATCTTCTTGATCCATTCATCTATCAGTGGACATTTAGGTTGTTTCCATGTCTTGGCTGTTGTGAATAGTGCTGCTATGAACATTGGGGTGCAGGTATCTTTTTGAATTATGGTTTTGTCCGGGTAATATTCCCAGTAGTGGGATTGCTGGATCATATGGTAGTTCTATTTTTAGGTTTTTAAGGAACCTCCATCCTGTTCTCCATTGTGGCTGTATCAATTTACATTCCCTCCAGCAGTGTAGGAGGGGTTCCCTTTTCTCCACACCCTCTCCAGCATCTGTTATTTGTAGAGGTTTTAATGATGGCCAGTCTGACCGGTGTGACCTGGTACCTCACTGTGGTTTTGATTTGCATTTCTCTAATAATTAGCCATGCTGAGCATCTTTTCATGTGCCTGTTGACCATCTGTATGTCTTCTTTGGGGAAATGTCTATTTAGGTCTTCTGCCCATTTTTCAATTGGGTTGCTTATTTTTTGTTGTTGTTGAGTTGTATGAGCTCTTTGTATATTTGGGAAATTAGGCCCTCGTCGGTCACATCATTTGCAAATATTTCCTCCTAGTCCATAGCTGTCTTTTCATTTTGTTGATGGTTTCCTTTGCTGAGTAAAAGCTTGTAAGTCTGATTAGGTCCCATTTGTTTATTTTTGCTTTTATTTCTATTGCCTTGGGAGATTGACCTGAGAAAACACTGGTACGATTTATGCCAGAAAATGTTTTGCCTGTGTTCTCTTCTAGGAGTTTTACGGTGTCATGTCTTTTGTTTAAGGAATAAGACCCTTCTTTCGGGTGTCAGTAAATATTCCTGGCCCTGCCTTCCAGAAGCATATGGTATAAATGACGGGGGGTGGTGGGCAAGTATGAAAGAGGTGCTTGCCTCCTGCTGGGGTAGGAGAGCTCCCTTCCCTGAATAGGACCTGGCGGCTGTGGGAAAGCCCAGCGGCCGATGGGCAGGCATCGCAGGTGGGGAGACGGACCGCGGGCCTAGAGGCACCGCTCTGGGCTTCACCACCCATGCTAGGTGGTGAGTGCCTCACGGAGGCTCCACGGGATGTGTTCTGTCCTTTTCTGCTAACTTCTCAGGAGAGAAACAGGACACCAAGATTAAGGAATGCCCCCTGAAGTCACACGGCTAGGAGAGAACAGGGCTGGACACTAAAAGCCCCTTTTTTTAACCCAAGGAGGCCTTATAGCCTGGGTCTCAGTCTTCTCTCAGGCCCCACGTGCCAGCTGTGTAACTTGGGGAAAGTTACTTAACCTGTCTGAGCCTCGGTTTTCTCACTTGGACAACAGAGCTTCTAATACCCAGCTCGCAGGGTCCTAGGATCTGGTGCGTGATGTTTAGCGCAGAGACGAGCGCTTACTCACGTGAGGGTACAGGAAATCATCATCGCTGACGTTCTCAGCAGCCAAAGCATAGTCCCTGCACTGAACTTGAAGATCAGACAGATAACGTGGATCCACCGCAAACGACAGCAGTTCTCAAAGGGTCTCTATTGCGGGTTTAGGCTGCTGAGTGTGTGCCGAGTTGGCAAGCTGAATACTAATCTGCGCCCCTTGGCAATAAAGACAATAAGAGAGAATTTAGTGGGGAAAGACCTACTGACCTTTGGTGTCGTGGACCTGCACCCATCGTTCTCATCCTTAAGATACAGGAAGTGAAGGGACTTGGTGTTTTACAAAACCACACTGGGCACTACAGTTTGAAATTCAGTCGTTTCCTTACCTCAGCTGTTAGATATAAAACAAGAAGTAATGGTCAGTGAAAGGATGACTAAAACGATATGAAAAGGAATGAATTTTCAAAACAGATCTCAGGTTTCTGAGGTCTTCCTTGACTGTTTACTTGGAGACCCCTAAGAAACGCTGATTTGACCCAGGCAAATGCTTGCCGTATTTCTCCCCAGTGAACACAAGGTACATGTCACGGCCTGATGCAGCAGCACCGTAATGGGCAAAATGACAGCTTTGACCAAGCCCAGCTGCGGAGGATTAAGTGAGGCCGGGCAGCGCTCAGATTCCAGGCCATCCCTCGGGGGGGCAGAAAAGCACTGCCCGATGGCATCCGCAGCTGCCCCGTGGACGTCACGGAAGCCCCGGCCCCGCGGTGTCAGCTGGTCCAGCCCTCATGCTGCTCAGACCCCACAGGGGCCGCACCTGCCAACGGGGCTGAGCCCGGGGCCCCCTCTGGGGCGGGCCCAGCAGACAGCAGTCCCGAGAGACACAGCGCAGTCGCCCTCTTGGCAGATGCCGGGCAGCCTGCTCTTGGGAAGTGAACTGTCGCCCCCAGACTAGGGAGCCCAGAGGCCCCGGTGGTCAGTGTCCTGCCCCAGAGGCTGCCTCAGGCGCTGCAGCGGGTGACTCGTGTCCCCCCAGGGTCAGCAGACAGGCAGCTCTGGGCACCCAGGGACACTGCATCAGGCCACGCTGGAGCGCCATCCAGGGGCCAAGTTCCTGTAGTAGGGGGTCGGTAAATGGGGTCCGGCTGCAAGACGGCGCCAAGAGCAGCTCGCTCTTTGTACCTCGGTTTTCTGTTACTTCGTAAACGCAGCTGCTGGCGGTGAGCTTCCTCTTGAAAGCAGGGTGGATGGCGGGATGCAGCGACACGCTCAATTCGGCCTCGGGGCCAGGCCGCAAAGATGATAGCCCAGCAGCTGTTACTATATAGCTTAGCCTTTAATTTGCTAAAATTAAAACGAAAGAAATGAGTCAAAAAGTTAAGTTGTACATAGGATTAAATTTGGGGTATGCTGAAGAAAACTGCAAGGAAAATTCATGAAAACTTTCATGGGATATTTTTAAGGAAATATCCTATTTTAGGTATATACACACAAGCCCATTTTTGAATGTCAGGATGTAAAACACTGGTTGGTTATTTAAGCGTGAACGTATATTTACACAGAGTGCTACCCAATTCCAAGATACGTGTCAGCTGCTGTGATCTGTGATCTGTTTTATGCATCTCTCTCCCCAGTAATCTAGTTGACATGAGTGCGGGATTGCTAATCAAAGGTAAACGTTTGTTCCTACCTAAGTTAGCGGAAGTTTCAATGGAGTGGCTTCCAGGTTAACAGTGGACATGTATCATCTATTCATGGATGGTTCCTATTCACTTTGCCCACATCAAACTACACAAACTTGACCATTTCAGGTTCACAGTAGAAGGCACTAAGGGCTGAGCTTGGTCAGAATCCTTTAAGAGTTCTCATAATCATTTATGAAAATTGTTCCAGCGGACTTTGATAAAGGGCCCCGCAAAAAAATCACATAAGTATGGCCCCTGACCTCTTAAGAACTTGAAAACAGTGAGCTTTCTTTTTACCTTCAAACCTCAAGACAGCTGTGACTTTGTCGGTGGTACTGGAGCTGAGGAGGACTGAGGTTGTATAGAACCAGGGGATCCAGTTCTTCTTTTTCTTTTTTTTAATTAATTAATTAATTTTATTTATTTTTGGCTGCGTTGGATCTTCATTGCTGCGCGCGGGCTTACTCTAGTTGCAGTGAGTGGGGGCTACTCTTCGTTGCGGTGTGCGGGCTGCTCATTGCGGTGGCTTCTCTAGTTGCGGAGCACGGGCTCTAGGCGCACGGGCTCAGTAGTTGTGGTTCATGGGCTGTAGAGTACAGGCTCAGTAGTTGTGGCTTGTGGGCTCTAGAGCACAGGCTCGGTAGTTGTGGCATGTGGGCTCAGTAGTTGTGGTGCATGGGCTCAGCAGTTGTGGCTCGTGGGCTCTAGAGCGCAGGCTCAGTAGTCGTGGTGCACAGGCTTCGTTGCTCCTTGGCATGTGGTATCTTCCTGGACCAGGGCTCGAACCCGTGTCCCCTGCATTGGCAGGCAGATTCTTAACCACTGCACCACCAGGGAAGCCCCAGTTATTACTGTTGATTGCTAACACGTGTGGGTACCATAGCCACCTGCATCCTCCCTGGGTTGACCCCACCTGGGGCCACCCGGGCATCTGAGTCAAGAACTTAGTCTCCGGACGCCACTCGGCCTAGAAGGCTCTGCCCCATGGTCCCTGTCACTCGGGCCTCTGCTCGCGCACCTCCTCGGAAAGGTCTTCCCCCACCAGGCATTTGCAGCAGCCCTCCCCTGCCCCATGTCACATCCCGTCTCTTCCTCACGGCACTTCCCACCCTCTGAAGCTGCCTTGCTCAGCGCCATAGCCCCAGTATCCTGAAGAGTCCCTGGCACATAGTAGGTGCTCAGTAAATATCTGCTGAATGAAGAAATGAGAGAAATCTGGAGAGAGATCTATTCCTAAAGGTTGCAGTTTGGGGTCTGAAATTCCATCTGAAACAACCACTTGCCCTAAGAACTTTCCGTGACTGCCCTTCAGTGGGGTCTGTGTCCTGTGTGCTGCTGACATGTATCCAATGCCCGCGAGGTCCCAGACAGTGAGGATAACCAGCCCTTGATCCTGGCTACAGCCCTGGTGGCCGATATCATTTAAATCCCAGATTATTTTGTGAAAGCCATAGGTCAGCAATTTCTCTCTCCCCTTTCTGACACAACTTGGAGACTTCAAAGCGTTTTTTTTTTTTTTTACTAGAATAGTCTTAGCAGACTACATTTTTCCCTTCGTGCTTAAAGCTGGCCCAGCAGTCGTTTGCAGTGTCTTGTCTCCCCCCGCTGCTCTTCTGCCAAAGGATGGCGTAATGTGGAAAATGCGTCTGTGTCTTCGGGAGCCCTTGACCCTGCTCTGGCGTCCCCACTTTTCTCTGTCACACACTTGGATGGTCTGCCACCTCCCCAAGGATGACAGGTGTTTGTCTTAGGGTATCAGGAGGGCCCTGGAGATCATTTTTCTCCAGTTTGGAGGCTCAGGATCCGTTAGCTAGAAGAAAGGCGGTTTCTCTCTCCTCCGAAGCCAAGATCGACGTTCCCTCCAGCTGTGAATGACTTTTCTCCCCAGCGCTACGCCTTTACTGTTCCTCCTCACAGGGCCTGGAGGCCTGAGCTGGCACTGGCTCTCCTTGGGCTTTACCTGCTGCTCACCCCGTGCCCTGCTCTCCTGTGTGTCCGCAGTGGGAAGTCGGCAGAAGGCCGAGCACCCGGTCAGGGTGGCCGCCGGCAGAGAGAAGCGTGTCTACTTCTTGTGGCAAGGCCGGCAGTCGACCGTGAGTGAGAAGGGCACGTCGGCTCTGATGACGGTGCAGCTGGACGAGGAAAGGGGAGCCCAGGTAAGTCCTGGAGGCAGGTGCGCCGGAAGTGAGGCAGCTGGCCTTTCCGGGAGCCGGAGGGTGTGTGGCCTGGTCCCCTAAACACGAAGACAGTATCGTCCAAAGCCCCTTTAGTCCTGGTCTGGCTTCTCCAGATGTCAGGGTCTGCCTCATCTTTCACCTCCCCACCTCCACCTCACCAGGAAGGCAGACCTCTCGCAATACGACCTTAAAGGACACCTGCAAATGGTAAATCCACAAAACAGGTGCAGAGAGCCCATGGGTGGTTTTTTTTTTTAAGTTTCCAGTTGACTGATCATCAAGGAATTAAAACAAAGAGATGCCATTTTCCACTCCTCAAATGGCAGAGATTTTTAAAAGAACAGATCCAGGGCTGGCAGGGATTCAGTAGGATGGGTACCCACTGAGAAGTGTAAACTGCAATACCCATCCTGAAAGCAACCATGGCTTAGGAGCCTTAAGATGCTCATACACTTTGATCGGTGATTCCACTTACACAAACCCATCCTAAGGATTTAGCAGCGACTGATGTAAACATGAGTCTGCCCGTCATCTGCGCTCCTCACAGCAGCCTGAGTGATTTTTCTAGGACACGTCAGCTGGTGCCCCTCCTTGTCCATCACACTCGGACTACCATCCGAGGGGCTCCTGGGGGTCAGCCCTGCACCCCGCCTCCACCCCCCTTCTTCTTGCACCTGGTCAGGCCACTCCCACCTCCTTGCAGTTCCTAGACACACCTCTTTCCGCCCCCGCCCTACCCCCCAGGGCCTTTGCACTGATTCGGGGGCCTGGAACACTCCCCCCTGAAACCTTACCTGATTCGGGTTTCTGTTTGAATGTCGCCTCCATGTTTTATCCACATCCCTCCCCATTTTCCTATCCTCCTCTGTCCCTTTGCTCTGCTTTATTTTTGCATAGCACTTACCCCTACGTAAAACAACATTCATTTTGTTTACTTATTTATTCTTTGTTCTTTGTCTTCCCCGTAAGCATGAAAGAGACTATGTCTGTCCTGGTCTTAGCCACCGTTATAACCCCAGGGCCTGCATGATGCCTGGCAGGTACCACTACCCCAAGTCAAGGTTTTGAGAGCATTTCTTTTTAATGTTTTGTCCCTTCCTTTATTACCAGTAATTAAGAGTTAACTCTGGGGTTGGGGGGACCGTAACACCCTGTGCAGATCCTTTTGCTATCTCGGATGAATAGTTAAGAATAACATCAGGAAAGAGGGCAGAGGAATTTTCTCCAGAAACAGATCCACACTCACGCAGCCTTCCAGGTTCCCAAGAACCAAGCCTCTTCCCTAAAAAGTGTTTAATGCAGATGTTCTTCTATGGACTACATTTTCCACATAACTTTCAGGGACAAACAGTTGTTAATTTATTCCTCACAGTGGATCATTTCAACTGTTTTTTGTTTTTTTTTCCTCGTAAAGGCTGTGAACGAATTATGTTTTATCATGCCTTCAAAATCATCCTTAGAGTTTTGAGTCTTAATCTAATTGGAGCATTTAATTTTTTTATCAATCCAACGGATGGAAAAATCACTGCAGAAATAGAAAACACTGCCACAGAATGGCTCTTAATGACACAGAAGGGGCCCCTGAGACTGATAAGTTAACTCATGGTGAGAAATGTGTCCTACCTTTCAACGCTCCCCGACTGCCAGGCTCAGTAAACGTTTCCTTGTTTAAGGGGATATACCTTGGCAAAGTGAGAGTCAGTTGACTCAGCCCTACGTACGTTCCTGTTACTCTGCTGCATCTCACGCTGACGCGTAACTGCTGTGCTGACAGAGGCGCCGCTGAGCGACAGGCCCCGTGAGTGGACCAGAGCCTGCAAGAGAGTTCTTTTCCCCGGAATCACTAAGTCAGTGATTAGTCATTCTCACTGCTGAGAGGTGTTCTTTATTAAAAACATGTTTAAATTAATCACGTTACATCCGTACCGTGGAACACTACCATTAAAGTATCAAAATTCATGTTAAGAACCTTATGTGAGGACAGAGAAACGTCAGCTGAAGGAAATCCGGGGATAAAGCAACATAAAAAACAGCAATCCTATTTGGGAAAAATGTATACCTGAAAAACTACCTTGTATTATAGGAAAGCTACGCGCCAGAACTGCAGTAGTGTCCTCGATAAATCACAGTATCATCAGTGGCTTTTATTTGTACTTCTCAGTATTTTTCAGATTTTCGACAACAGGCATGTGTTATTTTTATGACTCTGCAAAACCAGGACACGTGACTCACTGTAATGTGTTTGAATCGGAAGGTCCAGGTCCTGCAGGGCAAGGAGCCCCCCTGTTTTCTGCAGTGTTTCCAGGGAGGGATGGTGGTCCACTCCGGGAGACGGGAGGAGGAGGAAGACAACGCACAGAGTGAGTCACTTTTGCTGGTGGAATTCGACTCCGCTCTCCTCTTGGGAAGGTATTTTTATAGGCGTGGGGCTTTGGAGTAACTCTCTTGACCAGCGAAGGCCTCCTGATGTCTGCCTTATAAATCAGCTTCCTGGGTGCCTCCCCTCCCCCTTCCTTCCATGGAGTTGCCTTCAGAAAGCAGCTTTGCATAAAGGAGGCCGCAAGATGACTCGACCTTAAACTGGATCCTGGAGGGGGGGAAAAAAAAAACCTGTGATCTTCTAAATTATGAGATTTTTTGTTGACCAGCATCCAAAAACCAAAAAAGAAATCATAGTTTCAGAGCCTCTTAAAAAAATATGCCTGTTATGACTTACCTAGATCTTTATAAATAAATTATGTAAAACTGGTTTTTCTGCATCGTGCACTTTGGGCAGCCTGCTTCTAACTATAACTCCAACAAGACTGGCTTCCTGGGACTCAGTAAGACCGCAGCCTGGCCTCGCCTCCACCTGCCCCTCCAGACACAGAAAGGAGGCGGGGCGTGGGCTGCAGTGCAGGCTCCCCTTCCCTCCAGGCCCCCTCCCCACGCCACCACGTCCTGACTGTGCCACTGGTGCCCCCTGCAGGCGAGTGGAGGCTGTACTGTGTGCGCGGAGAAGTGCCCGTGGAAGGGAACTTGCTGGAGGTGGCCTGTCACTGCAGCAGCCTGAGGTCCAGGACGTCCATGGTCGTCCTCAACGTCCACAAAGCCCTCATCTACCTGTGGCACGGATGCAAAGCCCAGGCCCACACGAAGGAGGTCGGAAGGACTGCGGCCAATAAAATCAAGGAACAGTGAGTGCTGTGTGTGTGTGTGTGTGTGTGTGTGAGCACCTCTCCCGAGGGCTTCCCGGGTGCAGGCTAAGGATCCCGAGGTCCCCGTGGACGCCCTGTGTGCCCAGAGTGACTCAACGTGGGAAGTTGAGCCCCACGTGGTCAGGGGCCCTGAAGGTCCAAGTTCACGTGACACGCGTCCAGCCCAAACCTCTCCCCCGTGAGGGCTTCCCCGCTTCCTGAGGACTTACCTGCCTCCGTAAAAGGCACAGGAGCCCCAGCAGCTTCTTTGAAGGTGTGATCTGGCTTTTGAATTGTCAACCTGGAGTCCTTGGTTATTTAAAGAGAGCAAATTTCAAATATCATTTAGGGGAGCAGAGTTGGTTGTATCAGAGCAGTGGAAGGTTTAAGGGCATTTAGCCAAAGACAGTTGGGAGACTGTCAGACTGAGGAATGCCCCCTCCTTCGGGGACAAGTGTGTTCCCCAGCATCCGAGGCAGCTGCCCGAGTGCTGGGGTCCCTTCCTTTCCCAGACAGGCACCCACAGGTGCCCACGACCCCTTGGCGGTACACCGTGACAGCGCTAGGTGAGGACCCACCCGGGGGAGGGGAAGGCGGGGAGAGCCCAGAAGAAGCTGTGCCGCCCACCACCTGCCCAGGTGCCTCTGTGCATCTCGGGCAGCCAAAGAGCCCAGTGCCCCCTCGAGCTGAGACCTGGGAGGACCTTGGTGACACCCGTACAGTGGAAAGGAAGAGTCTCCCGGGGCCACATCCCACCAGGTGCCATCTGGTAAAATTCATTCTCTGGGCACCAAAGCGGTGCGGCCAGGGTCTGCTTCCCCCTGACGGCGCACACGTGACCCAGCGCACGTGGAGAGCGGGGGGTGGGGGGGACGGGGCGGGGACCTTCCAGTTGGTGGACAGCTGTGAAGCGAGATGCTTCCTCTCCCGACATCATTCTGAGGGCCAGGGAGCTAGATGATAGACAGGGTTCAGCCAGGTCTCACAGGGCACTGAGGCTCATCAGGTTCGCCCCTGGACCCCTGAGAAAAAAACAAAATGAATAACTTATCCCCTCATTCAACAAACACTTATGAGCTGCCGCCTGAAGTCAAGCACAGATCTAGGGACCAGGGCCGTGCGAGGCGACACACCCAGCCCTGGGACGAGGAACGGTAAGTATGTACGTGCCATCTAAAAACACTGATTGTTTTCATCACGGCTTCTCTGTAATCCGACGTTCCTCTCTAAGGGCCAGGCCAACCCCTCCCTGCTGCACACACTCAGATACTACAGAGCGTGTTTTTATTCGTCACAAGAATTGTTCTAGTTAGTTAGAAAGTAGGAGCGAGCTGGTGAACCGATCTGCAGATTTAGTAGGGATCTAATTTTGTGCTGCCCTCACTCCTGGGCCTGATAAAAACTCTCGGACTCTCTCTGTGCAGATGTCCCCTGGAGGCCGGGCTGCACAGTAGCAGCAAAGTGACAATTCACGAGTGTGACGAAGGATCGGAGCCCCTGGGATTCTGGGACGCTCTGGGGAGAAGAGACCGGAAGGCCTACGATTGCATGCTCCAAGGTAACCCCCGGCCCCGGCACCCCAGCTCACTCGGTGCGCGTTTACACACACGTGCTCTGTACAGCACACCGGGAGCTACACCCAGGCCGACTCCTCTGGGGCCAGCAACACGACAAGGAGGCTAAATAACGCGTATGACTGATCGTGATGCCAAGGAAAAGCTGTGTGTGTCAGAAAAGAGGTACAGGTGACAGAGGTGGAGAGTTAAAAAGAAAGATCTCTTCCTCCAGGAGAAAAATCACACAAGGCTCCATGGAAGACAGCACTTACCGGAGCCTTGGAGGTGTAGGTGTGGCTGGGAGAGAAGTGAAGGAGTGGGGAGAATTCCAGGCAATGAGCTGAGCACAGCGTCAAGCTCTGGAGCAAGACGCTTTCAGTGTAGCCGGCATCCAGGGTGCAGGGAAATAGTGGGGTTTAAATGAGAGAGTGGGTCGGTCTTGTCCTCAAATACACAAGATACAGATCGACATACCTGCAGAATAACGTCAGAAAAAAGCTAACAATTATTAAGCCGTTAAGGCGAGCCAGGCCCTGTCTAAACACCTGCTGGACGTTTACTCACTCAGTGCTCACAACCCAACAAGCTGCCCTGGTCACCGATGGGGAAACTGAGGCCTGGGGTGGTTAACCAGCTTGCCCGGGTTGGACAACAGTGGGATGTCCTCATGACCGCACCACCATACTGCCTCTCAGCTTTTACAAACTTTTACATAGGTTTTTAAAGTACAGTTGACCCTTGAACAACATGGGGGTTAAGGGCCAACCGTGCGCGCGCACGCGCACACACACACACACACACACACACAGTCGAAAATCCACATGTAGCTTGTAACTCCCACCAAACTTCTCTACTCACAGCCCACTGCAGACCAAGAACCTTACCGAGAACATAAAAGAGTTAACACACAGCTTGTAGGTTATGTGTATTAAATACTGTAATTCTTACCATAAAGTACGCTGGAGAAAACAAGATGTTATTAAGACAATCATAAGGAAGAGAAATTACATTTACTGTATCGTATTTATCGATACCGTAAATTTACATCATCTGTTTACGAAATGAATTGTCAGTACCTACATCAATATTCTCTTCAATGATACAAAACACTATAGGTGTTATACGTATTACTAACACTAGACATCAAAAGTGAAAAGATACACATATGTTCCCATATCTCTTCCCTCTATGTATATGTATAAGTGATTGGCTTTGTTATAAAGCTGAAACTAACACACCACTGTAAAGCAATTATACTCCAATAAAGATATTTAAAAAAAAAAGAATAAAGCTTCCAAATAGACTCAGGAAAAAAAGAAAAGATAACGTGGAAAAGAAATTCATGTATACAGGCATAACAAAGCAGCAGCGATATGACTGCTTTACAGTCGGCTAGTGACATTGATAAAATGCTACACAGCAGCCCAGTCTACGCACTAATGAACAGTTATAAAATTTTTATGGCACACAGTGTTACAGTCCTACTCATAATAAAGTACTGGAAACACTGGTACATTTTTATAAAAATCACTTACCCGTGATGATAGGCTGATACACAGCTTCCCCAATGAGAGAGAGGTGTACCGTACGGTAATGTAGTTCTTTGAAAGCGAAGCTGTAAAACAGTAAGAAAACTAACACATTTTATTTCAGCTATCGCTCGCCTATGTAAGTAAGGACGGGCCAGTATCTACATATATTTGATGCATTCATGACATACCTAAATTTTCTTACTTTTTTCAATATTTCTAGGCTATTCAGTTTGTCTGCAGGTTTTTTCAGTGTCACAAATCTCCAAAAAAATTTTTCCAATTATTTGTTGAAAAATCTCCATGTATTAAGTGGACCTGTGTGTGCAGTTCAAACCTGTGTTGTTCAGGGGTTAACTGTACTGCATATTGATGATGGGAAATGTTTGTTTGAAAGTACAAAGAAATTAAGAAAGAAAATAAGATCCTTATAATGACGTCTTTCAAAGATGTGAACCAGAATTAACATTTCTTTATGCAACAAATACTTATTTTTTAAAATAAAATTTGGATAGCATTCTTTATACACACTGTTTTGCAGCCTGCTTTTTCCCCTGAATTTATTATGAACAATTTCCCAAATCCTATTTTAATATTTAGACTTTTAATGGCTGCAGGGTATTTCATGAGTGTATCTGCCACTCTCTACTTAGCCTGTGTCCTATAGTTGGAGAGCTGAGTTCTTTCCAGTTTTCCTCTAACAATAATAAAGCTGCAAATAATTTTCAAAAGAATCATCTGCATTCATTTCTAGTTAAGGTAAATTCCTAGACATGGATCTCCTTTGTTGAAGTTAGTATAAAAGCCTTACAGTTACAGATCAGCAAGTGTCCCCAGAACACTGGCACCAAATTCCACTCTCGCCAGCAATTTACAGACGTGTACGTTTCACAACACAATCATACACTCAGTTTACTTTTTCCTGTTGGCCAACACGATGGTAGAAATTACTGTCTAAACACTGTTATAACTTAATGTTTTAAATTAGAATGTTAAATGCTTTGTATATGTATTTTTTAGCCGTCTGTGCTTCCGTTTAGGTGAATGTTTTATTTGTGCCTTCGCATTTTTTAGACATTTATTGTTTCATTATTATCTTCCTTTATAGACTACTAAGGATATTACCAGGTTTCCATATTTCCCATTTTGTCACTTGCCTTTTAGTTTTGTTTGGTTGGGGGTGCTGTTTGTATAATGTAATTTTTCATTTTTATGTTGTTAATGCATAAATCTCTTCTCCTTGAATTATACTTCTTTCGTAATTATGATTAAAAAGGCCTTCCCCACCTCCAAGTTCAGGTAAACCCCCCCTTTTTTACACTTTACAATGCTTTGATCATTTCATGTCTAACAAACATTAATTCTCCAGTCCACCTGGAATTTACTTTGGTGCATATTTTGTCTTTAGCTTTTGTTCTCTTTTCTTTCCAAAGATCCTGGAAATTTTAACTTCACACCCCGCCTGTTCATCCTCAGTAGCTCCTCTGGCGACTTCTCAGCCACGGAGTTCATGTATCCAGCCCGAGACCCCTCTGTGGTCAATTCTATGCCCTTCCTGCAGGAAGACCTGTACAGCGCCCCGCAGCCAGGTATGGCCCACAGAAGGGGGTAGTCGTGCTGAGGCAGCAGAAGGCACGCCTCCCGAAAAGGCTTTTTACTTTTGCATCTAGTAAAGCAGTTTTTAATTTGCCAAGTATACACCTTTTTTAATATTATCTCATTTAATCTTTATATTATCTCATTTAAAACTCACACCTCCCCCGCAAAGGAAGTTGACATCAATCACATATTATAGTGTAAAAAACTGACCCTCAAGTTACTCAACTCACCCAAATTCGTCAGTTAAGAATAGGTTGAGTGCAACTGTGTCAGGCATGAGTCTCTGCTGTTCTCTCAGCCTTCCCTCCAGCTTGCTGCTTCATGGTCTCCATGTGGCTGCCCCTGCTCCAGCCATCATGTTTCTGTTGAAAACAAACAGAAGGAAGAGTAGGGAAAAGGGCAATAATGATGGCCATGTCTCTCTCTTACCAGAGAAAGCAAAAGCTTTCCCAGAAGCCCCCAGCAGACTTCCGTTTACATCCCCCTGGCCAGAGCTCTGTCCCATGGCCACCCCCCAGCTGCAAGGGAACCTTGCAAGAGTCCAAGGAGCAGGGGGTTGGGAGTATCTGTGGAGTGAGCCAAAGAGCAGTGTCTGGCATGCTGCACAGCAGGGCCAAGACCCGTGTCTTCTGATTCCAAGGTCAGGGCTGTATCCACTTGACTGCCACCTCAAGGCAGAAGCTGTGCGCTCTTGTCGTGGGACAGTCACAGTCACCAGAGACCAGGCGGTAGACACAGTTGAGGCTGAGGTCGGCCGCCCTGGCCTCACGGCATCTCTGCTCTCATATTACAAGAGCCTGGAGCGGCACCAGGAACTTCCCGGACCCCGGCAGCCCCGGTCACCACCTTAAAACCTCGACGGTGCACGGGGTCACAGGGTCATACTGGGGAACTATCAGCCAGTGTCTTAAAAGGGGCTGCTACCCACCTCTTCGTCCTGAGGCTCAGGTGGGGCAGCCTCCACTGGGCTTTTCAGGCATGTGATTACCACAGGATTCTGAGATGCAGGCTAGGAAAGGACTCAGGCGAGCTGGGCTGGCGGGTGTGAGAGCCCTTGACCACGTGAAAGGGTCAGGCTGACGGTCTGCTGAAGAGAAAAGGGAGCAACACTTGATTTCCAAAGCCCATTCCTCCCTGCAAGAACCATGGACTTAGATCGCCTGCAGAGCAGTCCTATGTGGGGCATGACCACTGATGACCCGAGGGCCAGCGTGATGTACTCCCCAACGTTCAGTACGCATTTTGGGGATCAGCGGCGCTGACAACCCCTTGGGGGTCACGTGTGTCATCTGTCCCACTCTTCTCAACCGGCCAGGACCCAGAGGGCGGCTGCAGGAGGGGCAAAGGGGGAAGGAATGGGGGGAGAGGGAGGAAAGAGCCCACCTCATCAACGCCATCTCTCTGCCTCGAGGCATCTCCTGCTTCACCGTTCAAAGGGCCAAGACATCAGGGGCACCCTCCCTGTGGCCCTGAGTTTACCTGCCAAGCGGATTCTCTCTCGCACTGACCGAGGCGGCAGGGTGGGAGGCGTCGGTTCGGTGTGGGGCAGAGCCCCTGACTAGACGTCTGCTCTGCTCCGCCCTCGCAGCACTTTTCCTTGTTGACAATCACCACGAGGTGTACCTCTGGCAGGGCTGGTGGCCGGTGGAGAACAAGATCACCGGCTCCGCCCGCATCCGCTGGGCCTCGGACCGGAAGA
>NW_006798732.1:671440-674235 GCF_000442215.2 Lipotes vexillifer | reverse complement strand
CGCCATGGAGACGGTGCTGCAGTACTGCCGAGGTGAGGCCGCGGCGGCGGGGCGGGGGGCAGGGGCACCCTCCATCCGGACGCCCGCTGGCTCTCTGCAGAGTTGCTCAGAGTCCCAGACCACACTTCCCTTTCCACGGGTGCCAGCAGCCTGGATAAAGCCAGCAGACAGCCCTGAAACCGACTGCTTTCCCTTGAACTCTCTTGAGGCTTATTACTTTTGAGATTAGTACATTCTCAGCTGCCAGCATGAATGAGATTCCATTCTTCTCTCTTTTTTAAATTTAAGTAGAGTCGATGGAGAATATTCTGTTACAGGTGTACGATATAGTGATTCACAATTTTTAAAGGCTGCACTCCATTATAGCTATTATAGAATGTCGGCCTATACTCCCCGTACTGTACAATATACCCTGGTAGATTTTATACCTAATAGTTCGTACCTCTTAACCCACTCCCCCTATATGGACCCTCCCCCCTTCGACAAACTAGTGAATATCATTTTTCTCTTTTATATGATGAGGCCAAATAACCTGTCACCCTCGAGGTTAACGGCTGAGTTGTGGGATGCCTGGCCTGGTTAAAACCCTTCTGCACTCAGGATCAATCATGCTGCGGGACACCAGGCCCCATCCACGCACTGTCACCCCCGTCAGAGAGTAGAGAGCACCCCCAAACGGGCTGGAAGGCCAAATGGCAACCTTTCTGTCATCTGTTATTCTCTCTAGTGTTTTCCCTAAAAAGAAAGATCTGCAGTCAATTCATGGCTTTTCTACTATACCATCCACCTGAAACGTCTGGTCTTGTATATAAAACGGAGATGCCAGTGATTACTTTCTTACCTGAATTTTTAAGATTTCATTGATTGGTATTGCTGAACATGTACAGCTGATTTTCTCTCGGAAAGCTCTTTCGTAAAAAATAACAATAAACTTCCCACCAAATGTTTAAGCTAAAGTAGCTTCTAAAATGCTGCCATTAGCTGGTAATTCACACCGAACTCAACGCTGGGTTAGGCAATCAGAGGAACACTTCACCACAGGTGAGTCCAGGAGGGACGGTCCCACCCAGACGCCACAGAGAGAGGCTTTTGCTTTTCTCCCATCCAGGGACCCAGCAGTGTTCTGTTGGGTTCAGGAAGTTCAAAGTCACGTCGATCCCAGGCAATTTCATGCACAGTCGCGTGCATGAAATTAACATTTTGTAAACATCGTGGCGGGGAGGGGCTACAAACTCCTGACTTCCATTTTAACCCCGAAGTCAAGAGATGCAAACAGGGAAAACCTCACAGGGGAGAAGCCAGGGCCGTCGGGGCCACGCTGGGTCTGTGACATCTGCTTGTGTGTGACCGCAGGGAAAAACCTCAAGAAGCCGCCCCCCAAGTCTTACCTCATCCACGCCGGTCTGGAGCCCCTGACCTTCACCAACATGTTTCCCAGCTGGGAGCACAGAGAAGACATCGCAGAAATCACAGAAATGGTGAGCACGCCCCTTCCCTGTCCAGGGGGCCCCCTGCCTTTCGGACTGTGGGAGGACCTCACCTGGGGAGAAGCGGCCAGTTGCATTTCACGTGGGAACACGTTTCCTTGGTCACGACACGTTCACCAGAGTCTACTCAGAATCAGCTCAGGAAGAGGAAGGGTCTTTTGGTAAAATCTACACGCGGCTTTTACGGTCAGACACTTAAACGCAAAGGTGAATTTAATTAATTTGGAGACGACGCATAAATAAAAGCAGCCGTCTCTTCCTCCCGTTAGCTAAAGATCCGTTGCTTCTCCAGGTCCCTATAAGGCACCGCAAAAGCGCCCCGGGTCTCAGACCCTAACCTTGGGTCAGAGGAGACGCGAAATAAGTCCATGGGGAGGTCCCTGCTCGGCTGAGTCAGGGAGTAGATGTGTTGTGAGCCTGTCCTGAGGGGTATGTGGCTCATTATGAGCCAGAGCGTTACCCTTTCCAACTGCACCGAAAAGAGGAAGCTTACTGCCGCTGTGTAGAATTTCTCAGTGTGTGAGCTTTGAACGCTGCTTGCAGCAGCGATCCCAAGGGCGTTTTTGCTGTTGTGGGAGACAGCTTTGTTCCGTTCAGACTTTCTCACTGTGTAGGAGGAGGGCCACTTCCCTGGCAGAGATGACGTGGAGGGGTATTTTGATAGGCGGTCTGGATAAGTTTAAACAAACAGCAAAAGTGTGCCGTTGCTCGACCACGGAGAGGGCCTGCCTCATCTCTGCTGGTGACCCTAAACTAAGCTCGCTCCCTGGAACCCAGTGGACTTGACCTTCACAGATGGGGACTCAGGCCGCCTGGGAGCCGACAGGCATGGCAAGGTGGCTCTATCCGTGACGAACGGGTGACCCAGGACACCTCAGAGCTCTAGGGGTTACGAGCCCCGTTGCTGCGGTCCAAGTTCAATTACATCAATCACTGCCATTGTCCCGTGTGCCCTGCAGACCCCCGGGGGCTGGCCGGGGGCCTCTGGGGTGTCCTGTACAGCCTGCAGGCCATCGGCCAGTCCGCCGTCAGGCAAGAGCCTCTCACTAAGAGCCGCTCTGTGCCAGGCACTGCTCCGAACACCGCACTCAGCTTCGCCTCTAATTTTCACAACAGTCCACTAAGATCCAGCTGCTTCTTATCCCATTTCACCGGCGAACTAGCCGAGGCACGGACACTCGGAGAAGCTCGCCCCGATCTCTGACGCGTTCCCTCCGCCACTCGCCCCCGATCCCTGGTCTGTGTGCAGCTGAATTCACATCATTCCCCACACACACCTCCACCCAAAGGAGGTAGCCCACTGGGGGG
>NW_006798732.1:657806-671430 GCF_000442215.2 Lipotes vexillifer | reverse complement strand
GGGGGGGGGGGGGGTCCCAGGTTTAACAGAGGAAGATCGTTCACCCAGAAAAACCTGTTCAGATGAAATGCACACAGTGGTTTAAAAACAAAAAAGACCTCAGTTCAGCCCCAGCATATTCTAGATGCGTTTTCTTACCTCCTTTTTCTATTGAGGATTAAGAGATGGGGTCTGAGGGGATGGAGGGGGGGTGGTTCCTTTTAAGGTTAACTGTTTTTAAGTATTTGTAAACAAGTTCCATTGTTTGCATGCTTCCAGCCTTTCAACTTCACAGTCAGTCAGTCATCTTCTGGATAATTCACTCGTGTGATAGTCCCTAAACGTTTTCCTGATGTATCTGAAATGCCATGCAGGGTGAGATGGCATCTCAGAGCCTCATCTCCCTGAGCGGGGTCTCCAGGCTGCGGTGCAGATGGGCCCGGGGGGCGTATTTTCAGGCACATGATGATACGCGCTCAGATGTGGGACGCGGAGGCCCCTCTCTGCCCCTCCTCTTCTCCAGGACACGGACGTTTCAAATCAGATCACCCTGGTGGAGGATGTCTTAGCCAAGCTGTGCAAAACCATTTATCCACTGGCCGACCTCCTAGCCAGGCCCCTGCCCGAGGGAGTTGACCCTCTGAAGCTGGAGATTTATCTCACCGACGAGGATTTCGAGGTAGGCGCTCATTCGGGTGGGACAGCATTTGAGCACAGCATGCGTGGCTCGTCGGAGGGTCCTTTCACTCAGGGCGTTTCTTTCCCTCCTTCCAGTTTGCGCTAGACATGACCCGAGACGAATACAATGCACTGCCTGCCTGGAAGCAGGTGAACCTGAAGAAAGCAAAAGGTCTGTTCTGAGTCATGAGATGCTGGAGGAACCTCTGTTGTCACTTTCAATACTGTTGGACCAGGAAAATGGAGGTGTTTTGTTTTTGGAAGCGGGGTATGGCTAGTCCTTTAAAAAATATTTTTACATCTGCGTTTTCGAAACCTGAAGCGATCAGCTCTCCTGCTTGTTTGGGAGTTGTGTATTTTGTAAATGTTCCAGAAAACTCTCTGGAAACACACCTTCCACGACTGAGCAGACGATGTTTATAAGGCATCCGCATCCCCACGCGCGCTCACGCAGGGGGTCCTCAGCGAAGGCCACGGCACTGCCCTCCTGGTCCTGCTAAGCGCTGCCTGTTATTATTATTTTTTTTTAAGCAGTTCCCTTTATAAATTGTTATTTTGATAGTTTGTGGATTCTAAATATATATATATTTATATAAACACCATATAAATCAAATATGTATTTAACAAAGCAATATGTATTCATTCACTTTTAAGGGGTTTTTTTTGGTGTCAAAATGATATTAAAAGGTCGTTGCTTCTGTTGAGTTAGCTCTGCCGCCAGTGCGTACCTTCACCCACGTCCAGAGGCGCCTCCTTCAGCGTTAAGTCTGACTCGATCTGAGTGCTGCTTCCGGTGCTAAGATGAACAAAGAATTTATACTTCCAGGCACAGGCTCCTAAGAATCTGTGCAGATCCACCTTTCTACCTTAATATCGCCCCCAAATGTATAGTGCCTTGTATTATGTACAGTTTATATACAGAAAAAAGTTTGCTCTGCGTTTTTTGACGATGGTTTGGAACATTATCTACAATTTTACGCTGAAATGGTAGAAATTTTAAAACGAATCTCAATTTCTAATACCTGTTGTAAAAATTAAATGTGTCATTCGGCGATGGAAGACTCCAAAATAAAAGGCTTCAGAATAAACACGACTATGAATTGATTAGTTCACACTGAGTGAGTTCCTTTCTGAAAAATATTTTTTTGTAAATGTTAGCCTAGTACCAGTATTCCACGATTCAGTATTAACTGCCGTAACTTTTAATTTAGCTCAGGGCAAGATGTAATACAAGGCTATAAGACTCAACAGACAGATATTCAGCCCATAAAATAAGTTGTAAGTCCTATGCTGAAGAACATATTTTTGCAAGTCATCATTCGACAGAAGCCCTTTACCCTCAGCTATAGCTAGCTGCATCTCAAATTCAAGAGCTCAGTGCCTTTTTAAAAACACTGCATACATAAGGCATTTAGAAAGCGTTAAAAACTCCTCACCAGGGCTTCCCTGGTGGCGCAGTGGTTGGGAGTCCGCCTGCCGATGCAGGGGACACGGGTTCGTGCCCCGGTCCGGGAGGATCCCACGTGCCGCGGAGCTGCTGGGACCGTGAGCCACGCACGGCCACTGAGCCTGCGCGTCCGGAGCCTGTGCTCCGCAACGGGAGAGGCCACGGCAGTGAGAGGCCCGCGTACCGCAAAAAAACAAAACAACTCCTCACCACCAGCTCTTATGTTCTTAAACTCCTAGGTCCAAGGGAAAAAAATTTGAAAAAGAAACTAACACAACACTGTAAAGCAACTACACCCCAATAAAAAGAGAAAGAATATGTATAACTGAGTCACTGTGCTGTACACCTGAAACTAACACAACACTGTAAATCAGCTTACTTCAGTCAGTCAGTCAAACCCCAAGTCCCTGGTCTTGAACAAAGACCACAGAGCCCGCTGTGAGTTAGCACCACCCGCCTTGGTCTTAGTTCACACGTCGATCACAGAATTTCCTTAAACTCTGTCGCTGACTCATGAGCGCCACCCCCGCCCCCCATGCCCCAGGACTGCGCCGGGTCAGGGGTCTCTACCTGCTCTGGCCCTACCACTTGATGACTGTGTGACATTGGGCAGTCATGGAACTGTCCCACCTCGATCTGCTCTTTTTTAAGGAAAAGAAATCAATCCTATAACTGCCCACATCCCAGGATTGATTCTTGGCGAGGAGGGCTAGATCCCCACTGCTACCAACGTTACCGTCATGGCAGTGGACTCAGGAAAGCAAGAGAGTTGAAGTTAAGGAACGCAGTCACGCACCTAGAAATGACAGGTTCGACCCAAGCAAGTAGAACCTTCCAAAGAAAAAATGTAGAAGGAAGAGTAGAGAGAGGGGTTCAGACTGTGTGTCCCATGGGTAGTAGGCAAAGAGGAGCAGAGGGGGGTGCACAGAGCCAGGAGGACAACCAGTGAGTGTCAGAGAGGCAGGGCTGCCTGCGTCGTGACAGTCCAAGGAAATCACCTGGCTCCTTAGACGCACAGAAAGTAACCAGGGCTGTGATGAGAACTTCCAGAAGACAGCCTGCTGTAGGTGTGATGCATAACACAGAGTCATCGGCAATACCCATTACCCCAAACTGTCCCAAATGCTTTAAAACCGCGTACATCCACTGGTACTAAACACTGTGCCCCAGCGCTGTGCTTTGTCTGCCTCTGGCCTCTTCTCTGTAAACAGGGCACCCTGTGTGGAATTTCATAATTACTTTTCGCCTCTTTTCTTGAGCTGTTCCCAACTCTCTCTCTGGCCTGCAGGACTAGATCCTCTCTTATGTGGCTCTGTGATCCTTTTCCCTTCGTAGCAGGACATGACCTTTGCATCCTGGGAAAGGACCCCACCTGAACACACGACATGCTAAAATCTCAACAACTCAACCACCTGGGCTGCACCTGTGCTATGCAGTTGGACCTGTACAGCAGGTGCCACTCCAAGGCAAACCATCTGGGGAATTTTTTTTTTTTGCGGTACGCTGGCCTCTCACTGTTGTGGCCTCTCCCGCTCCCTCTCCACAGCCTCAGGACACACGTGACATCTTGTCTCCACCCAGATACCCGTTCCCCTCTTTAAAAGTCCTTGAGTTCAAAAGCAGCAAATGAAGAAAACACCAACTGTTTTTAATAAAAATTCCCACAGGAATACAAGCTGGTCCCAAAGGACAGGAGCCATTGCCCCAATATGTCCTTCTCGGGCTGTGCCCGGGTCAGGGTCAAAGACTGCTCAGGAGCCCACTTCATTCTCTCCTTATTTTAAAACTTCAGCCCCACTTGTGGCAGAGCTCCCATTCTGGTAAAAGGAGATGCACTCCAGAAACAGCTTGAGAATCCGTTTTGGCCTTTCACTTTTGTTTTTCTTGCTTTCTGATTATAAAAGTAACACTGTCTGGGCTTCCCTGGTGGCACAATGGTTGAGAGTCCGCCTGCCAATGCAGGGGACACGGGTTCGTGCCCCGGTCTGGGAAGATCCCACATGCCGCGGAGCAGCTGGGCCCGTGAGCCATGGCCACTGAGCCTGCACGTCCAGAGCCTGTGCTCCGCAATAGGAGAGGCCACAACAGTGAGATGCCCGCATACCGCAAAAAAAAAAAAAAAAAAGTAACACTGTCTACACAGAGACTTGTAGTACACAAATGTTCACGGCAGCATCATTCATAATAACCCAAACCTGTAAACAGCCCACCATTGGCTGAGAAACAGATAAACAAAATGTGGTACATCCACACAATGAAATACTATCCAACAGGAAAGTGAACAAAGTACTGATCCCCACCTGCAACATGCATGGACCTCAGAAACATCACCATTCAAGGGTTGGGTTTTGGGGATGAGCAGACGCAAACTATCATATATAGGATGGATAAACAACAAGGTCCAACTGTATAGCACAGGGAACTATATACAATATCCTGAGATAAACCATCATGGAAGAGGATGATGAAAAAATATATGTATAACTGAATCATTTTGTTGTACAGCATAAATTAACAAAACAAAAAGACAACTCACAGAATACGAGAAAATATTTGCAAATGAAGCGACCAACAAGGGATTAATCTCCAAGATACACAGATGGCTCATACAGCTCTATGTCAAAAAAATAAACAACCAAGTCAAAAAATGAGGAGATCTAAATAGACATTTCTCCAAAGAAGACATACAGATGGCCAAAAAGCATATGAAAAGATGCTCAACGTCACTAATTATCAGAGAAATGCAAATCAGAACTACACTGAAGCAAGCATCAGCTCAGACCGGTCAGAATGGCCATCATCAAAAAGTCTACAGACAAATGCTGGAGAGCGTGTGGAGAAAAGGGAACCCTCTTGCACTGTTGGTGGGAATGGAAATTGATACAGCCACTATGGAGAACAGTACGGAGGTTCCTTAAAAAACTAAAAATAGAACTACCACATGATCCCACAATCCCACTCCTGGGCAGATATCTGGAGAAAACCATAATTTGAAAAGATACCTGCACCCCTACATTCATAGCAGCACTATTTACAATAGCCAAGGCATGGAAGCAACCTAAATGTCCAATGACAGAGGAATGAATAAAGAAGAGGTGGTACATATATACAATGGAATATTACTCAGCCATAAAAAAGAAACAAATAATGCCATTTGCAGCAACCTGGATGGACCTAGAGATTGTCATACTAAATGAAGTAAGTCATAGAAAGACAAATATCATATGATATCACTCATATGTGGAATCTAATTTTTAAAAAAATGATACAAATGAACTTATTTACAAAACAGAAACAGACTTAGAGATATCGAAAACAAACTTAGGATTACCAAAGGGAAAAATGGGGGGAAGGGATAGGAGAAATCAGGAGCTTGGGATTAACATACACACACCACTACTATATATAGGATAGATAATCAACAAGGACCTACTGCATAGCACAGGGAACTCTGTTCAGTATTGTGATAACCTATATGGGAAAAGAATCTGAAAAAGAATGAAATATATGTATATGTATAACTGAATCGCTTTGCTGCACACCTGAAACTAACACAACATTGTAAATCAACCACACTCCATAACATTTAAATAAATAAATGGGGGGGGGGGGAAGAAACGTCATTCAATGAAAGAAGACGGACACAAAAGGCCACATATTGTTCAATTCCATTTATATGAAATTTCCTGAAAAGGCAAACCCATTCAGACAGATGAGTGGCGGCTCGAGATGGAGATGGGAGTGAAGGGGACTGGGGATGAGCCCCAGGGAACTTTTCTGGGGGGCGGGGGGGCTGACGGAAACAGTCTAGAGCTGGATTCTGGCCACGGCGGCACAACTCCGCAGAAGCACCAGAACGTGCTGAGCTGTGCAGACGCTGGTCTCTGGATGTTGATCTGGGTGTGTGTGAGGTTCTGCGGTCACGTGGGGCACAGTGTGAAGGCCCAGGTCAGCATTCAGTGCTCCTCACAGAGGGTGGGCGGCATCCAGCCAGGGCCCAGAGGGAGGGTTTAGGGATCGGTTTTCAAAGGCCGTTCTTGATCTGAGATCCAGATCCAGAGTCAGGGCCAGAAGCCTCAAAACAGGCCTCTGTGCAAAGCAGATCAGCAGTGTAGTGAGAGACTAGTAAGGGTCAGGGGGACAATAACACGTCAAGGTCAAGGTCATGATTCAAATGCGAACAATGGGCTCAAACTGAAAACTGAAATAATCGGAAATTGAATATATTGGTACAGTATTTGACCCAAAGAAAAAGCCCTACTTTACTTCCTCCTTTACTTGTAAGAAGTCAGTGCAGGGGGAGTGATGAAGGTGGAGTTGCTGCAGGACGCGGAGCTCACCCTCCCCCACAGATACGTCAGCGCCGCATCGACACGTGGGACGAGTCGCACAGAACACCCGCTGAACGCTGGCGGAAGACCTCGGACTGCTGAAAGGGCGAGAAAACCTTCACGCGCCGGGGTAGGAAAAAAGAAAGAAAGGAAGAAAGGAATCGGGATGGGACCTGTGCCCGGGGGAGGAAGCTACAGAAGAGGAGACGGGGAGACCAGCCAGGACACAGGGGAGCTTCAGAGCCTCAGAGGAGAGCACGGCGGCCGGTCTGCGGCAGCCAGAGCACAGGGAGAACTGCACAGTCAGTGCTGCCGTGCTGCACTCCCCAGCCTGAGGCGTGAGTCCGCCGGTGCAGGTGGGGGCTGGGGGCTGGAACTCGGACTTCGGAGGTCAGACCCAGAGAGAGGACTTGGGTTGGCTGTGCAGAAGCAGCCCGGGCAGGCTGGCATCTGGTGCAACCGCAACTGAGGGTGTAGGCAGAGGAAGCATGGGCTGCCTTAGAGGCCAGGCGCGATTGTTTGGGGGGGTGCACGAAGGAAGGGGTGGGACCTGGATTGTAGCCTTTTTCCCTGTGCACACACTCGCAGAGGGCAGGACGCCGCCTGCACGGGCTCCAGGAGTGGTCGAGAGCCGCCTCCACTCCCATCGCATGCTCCGGGGGCAGGCCTGGGCCTCCACAGCCACCCAGAACCCCAGGACTGGGCACCAGCCACCACGTCTGCACACCCCCGATCAAGGGGATAGTGATCAGTACATGCTGAGGAAGTAGGCGACGGGCATCAATACTGAAAACAGCCCTGGGCTGCCCTGGGGGCGCAGGGGTTGGGAGTCCGCCTGCCGATGCAGGGGACGCGGGTTCGTGCCCCGGTCCGGGAGGATCCCTCATGCCATGGAGCGGCTGGGCCTGTGAGCCATGGCCGCTGGGCCTGCGCATCCGGAGCCTGTGCTCCGCAACGGGAGAGGCCACGGCAGTGAAAGGCCCACGTACCGCAAACAAAACAAAACAAAACAAAAAGCCTTCACGCTAAATATATTAAACCCACACAAGCTACACAGGGTCACTCCCGAATATAAACAGCCCTCCAAGACCACAGTAGATAATTGCTTCTCCTAAACTCACAGAGTAAGAGAAATATGAGTAAAATGAAGAATCAGGGGAACCGCTACACCAGTGAAAAGACCGAGAGAATTCTTCAGAAATACCAAACACTGAAACAGACCTCTTCAGTTTAATAAACACCAACTCCAAAAAGGACATAATGAAAATACTGAAGGAATTAAGAAAGGCTATCAACAGAAATGCAGATTACTGTAAAAAGGAACTAGAAGATATAACAAGTAAGCAGGAAAAATTAGAAAACCCATTTGCAGAGATGAAAGCTGAGCTAAAGGCAATGAATAGCAGAATTAATAATGCAGAAGAAAGAATAAGTGACCTGGAAGATAGAATAATGGAAATCACCCAATCAGGAGAGCCGACAGAAAGCCAAATAAAAAAAAAAGAAAAAATGAAAGCAATATGAGACCTATGGGATAATGTAAAGTGTGCCAATCTACATGTAACAGGGATTCCAAAAGGAGAAGAAAGAGAAAAGGGGATCGAAAATGTATTTGAAGAAATTATGGCAGAAAACTTCCCAAACCTAAAGAAGGAAACAGACATCCAGGTACAGGAAGCACAGAGGGTCCCAAACAAGATAAACCGGAACAGACCTACACCAAGACATATTATAATAAAAATGGCAAAAGTTAAAGATAAAGAGAGGATTCTAAAGGCAGCAAGAGAAAAACAGAGAGTTAATTACAAGGTAACCCCCGGAAGGCTATCAGCTGATTTCTCTACAGAAATGTTGCAGGCCAGAAGGGAGTGGCTAGGTATATTCAAAGTCCTGAAAGGGAAGAATTCTGCAACTTAGGATACTCTACTCAGCAAGATTATCATTTAGAAGAGGAGGAGAGATAAAGAGTTTCTCAGACAAGCAAAAACTAAAAGAATACAGCAATACTAAACCTGTTCTAAAGGAAATATTGAAAGGTCTTTTCTAAATAGAAAACAAGAATCTATACCAAAGAGAAAATCACAATTGGAAAGAAAATCACTGAAATGAGCCAGTACACAGATTAAAAAAAAAAAAAAAAATCAAGTCAAAAAATTTCTATGAAAGTGATGATAACCACAATGAACAGCAGAAGGACAAACATGAAGGTGTAAAAGAGGACACGTCAAAATCATGAAGTGAGGGGGAGAAGGGTAAGAAAATGTAAATTTTTTTTTTTCCTAGAATGTGTTTGAGCCTATATGACTGCCAGTCTAAGGCAAGTAGATAATAGGAAGGGATTAACATACTTGAAAAACAGGGTAACCACAAATTAAAAACATAAAATAGATTCACAAAACCAAAAAGAAAAGAACATAAGTATAATAAAAAAAAATCATCAAACCACAATAGGAAAAAGAAAAAGAGACAAGGAAGAAATTTAAAATCAGTGGGAAAACAAGGTTTAAAATGGCAATAAATACATATCTATCAATAATTACCTTAAACGTCAATGGACTAAATGCTCCAATCAAAAGACACAGAATGGCAGACTGGATTAAAAAAAAAAAAACTGGAACCTACGATATGCTGCCTACAAGAGACATACATTAGGGCAAAGGACACACATATATTGAAAGTGAGGGAATGGAAAAAGATATTTCATGCAAACAAAAATGACAAGAAAGCAGAGGTAGCAGTACTCATATCAGACAAGACAGACTTTAAAACAAAAGCCATAAAGAAAGATAAGGAAGAACACTATATAATGATAAATGCATCAATACAAGAAGAGGATTTTACACTTGTCAACATATATACCCCTAATATAGGAGCACCCAAATACAACAAATACGAACAGACATAAAGGGAGAAAATGATAGAAATACAATAATAGTAGGAGACTTTAACACCCCGCTCACATCAGTGGACAGATCCTCCAGACAGAGAATCAATAAGGCAACAGAGATCCTAAATGACAAAATAGAACAGTTAGACTTAATTGATATTTTCAGAACATTACATCCAAAAAAACCAGAATATATATTCTTTTCAAGTGCACATGGAACATTCTCTAGGATTGACTACATACTAGGGCACGAAACAAGCCTCAACAAATTTTAAGAGTATAGAAATTATCTCAAGCATCTTTTCTGACAACGACATGAAACTAGAAATTAAACACAGAAAAAGAAATGAGAAAAAAATGATTACATGGAGACTAAACAACAAGCTACTAAAGCACCAATGGATCAAAGAGGAAATCAAAGAGGAAATTTTAAAATACCTTGAGACAAATGACAATGAAAATACAACCATACAAAATCTATCGGATGCAGCAAAAGTAGTTCTTAGAGGGAAGTTCATAATGATACAGGCCTTCCTCAAAAAACAAGAAAAATCTCAAATAAACAACCTAACCTACCACTTAAATAATTAGAAAAAGAACAAACAAAACCTAAAGTCAGCAGAAGGAAGTAAATAATAAGGATCAGAGAGGAAAAAAATAAAACAGAGATTAAAAACAATAGGAAAAAAAAAAGCAGTAAAACCAAGAGCTGGTTCTTTAAAGGGTAAACAAGATTGACAAACCTCTGGCCAGGCTCACCAAGAAGAAAAGAGAGAGAACCCAAAGAAACAAAATAAGAAATGAAAATGGAGAGATAACAACTGATACTGCAGAAGTACAAAAAACCACGAGGGAATACTATGAACAATTATATGCCAACAAATACAACAACCAGGAAGAAATGGACAAGGTTCTAGAAACATACAGCCCACCAAAACTGAATCAAGAAGAAAGAGATAATTTGAACAGACCAATCACCAGAAGTGAGAGAGAATCTGTAATTAAAAAAAAACAAAAACAAAAAAAACTCCCTACAAACAGAAGTCCAGGACCAGATGGCTTCACAGGGGAATTCTACCAAACATACAAAGAAGAACTTATGCTGATCCTTTTCAAACTCTTCCAAAACACTGAAGAGGAGAGAACACTCCCAAAGACATTCTATGAAGCCACCATCACCCTGATACCAAAACCAGATAAAGATACCACGAAAAAGAAAAAAGAAAAATTACAGGCCAATATCTTTGATGAATATAGACGCAAATATTCTCAACAAAATATTAGCAAACTGAATCCAAAAACACATAAAAAAGATCATACACCAGGACACAGTGGAATTCATCCCTAGTTCACAAGGATGGTTCAGCATATGCAAATCAATTAATGTAATACACCACATAAACAACGGAAAGACAAAAACCACATGATCACCTCAACAGATGCAGAAAAAGCATTCAACATTCATTCATGATTAAAAAACTCTTACCAAAGGGGGTATAGAGGGAACATATCTCAATATAATAAAGCTATTTATGACAACCCACAGCCAATATAATACTCAACGGTGAAACGCTGAAAGCCTTCCCGCTAAAGTCTGGAACAAGACAAGGATGCCCACAATCACCTCTTCTATTCAACATAGTATTGGAAGTCCTACCCACAGCAATCAGACAAGAAAAAGAAAAGTTATTCCAATTGGAAGGGAAGAGGTAAAATTGTCACTATATACAGATGATATGATACTATATATAGAAAACCCTGAGGACTCCCCACGAAAACTACTAGAACTGATAAACGAATTCCACAAGGTAGCAGGATACAAGATTAACGTACAGTTACCAGTTGCATTTCTTTACAACAAAAATGAAATATCAGAAATGGAATGTAAAAAAAAAAAATACCTCTTAAAATTGCACCCCCAAAAACATACATGGGAATAAACCTGACCAAGGAGGTGAAAGGCTTATATGCTGAGAACTATAAAATTACACCTATAAAATTGCAGTAGTAAAGGAAATTGAAGATGATTCAAAGAAATGGAAGAAAGATATCCCATACTCTTGAATTGGAAGAATTAATATTGTTAAAATGGCAATAATACTCAAAGCAATCTACAGATTTAACGCAATCCCTATCAAATTACCCATGACATTTTTCACAGAACTAGAACAAATAATCCAAAAATTTATACGGAACCATAAAAGACCCAGAAATGCCACAGCAATCCTGAGGGGGAAAAACAAAGCAGGAGGCATAACTCGCCCAGAATTCAGACAATACTACAAAGCTACAGTAATCAAAACAGCGTGGTATTGGTACAAAAACAGAATATACGGATCAACAGAACAGAACAGAGAGCCCAGAAATAAACACACACACCTACGGTCAATCTTCAACAAAGGAGGCAAGAATATAAAATGGGAAAACGACAGTCTCTTTAGCAAGTGGTGCTGGGAAAGTTGGACATGTAAGTCAGTAAAGTTAGAACACACCCTCACACCATGCACAAAAATAAACTCAAAATGGATTAAAGACTTATATATAAGACATGGCACCATAAAACTCCTAGAAGAGAACATAGGCAAAACATTCTCTGACGTAAATCATATCAGTGTTTTCTTATGTCAGTTTCCCAAGACAATAGAAACAAAAAGAAAAATAAACAAATGGGACCTAATCAAACTTAGAAGCTTCTGCACAGCAAAGGAAACCGTGAACAAAACGAAAAGACAACCTTCGGAATGGGAGAAAATATTTGCAAATGATGTGACTGACAAGGGCTTAATTTCCAAAATATACAAACAGCTTATACAACTCAACAACAAAAAAACAAACAACCCAATCGAAAAGTGGGCAGAAAACCTAAACAGACATTTCTCCAAAGAAGACATACAGATGGCCAAGAGGCATAAGTAAAGCTGCTCAACATCACTAATTATTAGAGAAATGCAAATCAAAACTGCAATGAGGTACCAGCTCACACTGGTCAGAATGGCCATCATTAACAAGTCTACAAATAACAAATGCTGGAGAGGGTGTAGAGAAAAGGGAACCCTCCTACACTGTTGGTGGGAATGTAAGTTGGCGCAGCCACTATGGGGAACAGTGTGAAGTTTCTTCAGAAAACTGAAAATAGAGCTGCCAATATGATCCAGCAATCCCACTCCTGGGCATATATCTGGACAAAACTATAATGCAAAAATATATATGCACCCCTAATGTTCATAGCAACACTATCCACAATAGCCAAGACATGGACACAACCTAAATGTCCATTGACAGACGAATGGATAAAGAAGATGTGTACATATATACAATGGAATATTACTCAGCCGTGAAAAAGAACGAAATAATGCCATTTGCAGCAACATGGATGGATCTAGAGGTTATCATACTAAGTGAAGTCAGACGGAGAAAGACAAATCTAACATGATATCACTTATATGTGGAACCTAAAATATGACACAAATGAACTTATCTATGAAACAGAAATGGACTCACAGACAGAGAGATCAGACTTGTGGCTGCTGGGGGTTTGCAGGGTGGGAGGGTGGTACAGAGAGGGATGGAGTGGGAGTTTGGGATGAGCAGATTCCAACTATTATATACAGGATGGATCAACAAGGTCCTACTGTAGAGCACAGGGAACTATATCCAGTCTCCTGGGATAAACAATAATGGAAAAGAATATGAAAAAGAATGTATATATAAACATATGTATAACTGAGTCACTTCACTATACAGAAGAAATTAGCACAACATTGTAAATCAGCCATGCTTCAATAAAATGAAGAAAAAACGTCCCCAATTCACCCACCTGTCCCCCAAACCCACTGCCTTCCATGTCAGAGGCTAAGATACCCGGAGGGGCTGTGGGTGCTGGAAACACAGTACCCTGGAGGGGGCGCGGCGGGGGGTGGTCACCCAGGGCAAAGGAGCACAGGCCCCGGGCTCTCCGGTGCCCGTCCCTGTCCTGCCCCTTAACAGCTGTTGACCTTGAGCAAATTCCTCACCCTCTCTGTGCCCCAGCTTTATTCCCACCCACAGGATGGGGCTGCCGATGGCAGTACCCACCCCACATAAGGTTGTAGGAAGTAACAGACTGGGTGCCAGCAAGCGCTTCCCGCGTGGCAGCAGGGGGGGGAAGGAGAAGCTGAATCGCCTTGCCTTCTAGGAGAAAGGACCTGTCAGCCTGGGGAGTAACTCGGAACTGGGAGAACAAGAGGATTCTCATCTCTGTGCAGTTGGAGGGGGTAATAGAGACCCTGGGCGGGAGGGGTGGCGGAGCCAGGCCTCGCGGGG